>NC_142593.1:61749225-62080225 GCF_965207765.1 Zootoca vivipara
CCCCAGGCGGGTGTTGGAATCCCTCCAGCACTTCCAGCCCCCCTCTCCCCTGCCGACAAGAAAGCACAAGGACAGGGAGAAGGTCTCTTGGCCCCATGGAGCGAAGCAGCTTCCCCCCCAAAAGCTACCCACCCTGTCAAAGAGGGGTGCCGACTCCGCCCCAGAGAACCGCTGGGACTCTAAGCATCAGGCCTTGCAGCGGCAAGTGGCCAAGAAAGCCCTGGAGATGCAACTGGGCCTCTTTTCGCCCGTGGTCCGTCTGTCCCAAGAGCTCAGCCGCCAAGCGGGCAGAGAGGCCCTCCCCAGGGTCCTCCCGCGGGGGCTGAGACCCCTCCGGCCGAGATCGCAGCCCTTCCCCTTCCTGGACGAGTCTGCACTGCAGCTGATTGAGCTGAACCTCATCCAGAAACAGCTGACCTACCGTTGGGGGCTGCCCACCCGCTACAGGAGGTCCATGGCCATCCTGGTCCCCAGCCCTCGCCTCTCGCCCAGGGCCGGCACAAGCACAGCCAGGTTCGCTGCCACCGAGACCCTCTTTGTTGGCACCCAAGTCCGGGGAGAGCTGGAGTGGCACGTCAGGAGGAAGCAGGTGCAGCACACCTGGGGGCTGCCTGGCCTGGTCCAGCACTCCCTCCGCAACCTTCTTCTCGCCACCCCCCAGCTGCGCCACCAGAGGCTTGGGCAGGGGACTGTGACCATCCTCCAGGAGAAGCCCTCGTTCCTCCGCAAGGAAACCCGGCATAAACTGGAGCTGAATGTGCGGAAAAGGGTTGTTCTCCAGCGGTGGGGGCTGCCCAGGATGGTACTGGAATCCCTGCGCTTCCTGTTTCCAGAGGTGCGGCTCCAGCCCCCCAGGAGGGAAGCACCTAGATCTCCCCTGGCTCTGCCTGAGGGACGCAGCCCCGGGGACCGCCACAGAGGAGGCTACCTGGGGGCTTTGGCTAGCGTCACGGCGACTCCCTGGAAGGTTCACCTGGTGGTCTTGTACCACGAGAAGATGGAGCAGCATGTGGCAAAGAGGTCCGTGGAGGTGCACTTGGGGGTCTTCCCTCCCGTGGCCCAGCTCTCGTGGCGCCTCGCCTCGCTCTCCACAAGGCCTCTGCTCCCCCAGCTGATACATCCCGGCCAAGGTGCCCTTCGACCTCGGAGCAGCAGCTTCCTTCCTTTCGCCCGCCCAGAGGACGTGGGTCAGATTGAGCTAGCCATTAGCCGGAGCCACCTGGCCTCCCTCTGGGGGCTGGGGGTGCGCTACACGGAGGCGCTGCGGGGGGTGTTCTGTGGGCCACCCACTCGGCCTCTCGCCCCCCAGCAGATGGGCCAGGTGTTTTTGGAGGCCCAGACACCATTCCTGGCCCAGTCGGACAGAGACGTCCTGGAGCTGTGCATCAGGAGCAGGCGGCTGCAGCACCAGTGGGGGTTGCCCGCTCTCATCCAGAGGTCACTGAGGGCCTTGATGCAAGGCTCTCCCCTCCTGCCCCTCCTGCCGGCTGGCCGTAAGGCCATGGTCCAAGTGGTTGTCCTGCCGCAGGAGCTTCTCTTCCTCCCGGGGACGACCTGTAACCACCTGGAGCTCCACCTACAGAAGATGAAGCTGCAGCGGCAGTGGGGGCTTCCCAGGAGAGTCCTGCAATCCTTGAAGATCTTTGCCCCTTCGGGTCTTCTGGGCGAGGTGGGGAGGGGCAGGCCTCGGACACAGAGGCCCCCACAACCCCCTCTGAAACAGGTGGTGTCCGTAGGAGCCGTGGCCTTCCCCCAGGGGTGCCGTGGACAGTTTGACGAACAGGTAAAGGCCGAGGAGGAGGAGAACATCCAACAAGAGGAGCAGGAGAGCAGGGAAGGGTCCTTGAGTGGAAAAGAGGGAGCAGATGAATGCAGCAGCAGCAGCAGCAGCGGCAGCAGCAGCCCAGAGAGCTGGTACGACACAGAAGAGGCTCCAACATCCCACGAGGAATGTGCCAAATATACTGCATCATGCCCAGCCTCCTGCACCCACCAGGTTGGCAAGGGAAGCAGGACATGCCAGGCGCTAGAGCAAAAAGTCCTTGATGGGGACCGGACTCTGCGGAAGACCCAGCCCGGAAGTGAAGGCAAAGGAGAGCAAGCCGGCTCACCTCAGTTCCTGCCCACTGGAGAAACCATCCCCTTGGGCCGCCACAAGGACACTGACAAGAACCTGTCCCTCCTTGGCTCCATCGTGGAGAAGAAGCTGGGCCTACAGCATGGGGTTCACATCTGGCTGCATGACCAGGTAAGGCAGATGGGGGAGAGCCTGCCACAGGGCCACCAGGGGCCTGGCCTTGATGAGGACCAGCGGCATGCGGAGGAAATCAGAGCTCAACATCGCTGGCGTGCCATGAGCTTTGCAGGAGAAGCCGTCACTGTGAAATGGGAAAAAACCCAGTGTTGCGTTAGTCAAGTAGCAGACTCTGCCCGCACCCCCAAAGTGCAGCTGCTTCAGGCAGGCAGGATGGAGTCCCATGTCAACCTTGAAGAATCCTCTGTAAGTGCAGCTTCATGGATGCCCTCGGAAGTGGGCAGAGGGAAGAGTGGAGCGAGAGGCACAAGGCCCACAACAAAGGGGGAAGGGAGAGGCACACTCAGTCAAGATGGGCTGGTTGGAAGTGGAGGACAGAGATCGAGCAGCAGGAAGCAGAGATGGAGAAGCAAAGAGCAGATATCAAACAACAGGGAGCAGAGATCGAGCAGCAAGGAGCAGAGATCGAGCAGCAAGGAGCAGAGATCGAGCAGCAGGGAGCAGAGATCGAGCAGCAGGGAGCAGAGATCGAGCAGCAAGGAGCAGAGATCGAGCAGCAGGGAGCAGAGATCGAGCAGCAGGGAGCAGAGATCGAGCAGCAGGGAGCAGAGATCGAGCAGCAAGGAGCAGAGATCGAGCAGCAGGGAGCAGAGATCGAGCAGCAAGGAGCAGAGATCGAGCAGCAAGGAGCAGAAATCAAGCAGCAAGGAGCAGAGATGGAGGAGCAAAGAGCAGAAGTGTAGCAGCAAGGAATGTAAGCTGAGCACAAGTGACCAGAAATCAAGCAGCAGAAAAAAGAGATCAAAACTTGCGGCCTGGATATTCTGCGGCAGAAAACAGAAATCTGAGGGCAGGGCAAATTCAAGCAAGCGGCAAGGAAGGTCTCGGAGCCACGTGCAGAGCAAACGAGGGCGGAGAGGCAACCATTTGCCAAGCGCCGAACCATAGCAGCACTGAAGGACCCAGAATTTATTTATTTACTGACATAGTTATGTTTTATATTCACAAGAGACCTCATTAAGTAAATTCTCTAGGCACCAAACAAAATAAAAAGAAAATAAGGATCTGAGGGTTGTGTTAGAGCCATCATTGGGTTGCCATGTGTCCTCTTGTTCCGGGACATGTCCTCTTTTTCAGGGGTAAAATTTCTGTCCAGGTGCATTTTTCAAATTTGCCATTATGTCTCTGGCTATATTTTCTCGATGAGACATAGGCATAATTGGGGTTGAAAACTTGCTTTCCTCTTCTCTTCTCCTGCCCCTCTCAGCAATATATCACAGCTTCTATAGCATACACAGAGTTGTTGTTGTTGTTGTTTAGTCATTTAAAAGGGATACAGGTGGGCCAACAGAGCTATAAATTAAAGGCCTTTGCTGATGATTTAGTGTTGTCAGTAGAGGAACTGCTGTCAAGTGTACCCGAGGTGTTGGAAGAAATAAGAAAATATGGGTTTAAAATAAATCGAAATAAAACTTAAGGTTATTGTTTAAAAAATGGATGCAGACAAAAAAAGAAGAATTGCAGTTAATCAGCAGGCTGACAATTGAAAAAACTTGGGAGTTTGGTTAACATAAAAAAAAACCCCAATATATTTCAAGACAAGAATGCTAAAACTTGGAATGATCACAGGCTCTGTTTCTATGGGATGCAAAGACCTAAATCTAGGCTGCAATGCCAATCTTTAACTGCAGATGGCAGAGGGATCCAATTTATTCCTTGACAGGTTCTTATTTGTGTCCTCATCTCCCCCCCCCTTTTTTTCTTTCCAAAGTGTGTTCTGTCCCTAGAATCGCCAGCTGGCCTACTGGGCTCGCTTGACTTTCTTGACAGAGCTGTGTCCAAGTGGACAGTGTTATTTAAAAAAGGAGACTTATCCAGCGTGGCTTGAGAGAACGCAGCCCCGCAGCCTTGCTCTCAAGGCTGACATGCTTACGAAAACGAGCAGGAGACCTTGAGGGTCTAGGTAGAGAATGGAAAGAAGCCCCTCCGGTGGTGGCAGCAACAGGCCTCTCACTGCTGCAGGGAAAGGGGTCAGAGCAAAGTGCCTGGACTTTACGATGGACCAGCAGCAGCCTTTCCGGCTTGGATGGGCTCGCCTGGCCTCTTTGCTGCTCCCCTGGTGACTATCTTGGTTGGCCGATCGGCCAGCAGGTCAAAGGCTCCTTCCCAGCTGCTGTGGCTGCAGGATCCGGGCTTCCTTTCCGCTCAGCAGGAGGAATGCTTGGCTATGCTGGGAAATCTTCAATGCAAGCGGAATGATGAGAAACACAGAGCAGGAAACAGACCGCCGCCTCCCGTGCCGAACCCAACAGCTTCATTTCTCCAGGAACCAGCTTCCCCTAGCAGAGCACAGCAGAGGCCCTTACCGTCATCATCATCATCATCATCATCAAAAAAATTATTTATACCCTGCCCTCCCCGGCCAAGACTCGGCTCAGGGCAGCTAACACCAAATATATAATACATTAAACACACACACACACACACACACACAAAAACAATTGTTAAAATACAGTTCAAAATCACATTTAAAATCAAAATAAAATTAAGTGGGAACCCATGAATCACAACCGTAGGGGTAAGGAATATTAAATGTTCACCAGGCCCAGCCAGTGGCAGAGCTTCATGCTCCGGCACTGGTGGGGGGGGGGGGCGGAGAGCAGGTGGGCGGAGAGCGGGGGGGGGCTTGCGTGTGTCCCGGGGGCATGGCGCACCACCCACAGGGGTGTCTTGCGCGTCCTGGGGGCCTGGCGCTCAGCGCGCGCGGGGGGGTAGCAGCCGCAATGGCACCCCACTGGAATCACGCTGCCAGGGGCGGTGCGCTCCCCCCGCACTCCTCTTCCACCCGTGCTGGTCTCATATGGGCTGATAGATAAATCAAGGGGGCCACTTACATACAGGGCAAAGGATTCTTAAAGGATTCCCAGCCCCCAAATTTCCTTTGCTGGGCATTGTTGCGGGGAGGGAGCCATGACTCAGAACTCCTGCCCTTCCCCCTTTTAAATAATGGTCCTTACAGCAGAAGGGGCACAATGAAGGGCAGTGCCAGGGAGACTCTCAGCTGCCCATCCTATCCATCTGCCAAGAGGCAGAAACACGCAAATGTGCCTTGTGGGTCTGCACCCCGAGACTCTGGAGAGAGCCGCCCCTTCCTCTAGCACCACTGGTCTGGTGAGACTCACTCCAGGGTCCATAGGTAGCCAGAGGACAGGAATGACCCCAGGCTATTGCCTCCTGCTCCTGCGTGATTTTTCTTCTGGCAGGACAGAAGTTCCAGAAGCTCACCAGGTCTGGGCAGAGTCGGCTTTCCTGCCTGGTGGGGCTGGGGCATCACTGCCACTTTCAGACCTGCCAGGTTGAACCAAACTCCCAGTGCCAGCTTATGCCAGAAATCTGGCCCTTGGCCCTTCCTTGCATGGGCATTTGGCTGGCTGGCACTTTTCAGTGGGCTTTCAGTGGGTCTTCGGTAAAGGGAACCCTGACCGTTAGGTCCAGTCACGGACAACTCTGGGGTTGCGTGCTCATCTCGCGTTATTGGCCGAGGGAGCCGGCGTACAGCTTCCAGGTCATGTGGCCAGCATGACTAAGCCGCTTCTGGCAAACCAGAGCAGCGCACGGAAACGCCGTTTACCTTCCCACCAGAGCGGTACCTATTTATCTACTTGCACTTTGACTAGGTGGGCAGGAGCAGGGACCGAGCAACGGGAGCTCAAATCCCCCGTCGCGGGGATTCGAACTGCCAACCTTCCGATTGGCAAGCCCTAGGCTCAGTGGTTTAGACCACAGCACCACCTGTGTCCCTACCCCTTGTCCTAAAAAGGTAAAGGGACCCCTGACCATTAGGTCCAGTCGTGACCGACTCTGGGGTTGCACGCTCATCTCGCATTATTGGCCGAGGGAGCCGGCGTATAGCTTCCAGGTCATGTGGCCAGCATGACAAAGCCGCTTCTGGCGAACCAGAGTAGCACATGGAAACGCCGTTTACCTTCCCGCTGTAGCGGTTCCTATTTATCTACTTGCATTTTGACATGCTTTCGAACTGCTAGGTTGTCTTAGTTGCTCCTATTTTCCACATCCATTTTCAGTTTTTATTGCTTCATGAGATGATGTTCTATTTCAGAATGATTTTTTTGCATATATTTTTTACGATGTACTGTATACTTGAATTTTTATTTATTCATTTATTTTTATTTTGACAAAGTAATAATAAATAAATAAACTCCACCCCCAAGACCATTCCATTGTAACTATCCAGCCTCCCAAAATGTCAACACCTCTTGCGATGGTTTGAGCCCTTTCCGTTTTAACAGTACAAATTCTGCAAACACCTTCCGTATCTCCTCAAAATCATTTCTCCTGCATATTCCCTGTCTTACCTTAATGACACATGTTAATTTAGCATTAATAGCTATATCCCACACTCTTTATACCATTCTTCCATTTTATATTCTGCTTGCCCCTTCCACTTCCTAGTTATCGTAATTCATGCGGCTGTCAATCCATTTGCGAGCAAGTCCTGCGAACCTTCCACCCCATTGTAAATTGATAATAATGCTACCTCTGGATTTTCAGTCAGCTTTAACCTAGTGATTTCTGTTATCTCCTTACATACCTTTTGCAAAAAAAAAAGTTCATATGTGTGAATAAAGTCCGTTTCCTGGCATCCCCTCCAACATAACACCGAATATCCGTTGTTTATTTGATTTAATCTTACTGGTGTTAAATACCATCTCCAAACTAATTTATAATACTTTTCTTTTATTCTTATAGACAACATTTTCAAAGTGTGTTTCTCCCATATTTTCCCCAGCTTAGACTATTTATCTGCCCTGTTGTCTCCTTTTCCCACACCTTTTAATTGCTCTTGTTGATCCTCCATTTCTACTTATATTTTATAAATTTCCCTGGTGTTTTGTTTTTGTTTTGTTTTTTGCAATTCTGAATTTTTTGTACAAAGCACCCTGGGCTTTGGTTTTACACTGGAAGGGCGAAGTGTTAAATTAAATAAAATTAAGAACAAGTCTCTGAACAGGAGCCATGTCTGCAGAATTGCCCCGTTATGAAAACATTGTGTGTCGCTGCGGACTGGGGTGACATCAGCCTGCCATCAATGGCACCTGAGCAGCTCAGCCTGCACCCTGTTGCCAGGCAATGGCCAAACAATGCCAGGCTCTTCTCCCAGCAGGGCATCTGCCGGAAGTCGCAGCCCCTGCCAGGCTGCACAGGCTCCGAAGCACTAGCGCAAAGCAAGGCGCCATTCAATAATCTGCTGGCTCCCGCAGAGAGCAGAAGCCCACTCAGCTGTTTTGCTATTGCACCCATTCAAAGGGGCTTTCAAAGACATGTGGCTGGATAGCTCAGTCAGTACAGTTGTTGTTGTTTAGTCGTTTAGTCATGTCTGACTCTTCGTGACCCCATGGACCATAGCACGCCAGGCACTCCTGTCTTGCACTGCCTCCCGCAGTTTGGTCAAACTCATGTTCGTAGCTTCGAGAACACTGTCCAACCATCTTGTCCTCTGTCGTCCCCTTCTCCTAGTGCCCTCAATCTTTCCCAACATCAGGGTCTTTTCCAAGGGTTCTTCTCTTCTCATGAGGTGGCCAAAGTATTGGAGCCTCAGCTTCAGGATCTGTCCTTCCAGTGAGCACTCAGGGCTGATTTCCTTAAGAATGGATAGGTTTGATCTTCTAGCAGTCCATGGGACTCTCAAGAGTCTCCTCCAGCACCATAGTTCAAAAGCATCAATTCTTCGGCGATCAGCCTTCTTTAGTCAGTACAGTAGGAGATTCTTAATCTCAGGGTTGTGGGTTTGAGTCCCACATTGAGGAAAAAAGGTTCTTGCATTGCAGGGGGTTGGACCAGATGACTCTCGCGGTCCCTTCCAACTCTATGATCCTTTGCAGGGACAAAGGATCCCCTTAACCGGGCGACAAGTCTTTGGGGCCCTTATAGGTGTGAGATTTTGCCACAGTGAGCTGGCTAATCCATCAAGTGCTTCAGGAAATGATAGCTGGATTGCAATTCTTTTTATTTTACTTAGCCAAGTGCAAATGCTGCACAGTGTGTCACATCCAGCAGCAGACCACCCCAAACCTGCCACTTACTGCATCTTCACCAGAGCAGCCTCGTGTCCTTCTCACTAAGGCTGAGTTTGTTCTGGCCCTGGCAGGGCAAAGAAGGCTCTCTCCATCTCAGAGGTGTAGGAGGAATGGCTGCCCAGCCAGAGAGCAGCCACCATGTGCAGAGGATGGCAGGCAGAGTTCACAGGAGCCAAGAATCAGAAATGCCCCAATAAGTATTTACGGGGAACTGAGTAGGGGGGGAAGCAGAAGGAGCCGATTTACTTGCAGCCTTGATGAACCACTTCATAACAAAAAGGCAACTGGGTTGCTTGCAACATAAACCAAGGCGAGTTTCACTTTTGAGAGACTTTTAAAAACAACAGTGAAAAATACAACAGCCCCAAACCAATACCGGAAAGTAAACCGTAAGGCTAAAACAGAGCTAGACACTATTGTTGCAAAAATCAACGTTTGAGGCTGAAGGAAATCTCCACGCGGCGGTGAGAAAACAACTACAGGTATGAGATTGAAAAGGCTGAGAAAATTCCAGGAAGAGCCTTTGCTTGGCACCGTGAGCTTCTCTGGGAAGGACCTTCCGTAGCCAGGGGGCCACCATGGAGGAGACCTTTTCTCCTGTGGAAACACCTGCAGAAGGGCCTTGGGGGAGGGTCTCTAGGTCAGGGTAGGAAACCATGGGGAGGCGGGTATTCTTCAGGTGGCCTGACTCAAGCTCTGAAGGGCCTTCAAGGTCCAGGCCAGGACTTTGAAGTGGGCCTGGAAAGGAGAAGAAGACAATGGAGATAATGAAACCCTGTCTTGATGTCCTCACATTGTCCAGTCCCTGAGCTCACTATTCTGAACCTTAGAGAAGTTTCCAGGCCGCTTTCCAAGGCAGCCCCCTCCTGCAAATACAACGCAGTAACCCAAATCCAAAGTTGACAGGGCTTGGAGGATAACCGAAGGAAGGCGACATCCTAAGGACCAGGGGAAAGATGTTGCTGAAGAGCAGCAGCAAAGGAGTCTCTGACTTCCCAGCTCCCCCCAGGCATGTGTCACCCCCCCCCCCCGTTAGAGGTCGGGGTGCTTGTCTCACGTGGCTTCTTCTTACCCTCTGGAGCTCTGTTTGGCATTGGGAAGGTGGCTGCGAGGCAGAGTGAGCCCCAGGTGGTGTGTGCCTTGGCAGCCGCCCTTGCCCACCAGGTACCGTGTTTCTCATATTTTAAGACATGTCTTATTTTTTTTTTTTTCGAAGAAAATAAGCCTATGGCTTATTTTCGGGGGTGTCTAATTTTTTGCCGAGCCACGACTGAGCGGGAACCAGCAAAGGCAGCAGCCCGCCGCCGGCTTGGAGCTCGGCAACGTGCGCGCTGCTGCCTTTGCCAGCTCCCGCTCTGTTGGAGCTCGGCAAAGCGCCGCTGCTACGGTACCTTTGCCGGCTCGAGCTCCAAGCCGGCGGCGGGCTGCTGCTTCGCGGCTTCTCCTCCTCCTCCTTCTCCTCACTGCCGCCTTTTTCGGGCTCCAGCTCCTTCTTCCCCACAGGCTCCTCCGCGGAAGGCCCGTCCAGCAGCTCGGCCTCTGAGTCGCCGCTGCTGCTGCCGCCTCTTTCTCCTTCTCCGCCGCCGCCGGGCTCTCCTCCTCCGGGCCCCTCGTCCTGGGCGGGAAGAGCGGTGGCGGGGTTCTCGGCGGCCGCCAGGCTCTCCTGGGTCTCCTGCCTTCCCGCTCGCCTCACACGCGCGGCACACGAACAGGCAAGGCGGCGCGCTGGGCCGAAAAGGGGGAGGGAGGGGGGAGGGTGAGCGCAGACGCGCGCGCAGGGGAGGCTCCCTCTCACCGGGCCATGTGCGCGAGAGCGGACCCGGCGGCGAGTCTCGCGAGAGGGGGCAGGGAAATTGAGCGGGACAGCAGCAGCCCGCCGCCGGCTTGGAGCTCGGCAAAGCGCGCACTGCTGCCTTTGCCGGGTCCTGCTCATGTCTTATTTTTGGGGTATGCCTTATATTTCGCAAGGTCTTGAAAATCCTGCCATGCCTTATTTTTTAGGGATGCCTTAAAATATGAGAAACACGGTACACACGCAGCGGCTGAAGGCTGAGTCATCTGTTCTGCGTCTGGTGTTGTTTAACTGGGCTGCCTCTTATTTGCCTTTCCAGGCACAGGCGGCGCAAAGCAAACGGCAGGGACAGGGCAAACAGGAACAGGTGTGCAGCTCCCTCCTGTTCAAGCAAAGGCGATGCAGCCTAGAAGCGGGCGGAGACTGGCCAGGTGAAGAATCATAGAATCGTAGAGTTGGAAGAGACCGCAAGGGCCATCCTGTCCAACCTCCTGCCGAGCAGGAAACACCATCAAAGCATTCTTGACATATGCCTGTCAAGCCTCTGCTTAAAGACCTCCAAAGAAGGTCTCCAAAGAAGAGGGAAGCCCACGACTGAATGTCCTGGCCCAGGCTGCTTCACTCCAAGGAGGATGGCCACACACGCACTAAGAAGGCCATAGATAATTATAATTATAATTATAATTATTATTACTTATACCCCACCCATCTGGCTGGGTTTCCCCAGCCACTCTGGGCGGCTTCCAGCAAGAGATTAAAAATACATTAAATTAGATAATGATGATAAAAATAATGATTTTTTAAAAACTTCTTAGTTGCTTGTCACTCAAAAGTCTCAAGCAACTTGAATATATATAAAAATACACACACACAAACACACACACATAACACCATAAGGGGGAAAGGGGCGATCGTTTCTACTGTCATATAATACCTAAAACTTATGGAAACCCAAAGTCACAAATAACACACCCACTGTATAAATAGCACATAACCTCAACTACGGTAAATAATAAACAGAGATCACTCCCACCCACTAATTAGAAGAGAAATACCAGCGACTATTCCCGTCTCCCTTTCACTTTCCTGACCCACCCCAAAGTCTGCTGTCCTGCCAGCGGATACAGATGGGGGGGGGGACGGGACGACTCCATCCTGCTTCCCTTCCAGGGAAGGCTGCATGAGCAGCAACAAGGCGAAAGAGAAAAGTGAAAAGAATTTACCTTCTTACTTCTACTTTTCACATTATTTCTGCTCCTTCTTTCCGGGAACTTGGTGTACAGATTACTTAAAATATGGTTTGTAGTCCTGAAATGAGTTTGTGTATTGGAAAAATATTTGTGTTTTTTATTTTTCCTCTTTGTGTGTGTGTGTCTTTATTTCTATTTTTCATTATTTTTACTTGTTTCGATCATGGATTGTTGGTGTAGATGGTTTTTTCTTGGAAAATGAATAAAGCATTTATAAAAAAAGAAAATAAAAAAATTCCTTCAGTAGCACCTTAAAGACCAACTAAGTTTTTATTTTGGTATGAGCTTTCATGTGCATGCACACTTCTTCAGATACAGTGAAATGGAAGTTTCCAGGCACTTATGTAGAGAAGGGGTGGGGAGGGGTGGGGATGGGGAGGGGGGATCACTCAGAAGGGTGGTGGAAATGGGTGATTGACTGACTGATAGCTGTTGATGACCGAAAACGACTGCAAATGGTTTTGCATGAAAAAGCAAGGGTTGAGATGGCTGAAGATCGCTTATCATGTATAATGAGATAAGAACCCGATATCTATACATGATAAGCGATCTTCAGCCATCTCAACCCTTGCTTTTTCATGCAAAACCATTTGCAGTCGTTTGCGGTCATCAACAGCTATCAGTCAGTCAATCACCCATTTCCACCACCCTTCTGAGTGATCCCCCCTCCCCATCCCCACCCCTCCCCACCCCTTCTCTACATAAGTGCCTGGAAACTTCCATTTCACTGTATCTGAAGAAGTGTGCATGCACACGAAAGCTCATACCAAAATAAAAACTTAGTTGGTCTTTAAGGTGCTACTGAAGGAATTTTTTTATTTTACTTCGATCCAGACCAACACGGCTACCTACCTGTAACCATAAAAAAAGAAAGAAAAGAAAGTGGAAAGTGAAATTATTGTTAATTACAAAACAGCAGCAACAACGCGGAGCCCCTTGTGCTTTGCTGCCTTCCTGCAGCTCGCGCCCCCTCTTCCCTAGCGGCATCTCTACGCCGGCTGGGCTCTGCGCGGGACGGGTGGGCGAGGGGGCTCCTGAGAGCGCGCAGAGTGCCCTTTCTCTCTCCCGTCCGCTGCGCGGGTCCCGACTAGGCAGGTGCGCCCCCCCCCCGGCGTAGGTGCGCGTGGCCCGGCGAGGGGCGTGGCCGCCGGCGCCACAGGTGCGGGCCTCTGTCCGGCCTGGCCCCGCCCCTCCCGTGCCGGCCGGGCGCGGCGATTGGCTGCGTGGCGGCGTCGCCCTTCGCGACGGGGTCTCCGGCGCGCCTCCCGGTGGGTCGGCCCTCAGGCGCCGCCGCCGCCGCCGCTTGCCCGGCCGCCCTCGCGCTCGCCTTGCTCCTCGCCTCCCGCCTCCCGCCGCCGCGGGTTCGAGTCCCGGCCTCGGCCTGGCGGGTCGGGGGCATGAGGAGGACGAGAGGCCGGGCGCCGCGCGGCAGCACCGCTCCCCCACAGCAGAGGCCTCCGCGCCGGAGGAGGAGGCGGCGGCGCCCCGGAGGACGACCAGGCAGCCCGGCCCGCCCGCCGAGAAGCCGCTGAGCCCGCCCGCGCCATGTCCCTCCTCTGCGTCCGCGGTGAGTCCCGGGGGCGGCGAGGGCGCCTCGGAGCAGGCGAAGAGGGGAGGCTCCTTCCTGGGGGGGGGGGCGAGAGGAAGCTCCTCACGCGCAGTCATTATCCTTACTAATAATAATTAATAATAACGTGAAGCGCAGCCTGGGCTCCCACGGAAGGGATCGGTCTGTCGCGTTGCTCCCGCAGCCAAAGGGTTAATGCAGGCGGGTTTGTTTGTTTGTTTGTTTGTTTGTTGCGCTGATTCGGTGTCTCCCTCGCCCGCCTCTCCGAAGATGCTCTTCCCCGGCGCCTCCCAGACCATAGCTGCCAAGTTTTCCCATTTCTCGCGAGGAAGCCTATTCAGCATAAGGGAATTACCCTTTAAAAAAGGGAGAACTTGGCAGCTATGTCCCAGACCCCGAGCGCCCCTTTCTCTCCTCCTGACTCCTTCTTCCCCCGAGGATGGGGGGCTCCTCCGCCCCTGCCTGAAACCCCCCAAGTGGGCTGGGGCTGCGTTCTGGACCAAGGGGCGGGGCGCTGCTTCCCCCTGCCAGCTGTTGCTGGGAGAGAAAGCATGGGGCAAAGAAGTTGGGCCATCCCAGTCTGGGACATAGCTGCCAAGTTCCCCCCTTTTTTTAAGGGAAATCACATGGGGTTCGAAGAGCCCCCAAAAGTATTTCAATTAGCTTTTAAGAACTTGTAGACGCTGGCAGAGGGAGACTTAACACAAGTCAGAAGCAGCCAAGGCGCTTGGTCCTGCAACGACCAAGGGGCTCTCATAGCAATACAAGGAAGTGAAATGAGGAGCTCCTTAATCTGGTGATGTCAGATGGTTACACACCAGGGCAGCAACACGGAAACAGCCCTCCTCTTACCTGTATTTTGGTAACAAAAGGCAAGTCAGGTGCCTAAGACAACTCCCCCCCCCCCCCCCGTTGTTGTTTTTGGCCAGGAACTACAGCATTTGAGGCTGCTTCTGAGGAAGTCCATTCCATTGTCAAAAAGTTATTAACTGCCAGAAAGCTATTCCCAATATTCAGTTGGAATCTCCTTTCTTGCAACTTGAATCCATTGAGTTGGGTCCTATGCTCCGGAGCAGCAGAAAACGAGCTTGCTCCATCCTCCATGTGGCAGTTCTGTAGATATGTGGGTCTGTACAAATGTATGCACATACTGTACCCACAACTCAGGATAATACGTCACACATCTGATGAATTGGACTGTAGTCTGCGAAAGGATGCTGGGCTGAGTTTGTTAGTCTGTAAGGCAAGAAGCGGGGGCCTTATTTTAGACTCCCACTCACATCAGACTTGGCCAGTGGGGCCAGTGATGATGGATGTTGTCAGCCCACTCCATCCAGAGGGCCACAGGCTCCTCATCCTTCCTTTCAGGCATTTGGTTGCTGTAATGTGGGAAGACAGGAGTGCCTGGCATGCTCTGGTCCATGGGGTCACAATGAGTCAGACCATAGCTGTCAACTTCCGGATTGGAAAATAAGGGATCAGCAGCGGTGCGGCACCAGAAGTCGTTTCATGCGCAGAAGTGACTTCTGGTGCCGGCTCTACCTGATTTCCAGTGCCCAGACATGGGCACAGCGGCACCAGAAGTTGCTTCTGCGCATGTCCAGAAGCAACTTCCGGTGCTGGGCTGCCCGTATCCGCATGTCTGGGCACTGGGAATTGCCCTTCGCGCATGCGCAGAGGCGATTTTCGGCCGGCAGGAGCTGCTTATAAATCTGGGGGAATTGCGGGATATTTTGCCATTCGGGATAACAGTGGGAAACGGATTTAAATACGGGGATTTCCTGCGAAAAACGGGAGACTTGACAGCTATGAGTCGGACACAACTAAACAACAATGTGGGAGTCGGTGGAGAAAAACCAAACACGTCTCCTAAGAATACCAGTATCCTTAAAAGTCACAAATCCCATGTGAGTCTGCATGATTTTTGTGTGCCAAGGCTACATCATGCGCTTGTTTAAGCCTTGTTGCCCCTCGATTGTCCAAATGATGCACTGAAGTAGGGGAAGAGAATGTGCTGCCGTTGTTTTGCCACCTTCTCCACTTTTATGTGGGGAGCTTCTGTAGATGGGGAAGACAAGTGTTTAGATGCTGGGCGTGACCGCCATGTTGGTGAGCTGCTTTTAGGTCAGCTGTGGGTCTGGAAATGCTGCGTTTGAAGTGGCTGGCTAAATTGGGGGACCTTTCTTCACAGTGTGCCGCTGATTTCTTGTGGTTTTGTTACTTTGGAACATAGGGAGCTTTCTTATACAGTGTCAGACCAGTACTCCACCTATCTCAGTATATAGCAAGCCTGTCCATTGACGAAGCAGAGGATGGGCATATGTCATGCTTATTCTGCACAGCTTGAACTTAACGGCCACTGGAAAACTGCCAGTGAGCAGAAAAGCAAAAGGCACATGGTTTCTTTTCGCTTGCTTCCTTGTTTGGGTGTTCAATATTTTCATTGTTGTGCTTGCCAACTTGCATCTGCCACTGTGTGTGAGGGAGAAGCCGACAGATTTCCCGTACCACGGCAGTGCTGAGTGGAATAGGATTTGGCCAAAGCACTATAAAAATAAGCACTCCCTGCATCTATCTGCATATTTCTGAGTACTTACTGTAGTGCCATTTTAAGAGGAACAGATGCTTTGCTGAAATCAGTGATTATCTAACTCTGAACTCAACTATAGCGATTCACATGTGGTTTGAGCTGGACAGCCCTCCTGCCTCCCCCATGCCTGATCCTCTGTTAACCTGAGGGGGGGGGCGGAGAGAAAGGTGCTTCCTTAACTGAAGAGGGCCTTCTTTGTTTTCAAGGTTATAACTTGTTGCTTTCTTATTTGCCTTGCACATTCTCAATGAGTGGAAGCATCAAGGATATGTGAGGCCTTACCAGGGGTAGCTTGCTTTTTCCTGGAGGGATGGGCTGGAGAGTGTCTACAGGAGCTCCTGAGCCTTGCTATGTTTCAGAGGTTAGGTAGAACCTTTTCTTCAAATCTGCTGTTTAGCTTTCCAGGTTACAATACACTGTTTCTTGTGGACCACCTCGAGCCATTGCGCAGAATAAAAAATGCTGCATGCACAAAGTGATTTACGAAGGGTGGTAAACAAGAAGAAACACCATGAAAAGAATGGGAATAAAGGAGCCTGATGCACAAACTGTAGTTTTTACATTGCAAAGGCTTGGTTCCAGTGTTTGAAACTCAGGTGTATAAGCTAGGTGCCCAGAAAAAAAACCAGGGACAGGTCTCTAACAGTGAAGGTGCCCGATGGACCTTGGTGGGAAGGAAATTGCACAACGGTCGCCCACCCCCAATATACTGCCTCCCAATCCAGGAATCCCATGACAGGGTGAACCTAACTCAGCCCAAATCCTCATAGCAAACACCAGAGGAATGATGTTTTTCTTTTAGCAAATAGTTAAATAAAACAAACAAACGTGAAATAACTATCAATCATAATAAGAAAGCATAACTAATAAAACATCAGAACTACAGCTAAGAACATAAACTACAATAACATGTATTGATGGTGTCTTTTATCATGTGGACTACAAACATAAGTGAAACTCCTTAAAAACAAACTCATGGGAACAACTATATAGCTGACTATATCTACATCTAAAAGTTCAAGATGCAACTTAATCCAAACCATACATGAAAGACAGTGCCGTATATAAACACCTCCACCAAGATAAATCGGGCACCCGTGTTAGTCCCTCCCCCCCAAAAAACCCCCCAAACCCAGCCCCAAACAGACCATTGGTCCCTCATTCCTCCAAGAGTGTCTGGAGTTCCACATCTCGAGCAACTCCTTCCACATCCACTGCAAACAGCAGTTATGAGTCCCAACCAAGTGTTCAGTGTCCTATTTAGTATCCAACGACACCATTCCCCCACCCCACTCACAACAGTTGACTTTGGGGTTTATGGGGGACACCCAAACAGCACATGTTTTCCCCTTAAATATTTTTTGTACTTGGGCCAACCCTGAGGTTCCCCTGCCATGGCCTCGTTCTTGTCTGTTGATGGTGCTGTTTTGGCTACATAAGATCCAGCCCATGGAGAACAAGTTTGCTATTGGTATAAAAGTAATAATTGTATTTCCACATCCTTCTCCTCTTGCTGTTTCCTCCAGAACAGGAGATTTAACTGTTTCTTTCTCTCCCCCCCCCGTTGCTACCATTAGAGGTTGAAGGGGGGGAAGTGTTGGAGCCCGCCATGGGTGTACCATTCTGAAATAAACCTAAGGGAGACAGAAGATGTGGCCTGCAGGGTGTTGATTTTGGAACTGGCCATTAATTTTGTTAGTGATAACTGGGTTTTGACGTAAATGCGCATGAACGTCATGCATATTTATGTGCTACCAGTGCTTGGGGAGTTTTACCTTTAAAAAGAGAGTTGAATTTTAAATTACAGTGTCTGTGCTTTTAGAATACTTTTAATACTGGAACAGGAGCCTGTGCAAGGGAGTCATCAAAGAAGAGCAACATGGGGGTTGGGGAGCATGTTTCGGTCACTCACATGGACAACCAGGCATCAACAGAAACTCTGGCTATAACCCATGGCTGGAGGGTTGTGTTAGCTGTTTGTGATGAAAAGATATGCTTTACGCAAAGAGTTAATTGTGAATCTTCACTTGTCCGGCTGGCAGCATTTGAAGAGCAAGTGCTATTTAAAAACTCCTCCAGGCAGCGTCCGCATAGAGGCCCCATAGCTCTTGTCACCCTCACAGTCAAGATAGAACCAACTGAAGGACCAGCCAATCCCAACGGCCTCCTTCCTTCCCCAATACCACCTGCTCTTCGTGCAATACATTTCCTTTAAAAAAATTATTTCCCCCCCCCCATTTTACAGCAAATCAACAAAAGAAAAAAGATTTTTCACTACAAATTCCAATATCTTATTTTGACCTTCTCCTCTTTCTGCTGTTTCTAATGTTTGTATCATTTTTTCTGCATTTCCAAATTAAACCTAATTATTATTTATCCCATATAATCAATATTTATTATGTCGCTGCATGTCTTTACATCAATCCTGCGAATGATTTGACCTGTTTACAGTTATTTTGTAAACATACAATAAATGATTGCCGCTCTATCGTCTTATTTTTCCAGTAAGTTTTGCCATTTCTGCGTATTCTAGTACTGTAGTTTTTGTTGCCATTCTCCTTTGGTCGGGACGTTGTCTTCTTTCCATCTTTGTGCTAACATCACACAGCCTGCACTGGTTGCAGACATAAATAAACTTTTATACTGTTTAGGCATCTCTAATCTCATTATCCCCAAAAGAAAGGCCTCTGGGTTTTTTTTTTTTAAAAAAATTAACCTTAAACACTTTTTTCAGCTCGTAACATATCATTTCCCAGTAGACCTTTACCTTCTTACATGTCTGCCACATAGGGAAAAAGGTACCTTCGTTCTCTTTACATTTCCAGCATATATTCTATTCAGATTTGTACATTTTTGCTAATCTATTAGGTGTCAAATATCATCTACAGTATAAATCAAGTTCAAATGACTTCCCTTTAACCCATAACATGCTGTAAAGTTCAAATCTGCATTCCACAGTCGCTTCCGCGCTGACATTTCTATAGCACGTTCTATATTTATTCCCCAAGGTATCCTGGAGGATTTTGCTTGTTCATCTTTTGTTTGCCATTCTGAGAGCATCTTGTGCATTTTTGACATCACTTTAAGAGTAGTGCCTGACAGATCTCTGTCTCGTTGAGAAGTTGGACACACAAAACCCATTTTTTAATCTGATTTAAGCAGGTCGTTTACGTAAATGGTGATACTGTAACCAAGTGTGCAATACATTTCCTATGAAATTTCATAACAAATAGGAACAGGTTGTGCTCATTTAGCGAGTGCCGAGTCCTTTGCTCCTAGGCTCAAGAGGAGCCTGACTCTGTTTCTGTTACTTCACTTTCATTCCCTTATTTAGTTGCAACAGGTGTGGCAGTGAAGTGCAGTGAAGCTTCATACTTGGCTTCCTAAGCAAGGGCCATTTGTCCTCAGTTCCCCACCCTCTTAGCAATGCCCCTCCTGAGGTCTTCCCGTTACTCTAATGCAGGGCTGGCCAACTCCCAAGAGAGTTCAAAACTGGCAGTGATCTACCCCCTTTTTTGAGGTTCAGGTCAAAGTTGTTAAGGTGTTTTTAGGGAGGAGGAAAGCCCTGTTTTGGGGGGAATCAAAGTTCTACCAGTGATCTACCACAGGCGTCAAGTGATCTACCTGTTGGACATGCCTGCTCTAACGGACCAAGGGGGGCTTGGGAGTCTTCTCTTTCTGGAAGATTTCCCCTCCTGACTGGAAGGAGACCCCAGTTTAGTTTGTCTTCCTGCAGCGCCTGCCTCTCCTGGCTCAGACTCAGCCCTCCATTTTTCCCCAGACCCTCAACCCGCTCTTCCTATCTGAGCTGCGAGGCTCCGTTTTTGGGCTGTCGGTGGTCTCCTCAACTCAGAAGCGGCTCTCTCCATCAGGCAAACCCTCACCTGAGGCCTCTTTCTCATCCAGTGCTAGAGACACTGATATATAAGCGAGGTGCCAAATGGCTCCTCGAAACAGGGTTACAGTCGCCAAAACGGAACGGCTACTTGGCATTTGGAGGCCAGGCAGCTCTAAAGTCATCTTTTTCAACACCGCTTTGGGGTTCCTGAAATTCATTCTGATGGTGAAAACAGAATATCGCGGCTAGAATTTGACAGGATGTTTTGCTTGTGGGTGAGAGCAGTCCAGATCCAAGGGTCCCCAGGGATGCACCTCCAGATAGGGGGGGATGTCGGGCACCATCCTGGCACCCGGGCACCTTCCCTTGGTCGCAAGTCGTGCATGGGCAATTTCTGTAAGAGAAACACTGGGGTCTAGGTTTTTTAAATACTGTTTTTATTTATTTTCATGGTACAGAAGATAACTTTTGAGAAAACAATTGTTGCAACAGTAAACAACAGGTAGAGACTTATCATGCCATGTGTTAAAGTATCATTTGATTGCTCTAAGAGATCACACCACATTTTCCCATGAGTGCTGGGTGGAATCCTGCCACAGTCTGAACAATTTATGTACAGTACTCAATAAACATTTGACATGTGTCATAAAAGGAATGTGGATTGTGTTTGCCCTTTGCCGCTCTCACCTGGCACGTTAGTTTCTCAGCCAATACTATTGACCATACTCTGTTATACCAAGAATTAATGTTTGGCCCAACACTGGTTTTCCAACATCTGGCTATCTCCAAATGAGCAGCAGTCAGTAGAAAGGCTAAGGGGTCATCTTTAGGACAATCATGAGCAGACGGGATCCTAAGCCCAAGTAGTGGGAGTGCAGGGGACATTTCCATTGCTTTGTTGTGTATCAAGCTTATTTCTGGGAAGACAGCATTCCAGGAGGCTTTGACAATGGCACACCACCCCCACATAGGGAAATATGTCCCTTTGACTGCGCCTCCCCTCCGACAATTGTGATTGACTTCCTTACATGTTTGGGATAGCCTCACCCACCCATTTTTCTCTTTGGCCATTTGTGTTATTAGAGCTTTATAACTTGGGTCAGCTGGAGGCTTGGGGTCTGGTGGACTTGTGGGCTCTGCTCCAGGATCAGCCCCTTCCTTCAGGGTCTGCTCCATTAAAAATGTCCCTTATGAGGGACCAGCAGCCTCTTCTTGCCTCAGACTCGCCTCATGCTGTTGTCTGGAGTTTCTCTCATCGTGTTAGTTTGTTTGCGTTTTCTTTCTTCTTAAAGCTTAGATTACGTTTCGGTGAACCACTTATTTTTCCTAAAGGAGAATAAGCTCTGCTGAGGAAAGGCGTAGAATGTCCTAAACTTGGGGGTGTGATGGGATATTCCCCATTTGCCCAGAGAATTGGTTTTATTAATCATCCCCCCCCCCCCACGTCCACAACCATTTCAAACGCGGCTCTCATCTCAAACCCGGCCCTATCTCTGTCCTTCTCCTACCCTAGCCCTTTTGCTATTTAAGTCTCTCCCTCAGAACCGGATCCTTTTATTTCCCCTCCCTCTGGGTGGCTCTCTCGCTAGCCATTCAGGGAGAGGCTCCCACCCTTTGGTGGAATCCTGAACTCTCCTTCCCTCCTCCCTCTGGAGACGGGGAGATTTTGGCATCTTTCTTCCCTTCAGATATCAGAGCAAACAGGGCTCAGTGCTGCATCTCCACTGTGGTTTGCATTTGTCCCTTTGGGGGTGAAGTCAAACTGTTGGGAGCTTGTAGCACCTGCTGTGGCTGCAGAGACCAAAGCGGGAGAGACGTCTTTTGTTGCATCTGGGGCAGAGGAAGGGGCCCAGTTGTGTCCGGTTGTGTTGCTGCAGATGCACCCCGGGCGTTCCTTCTCTTTTTGCTCCTCACAGTGGCCATTCATAGGATCATAGAGTTGGAAGAGACCCCGAGGGCCATCCAGTCCAACCCCCTGCCAAGCAGGAAACACCATCAAAGCATTCATGACATATGCCCGTCAAGCCTCTGCTTAAAGACCTCCAAAGAAGGAGACTCACTCCACCACACTCCTTGGTCACACATTCTTCCTCTGGTCACTGGAGATGCACAACCTTAGCTGGATAAGAACCAGGCCCCTTTCTTATCCGCATGTATTTCGCATAACGAACGCAAGCTTCCTGATGTCAGGGTGGTTGTGTCCAGGGAGGGTGGGCTCCTCCGGTATGGTGCTTGTGTCAGTTCAGCTTCTGCAGGTGTTCAACTCCAGGTGCCAACATTTTACAGTTTTTCGTAGTCAAACATCATAAGAAGAGACGCGGAGGCAACTGTTCCCTGAAACCCTGCAGAGCCCCTGCCAGTCAGTGCAGGCCGCAAAGGCAGGATTGAGATGGATGGACCAAGAGTCTCCCTCAGTACAAGCAGCATTAGAAACTCCCCTTGTTCTCGGCCAGGGGTAGGCAACCTAAGGCCTGTGGGCCGGATGCGGCCCAATCACCTTCTAAATCCGGCCCACGGACGGTCCGGGAATCAGCGTGTTTTTACTAGAGTAGAATGTGTCCTTCTATTTCAAATGCATCTCTGGGTTATTTGTGGGGCCTGTCTAGTGTTTTTACATGAGTAGAACGTGTGCTTTTATGTATGAATGTGTGGGGCATAGGAATTCGTTCAACCCCTCCCCCTAGTCTGGCCCACCACATGGTCTGAGGGATGGTGGACCGGCCCACGGCTGAAAAAGGTTGCTGACCCCTGTTCTAGGCACATTTTGCGACAGGGAATTTCATTGGTGTGAACAGTTTCTGTGCTCTGGGCGCAGTCCTGCGCCTAAGATTTCAGATTAACATGGCAGAGTGGAAGGAGAGGAAGACCTTTTTCTGCTTCCCCACTGCCAGCTACTTTCTGAAGACTGCAGGAGACCCTCTTAAGAATATTAGGGGGGTGGGCAGGGGAAGGGCTAGACCATGTGAAAAAAGAACATAGTATTATAGCTGCAGTTCATTCATTTTCAGCTTTGTATTCTTGTTATAAAAAAAAGTGTGCTAGACATTCCGTTGTTGCGCTCATAACCTGGGTTTAAGGTGCCATTTAGCTCCTGGCTTTTCTATCTCAGTTTCTGACACTGAGTACAAGGCCAGCCCCCTTTGCTCCTATGCCTCCCCACCACTTCTTTGGCTTCTTCTTCTGCAAAATCCAAGCAGTGTTGCCTCACCCTCACTTCCTCCCCTTATCGCTTCCTATTGTGCTGTCGTCAGTGAAAAGGTGCTCTCCACTTAGACATTGTTTGCTGGCTCAATGAGCTCATCTGTTTGCTCCTCGTCATTAAACTTTGTGAATGTTCTGTGGCACCTTCATAAAGTTGGCCAAGCTTTTGCTCTGTTTGAGCGATTCCTCTTGCAAGTCTGACCTGAGAATTTTTTGCAGTAATTTAAAATGAGAGTATCGGATTCAGTATTTGTTTTAATCTTGTACTGAGAAATGTATCTTTGCTGACCGACGGTCGAATAAAGAATGATGATGATGATGATTCAGTATTCGGGAAAATGAATGGATGGCAAGGTCATCCTAGGTCAGTGTTCAGCTTTAATTAAAACATTTCTAGTTAATTGAAGCCTCCCTCCCTCTCTCCCTCCCCCTCCCCTGTGGGTTCCCACCACTGCTTTCTCCTCATTCTTCTCCTTCAGATTTTATTTAATAGGGAAAAGCATCACTGCAAAATATGAAGAAGAGGGTACTTAAAGTGCACTCCCTCCTGTGGGAGTAGAAAGGGGGGGCAATTAAGAGAGGCTATTGGAAGGATAATAATCTTTTTATCACTAATCCCCCCAGTTGTGCTCACCAGGAAGCAATAAAATGGACTGAACCTGAAGCAGGAAGTTTTTGCTTAAAGGCAAAGGAGCCCTTAAAAGCCTCTGCAGTGATGTGCCTGTCCCCATTAATACAGCCAGGGCAGCATTTGTACCTTTATTATCAAAGAATCACAACAAATGTCTCAAAAATGGGAGATGTCTGGGACACTTCATTGAGCTGATGTCTGGATGATCTGTTGAAATTGGGTGGGAAAGCGTGGCAGTGGGTGGCAATTCCAGAGAGCAGGCATGGAAGCAGCCCTAGAGCTTGTGGCTGTTGCTTACAGGCAGCACAGACCCCTTGGGGGGCAAAGAGCACCCGTGCCCCCCTCTGCCCCTCTTCTGGGCAAAAGCCCAGCTAGTCCAAATGGATACATGGCTGATCTTGCTCTCCTTTTCCAAAGGTCTGCTTGCCCCACTTTTATACCTAGAAGAGGGACAGAAAAGTCAGTCTACTCAGGTGCAAATATTATTCCTATTCTGTTGGTTATCAGCTGTTGTGTGTTTGTGGTGTATTCTGCAGTGTGTTCCTGATACAACAGTAGTGCACTGGTGATCTTCCGCCATACTTCCTCAGAGCTACCACACAACTGCTTTCCGAAGGGGCTGCTGCACAACAGAAGCAGGAGAATAATAAACCTGAGCATTTGTGGTGTAAAAGTTCTTGAATTTCAGCAGGAAGTTAGAGGACACACGTAGATTGGAAGTGAAGCCGTGTGAGGGTGGATGGTTCAGTTGTGAGTTCGAGCCCCACATGGAGTGAAAGATTCATGCATTGCAGGGGGTTGGACTAGATGACCCTGGTGGACCCTTCCAATACTACAGTTCTACGACTGCTGCAAAACATTTGCAGGTACGACCAATGTTGAAAGCGAGATCACACGTGACCCCCCTAGTAGCATCATGAGCGCAAACCATCACGAATGTGCAATGTTTGTGCTCCAACCGGTTGCATAGAGTTAGTGAAGTTTGGCAGAGAAGGCCATACATTTGCAGGACTGTCTTGTCAGGGAAGGCTGCTTCTCATGAGCAAATAATTTTCCAATACAAAGGGATTTAACGTTAAACCAAATCTAATCAGAAACGTCTCCTGAGGGGAAGTTGCAAATTAAAATAGAATTCAATTTAGAATTTAACGTGCACATGCTTTGATGGCAGGGAGGAGGATCATATGGACTGTGGGCAGTCATGGTTCTGGGCATGAAATTGACTTCCTAATTGCTTTTTGAAGAAATAAGTATATGTGCTTTTCAAAGCAGAATCTTCTTGGGATATCCCCATTCCTTAAAATGGCCTAAATTACGGTTTAAGTTCCCCTCCCCTCCACTTTTTTTTTGTTTGGGGAAGCAGGTCACCTGAAATAATGGCCTGTCTCTCTTGCCAGCGTCAGCAGGATTAACATCCCATAATCTCAGTGATTGAATTAGAGATTTCATTCCTGTCCTCAGCGCTCAGTTCAAACCAGCAGCTGGGCAGAAACTTAAGGATGATTCTTGAATGGGGAAACGGCAGGAATCAGCTGAACCCTCAAACCCTGCAGAAAAAAATCCAGATCAGCTCCAGTCGTGGTAGAAGCGTCTAGAGCATTCGTGATCTCATGAAATTACATGGGGACTTTATTTAGTAATAAGGAAGTGAGCTTTTTAATTGCTGTGTGCATGCCAGTTGTGTATCTTGGCACAACTGACCCGTTGATGGAAGGGTACTTATTAATTAAATTTATACCCCTCCCTTTCTCCCAAAGGCGTCATGGGGGTGTTTACCCAGGGAGTCTTGCATTGGTAAGAACCATTGTGCCTGTCAGCCTTCGTTAGGTTTCCAGTGATGCTTGCAAGGATGGCCACCTTTTCCTAAACGGCCAACAATTAATCACAGCTCACCAGGGATGGGCTTCATCCATTTCCCTCCCCGCCTCTGATTCTCAGTGCCAGCTCAGATGGACAAGAAGTTGTCCTATGGACGGCAAGGGTGAGGTTCTGGTCTAGCCGACTCCTGGGCAGTGGACAGAGATGAGGATCGCAGGAAGCTGCCACATAACTTGGCTGTTGTTCCACCTAGCTCAGCCATGTTCCCTTGGACTGGCAGGGCTCTGCCAGATCTCAGGCAGAAAGGGCCTCCCCCAGCCCTGCTACCTGGATTTAAATTTTAAATAGGAATATTTAACTAAATAAGGGAATCAATCAGGGACCAAACTGCGGGAGGCAGTGCAAGACAGGAGTGCCTGGCGTGCTATGGTCCATGGGGTCACGAAGAGTCGGACACGACTAAACGACTAAACAACAATCAGGGATTGAACCTGGGATCGTGCCTGGATAGCTTGTGCTCTTCCATTGAGTCGTGATCCAGGTGTGGTCTGGGTTAGGCAGAGGGGGAAGTTTGAGCAAATGGGCAATGGGGTTACCATTTCACAATGGACCCAAAAACCCCCAGAAGGGAGTCTCATGCTGAATCTGCCAGTGCTTGCAGGACCAGGTCCCGGTCGTTGGAAGAACTGCATGTGGCTTGTAGCAAAGGCCTGATTGCAGAGCTGCAATCTGTAGCCTGGATGTGGGACCAAGGCCACGGCTCCTGCAGCTGGCAGCTACCTGCTCAGGTAAAGTTTACCCCTGTCAGCTCATGGATGTTCTGAGGACTCTTCCAGCCTTGGTTACCTGCTCTTGGCTTGATTCCATGGCTACAGGAAGGACAGGAACATAGTGTTATAGGAATTCTAAGGTCTTATATATATAAAATAAAAGTTCATAAATGTACAAGGCAAACACATACAGAGGGATATAGACCATGTGTCTGAAATCTAAGGTGAACAATCCTGAAGGCATTTTGACTCTCCCAAATGGACCTCAAATATTTCTCTGCAAGGAGGAAGGAAAAGGGGAAAGCTTTCCAATGGTCTTTGGACTGTAGGGGCTTACACCTCCCTGTAAATACAGTCTGGGAAATATCTGTTAAGTGAACACACTCTCAATATGCGTAAGAGATTCAGGAACTATCTCCAAGGAATGGCCAGGATACCCAGAAAAGACAATCAGATAAGGCATTATCAGGTATCCTGTTAGACAGGAGAGAGACAGCACACTCAAATTTCTGCTGAGGACCACCTCTTTCTGTGATGTATGCATGATGTTTTGGGGAGTGGTCTTGAGCTACAGGGTGGGCAATTTCAAAAGTCTATACAGTATAAGAGCTTGCACACCAATGTTCTGGGTTCCTCTCTTCCCTCCCTGCATGTGGTGAGTGGGGATCCTGTTGCAACAGTTTAATAAAGATCAGGCTTACTAGCCGCTTTGCTTCCCAATATTCTCTGGTTGGCCTCTGTTATTTTCTCCTACCAATAAAGAACCTACATAAGGACTTTATACGGGCTCTTGGGTACCCCATAAGGGAAAGGGAGCAGTTTTTTTTCTTACAACAATAGGAAGTTTCCTTACACCAAGCCAGACTATTTGCCATTGTTGTCTTCTCATGCTGGGAGAGTCTTTCAAGAGCCTCAAGCACAGGATTTTCAAATTTCTGGTCCTTTGAACTGGAGATGCCAGGCCCTGAACCATTTGCTTTCTTTGCCATTGAGCTACCATTCCTCTGGCCATGGCTTCCCCCTCTCTTTCATTCCTGTGGCCAGGATCCTTCCCAAGGACGTCATTCCCTATCTAGTGCTTCCACCTTGTCCCACTAAACCAGGGTCGGCAAGGTTTACCAGCAGAGACCCCCTGTGGGCCGGATCGCTCGTGCGCTTGCGATTTCCGGCGCCTGCGCAGATGTGATTTCCAGTGCCGTGAAAATGAGTCCCCACGCCACGCTGGTTTAGCACAGCGCATGGGGACTCGACAAGCAGGCTGCTTGGTTTGGGGGTGGCTCGGGGCCCGGTTAAACGACCCCCGTGGGCCGCTTGTGGCCCATGGGCCTTAGGTTGCTGACTGAGCCACTTGTGGCTGGATCTTCTGCAGCCCTTCCTCTTTTGGAGCCCAGCTTCTGGCACAGAGCTGAAAAAGGGAATGTCTTTATAGGATTCTGTGCTTTATTTCTGTTTGTGAGGTTGAACCTGAAAGGGTCAGTTGCCCATTAAAGCCTCTAGCTGCGGCCCTTGATTTCAGGCTCACTGAATTGCCGAGCCTCTCAGCCTTCTGCAAGGATTCATCATGGACATCACATTTTCTTCAGTAACAGCCACATTCTAATTTATGTCATAATATCCGATTTGTCATGCTCGTTCACAACCCAGCTGCCGAAGGCCTCATACATGATGTGAACCAAATCAGTTTCCCATATTAAAGCGAAAACATTTCTGCCGGAGGAAGGACTGAATGAAAAAATCCAGAAATTTGATGAGGGTATTATCTTGGAAGGATATTTTTTGGTGTTTGGGCAAAATAAGATACTGAAAAAGGCAGATTCCCCAAAGTTATCTATTTTCTTTTGCACCTGGCTATATATCATTTTGAAATGGAAATTAGGGGGAGGAGGAAACAGAATTTTCAGAGCGGGGGTTTGTTCGTACAACGTTTGCAGGCTTGGCCAGTGCAGCCCAACACAAGGCAAGAGAGAGGAAGTTCTCCTAGGAGCAGAAGTTAGATCACATCACTTCAAGCTAATAATAATAATAATTTATTATTTATACCCCGCCCATACTGGGCTAAGTATCGGTGGCTGGTCTGTAGCTGTCTTTGAGTAGCCGAGGAGCTGAACCCTTTCTAGACTGGCTCTGACTGAGGCCTGGCTTTATTTTAAATGTTATTCATTATTCATTATTAGATTTATGTACCACCATACATCAAAAGATCTCAGGGTGGTTCACACAATAAAAATACAAGATAAAAACACAAATGATTAGTTAAAAACAGCAAAACAATACCCCCCCAAACACATTTAAAAGGCTATAGAATATTAACCAGCCCAAAGTATGGTTGAAAAGGAAAGTTTTCGCCTGGCACCTAAAATATATATAACGACCCCTGTGGAGAACATCCCACAAATGGGGAGCCACTGCAGAAAAGGCCCTGTCCTCAGGTTCCACCCTCTGGACTTCTTGTGGAGCAAACTCACAAAGAAGGGCCTCAGAGGATGATCTCGGGGTCCAGGTTGGTTCATATGGAAAGAGGTGGTCCTTGAAGTATTGTGCTCCTGAGCTGTTTAAAGCTTTATAGGTCAAAATCAGCACTTTGGGCATGGAAACTAATGGGCAGCCAGTGCAATCGGGCTGGGATTGGTGTGAGATGCTCAAACCGTCTTTCCCCGATGAGCAACCTAGCCACCAAATTCTGCAGCAGCTGAAGTTTCCAAACTGTCTTTGGGAGCAGCCTTTTCTGATTAAAAATACAAACTTTCAAATTGTACCGTCCAGTATTCCTGACTTTAAATCTTGTTGTTTGTTTAGTCATTGAGTCGTGTCCGACTCTTCGTGACCCCATGGACCACAACACGCCAGGCACTCCTGTCTTGCACTGCCTCCCGCAGTTTGGTCAAACTCATGTTCGTAGCTTCGAGAACACTTTACTAGACTTTACGAGAACATTACTAGACTTTAAATCTAGTAATGGCTTAACCTGCAAAACCAGTGGGAGATACTGGAATCATTCTAAACTTTCTGAATGCTCCCAGGATCTTGCTAATTGCATGTGGCTGGCAAAAGCCCTGCAGAAGATGGATTTCTGTTCACGAAACTCAGTTTGCAAATGGAACATATCAGGTTTTATGATTCATTAAACCAGTTAGTTGGAAGAAAGAAAGAACTGCTTTTTCTTGGGCTGCAGCTCCCACCTGAGAAGCAAAGCATATTAGTCCACTGGGCTCTGTGCAGCCTCCAGGGAGTCGGATGCTTCTCTGCCTCCTGTGTTTACATCCTTAGATGGTTCAGCAAAATTTGCCTTGGATGTGATGTGCATAGCTGCCAAGTTTTCCCTTTTCTCGCGAGGAAGCCTATTCAGCATAAGGGAAAATCCCTTAAAAAAAAGGATGACTTGGCAGCTATGGTGATGTGTGAGGACTGGGGGGGGGGGCAATGAATCTCATCTCCCAAATGAACTTGCTGTCTACAGTGGGTTTCTTTGTTAAATGAACTTGATTTTATCTTCTTCTCACCCTCTAAATAACCTTTAAACACACAGAATGCTAATAAAGTCCGTACTGGAGAGGTTTTTCTTTAGCTATCACATAGCAATGCATTTTGGAAAATGAGTTTGTGCAAAGCTGGGATCTGCAGTAGTTGAGCTGTGATTCTTTATGGAAGTGCAGAATGCCGCCCTGAACCTAGACTCTAACTGTCATTTTGACTCTGTGTTCAGGGATTTGTCTCCCAAAGGCATGGCATGAATGGCAGGAGTGACTGTCCTGGCGCAACCCCAAGCTCAGCCGTCTTGCAGGTGGCGCTGGCCTGCTCTTCTCCTCTTCCTTGAGGTTCCTTTCTAATGAAGGGAAGCTGGCGCATTTTTGGAAATAAACCTGTTTCCTCATGTTTCCTGTTCTTCTCGTGCAGTTGTGCTTTAAGAAAGTTCATTTGAAACTTCAGCCTGAGTGGATGGCAGGGAAGCAAAATCTCTGCCAACAGAGCAGGAGAATGCAAGAGTTTTATTACAGGTTTTTGCAGTTTTGCATGGATTCTGGGGCACTTCCTTCCCAGTCAAGGAATTTCACACTGCAGGTTGAGAAGAGAACAAGAACATAAAGGAAATGCCCAGGAATGCTTTCCGGAATGATGAGGGACAGGACTTCCCTGTGGCCAGAACAGTGGGCCAGCTCAGGATGTGGCTGGAAGACGATGCAGATGATGGCTTTTGTAAGAACAGTACAGGAGAACAGACTTCTCCCTGCTTTAGGTCTTGTTTTCTGTTCTTCAGACACACAGTACTTAAATGCAGCTGAAGTAGAATTCATTTTGCATTATGGTGAATGAATAGCAAATCATGCCCTGGATTTATATAATCTTTTTGCCATCTGGCCATTCTTTCTCTCTTACTACGCTGACTGCTCTATCTCTCTCTCTCCCCCCCCCCCATCCAGTTCTAAAGGCTCTAAAGTTGAGCTTTTTGCCCCAATATCTCCAGCTGACTTTGCTTCCTGCTGTTAGGATTGTGCTGAGGGATTGTTTTATTCTGAATCCTTTGAAGATTAACAAGAATATACAAAAAAGAGGGAGTGGAGCTAATTGTATCTTCTGAACAGGCCTTTGGGCTTTGTGGCTGAGAGATCACAGAGCCAAGTAATCCCTTTGCCACTCTGCCTTATTTATCCAAAGAGTGGGGCGTTTAAAATTGGTTGTCTCTTGTTTTTTTAGAACTTGAGTTTTTCTTTGAATTAGAAAGGTGGGATAGAAATCCTTTGTGGCTGAATTAAATCATGGCCAAGTCACTTGGCAGTACCAAACACCTGTTATCATCTGTAGAAATTACCAACCAGCACAAATGTTTGCTACTATACCTGCCAGCACACACAGACAAATCTATGTTATTTTACCCAGTCAATTACATTTACACCCCACCTTTCTTCCAAGGAGCTCAAGGTTCCCCCTCTCCCGTTTTGACCTCATAACCCTGTAAGGTCAGGAGCAGGCATAGGCAAACTCCAGATGTTTTGGGACTACAACTCCCATCATCCCTAGCTAACAGGACCAGTGGTCAGGGATGATGGGAATTGTAGTTTCAAAACATCTGGAGGGCCGAGTTTGGCGAAGCCTGGTCTGGAGTGAGTGGCTCAAGGTGGGATCAAGTTGATTGAGAGTTATATTTATTGTTGTTATTGTTATTCGTGTTTTATATCCTGCCTTTCTGTAACACAAGTGTATGCAAGGCACAAAAATGCAGATAAAATATTAACAAACTGAAATGATAAATGAAAGCTGTATTTGGACAAAACCACATTTTTAAAGAGGACTACCTTTAAAAAGCCAACTGAAACAAAACTGTTTTCAGAGCCTGCGTAAAAGCAAGCAATGAAGGCGCCAGAAGTACCTCTTGGAAAGGTTGCTCCGTATTCTGGGTGCCACAACCCACAAGGCTCTGCTGCTGCCCTCTGCTACACCTCTTCCACTGGCAGGGAGATGGAAAGTCCTTGAGCAGATGCGTTATGGGAGAAGGCCACCCCCAAAGAGGTTCATTGGTTGTCTGGTTGGGGTGTTTGCCTTCCCTGGTTTCCTAAAGGCTTCCCCATCTAATCGCCTGAAGGCCTTTTGCTCACCACGGGTGGCCAGGCAGGTGGCTCCTTGACACTTGTCTGAGGCAAGTGTGTTTAACTTCCTGGAATAGGTCCTGATCCTTTCTCTTTCCTGGTCCTCTTGCTCACCTGCCGCTGTCTCTGCTGGACTCCTAATCCTTTTTCTTCAAGTGGGAAGCCGTGTGTGCTGATTCTAGGCACGCACGCACACACACACACAATCTTAATTCAGCATTTGGGATAAATATTTACTTGTTTGAAAATTGAGCCAAAGTGTTGGGTCAGGAAGGGAAGGCCATAACTTAGGGATGCTTCACAGGACCCTGCTTTGGTCCACTGGGAGAATCTCTTTGGATTTCTCCCCAGGCTTGCTTTCGCCATCCTCAGGTGTGCAGTTCCAGACCTTCCTTTCTTGACAGATAAGAGCTGCTAAAAAAGTAAACGTAGCTCCTTGCCCATTTGCAAGAGCTGTGCTCTTGTTTCTTTTGCTTCTTCATTCCCATGTCCTCTTCTGGAACGGGGTGTGTGATGCTGCTGCTTCAGGATCTGTATCAGAAACATCTGTATCAGGAACCTACGCAGATGTTCCTTACGGCTCAGCAAAGCTCGGTATCTAGGCCACAGCTTGTGTTCTCGCTTTCCATCTTTTCTGTGCAACCCCCCCCCCCAGCTGACCTGAGCATCCACAGCAACATGGGAGATTATCATCTGGTGCAATTCTCTCCTATCAGAGGTTCTCTGCTGCTTTCTATGGGCTTCCAGGATTGCTGACAGTGTGTTCCTCTGTCTGAAATGGGATCAGATGTGGCAGAGCTAATTGCCTCCAATCTGCTGAGTTTTGAAAGCGCAGGAGTTATGGGGGCAGCTTGCGTGTGTCAGGCAGGACAGTTAAGGGTGGCTGTTAGTTCTCTCCCCCCCCCCCCGGGGTTTGCTCTTAATTGGAGAGCCTACCTGTTCATAGTTTTGGCAGAGAGAAACCAGAGGCTAGATAGTTGCTGTGTAGATTCAAAGGAAGAGTGTATTTAATGGAAGAGCTTTAGCGTAAAAGCGTGCTGGAAGTTGCAGTTGGAGCTGTCATGAATCACACACACAGAGGTTGTCCCGATGTTTCCATACTGTGAGAGGGGATAGTTCATGCAGTGAGCAAGCTGTCACTTGCTGGTAATTGGGCAACTGGTGGCTTAATTGAAGGCAGACAGAGCTCCTTACTCAGGCAGGTGAAAGGGAAAAAGGGAAGAAGAGAGGAAAGTGAATTGGGCTTACAGGCTCCTTGCTCCCCTTCAGGGCTCCCTTACCTGCTATGCCAACACCAAGCACAGCGAGGGTGAGTCTGGACAGATCAGGGCTTTCTGCTACTTGCTCTGACTGGGCCTTGACTAGAAAGGGCTGGGGTCACCCAGAGTTGGCTCGGCTGGGCAAATGTCAGGCCCCAGATGCCTATGAGGGCTCAAGGGACCAATATTTTGGCTTTTTGCTGGGCTTCCTGGAAGGGCAGGGCAGGAGCTGAGCAAGCAAGCCACAGCTACTCTTGCTGCCTCCTTTAAAGTGGAGGGTGGCAGCCTGCATAAACCTGCCCATACCAGTCGTAACCAGGGTGGTATGGGGAATTGTAGAGGTGTAAAGTTGGAAGGGTACCAAAGGGTCATCCAGTCCAACCCCCTGCAATGCAGGAATCACAGCTGAAAGGCCATAGCTCCTTGCTAGAGTCTGGCCTGCAGAAAGGTCCCACATTCAATCCCTAGCACCTCCAGGCAGGGTGGGGAAAACGCCTGTCTGGAAGTGAGGAGAGCCTTTGCCAACCGGGGCCCCTCCAGATGTTTAGGACTGTGACTGTCCTCAGTCCCCGCCAGCACTTCCTCTTGAAGTCCAGAACATCTGGAGGGCACCCTGTTGGGGAAGGCTAGCATAGGGCAACCAGCCTAACCAGCCAGGTGGGGCTCCCTATTGGCTGTGCGCTTGTTCTTCTTCCTTGTAAAGGGTGAACTCGGAGAGAGACACACACAGTTTGTGCACAGAGCTCTCCTGGCGCTGCTGTTGCAAGTCTGCAGTGGTTGCTGCAGGGCGGCTCAGATGCAGGTGGAACTTGGCCTGTCCAGCCGTGCTCAGTTGTTTTGGACCCGGGTAAGTGGTTTCCTTGTCCCCCGTGATACCGCAGTTCCAAGCCCCTCATGAGCACAGCCACCATCCAGAGCTCCTGGCTTCGGGGGACAAGAGCCAATTTGTGCTGACAGTGCAATACTCCTTGGACAACAACATGCTTTGTTCTCCGTTTCAGCGTTTCTTAAATATTCCCCCGTTTTTTCTGAAGGAAAGTGGGGCAAAGCATTGGAGTGGCTTCTTATCCAGGTTCCTTTGTTGTGAAAAATGAAACTAATTTGAAGGCTTCTTTCTCCCTTACCTGCAGCCGAAACGTTTAACAACCTGAGAGTTAAAATGCTTGAGGTTGGAATAATCAACTGACATCCTCTTTTTTTCTTTTACAGTAAAGAAAGCAAAGCTGCAGGGGCCACCAGGTGAGCGCAGATTTTCTTCTGCCCAACAAGTCTGCCTGCTGACATCCATGTTCTTGCAATTGCCTCTTGGCTGGCTCTCTGCTGGCAGGAATTTTCTAGCTTCTGAGTGTTTGGCCTGCTTCTTCCCTCTTGCTAGAGAGGGTTGAATTATGCAGTTCCTTCTAAAATCCAAAATGGTTGGACAAAATAACGATAATAAATTTATTAGATTAATATATCGCCCTCAGGGCAGTTCACAAGATAAAATAAAGCCAGGCCCAGTTATAGGCCTGACCTTGGCCACTGAAAAGTCTCAAGGGTTTCTGAAGCAGCTTCAGCACAGCACCATTACACAGTGGTACCTCGATTTCCGAATGCCGAAAACCCGGAAGGAAATGCTTCCGTTTTCGATGCACCTTGGAAGTTCCACGGCTTCCGCTTAATCCCCCCCCCCCAAATTTCTCAATTGAATTTGCAGACTGCCCTTTGCGCCTTGGTTTCTGAACGTTTTGGAACACAAACAGTCTTCCGGAACGGATTACATTTGAAAACCAAGGTACCCCTGTATAAGGAAGTTACCTTATACAGGCAACCACACCTGGGAGCCTTGGAGTATTAAACTGAAGCAGCTCCACTTTGCTATCAGCAATGAAAGCAGCTTGATTTCTTACATTTCAATGGAAACTGAGCAATTCCACCCCCCCACCCTTGACTCCTGGCAGTTCTTAACACATACCGGTAGCTAGCATTCCTTATTGTGTGAAACCTTTTTCAGTCATTGGGGCCAGATCATGAAGGCCAAGGAGGTGGCAGTGGAAACTTCTCTTCTGCCCCTGCTCTCCTGCCATCTCCTTGCTCTGCTGAAGTGCAGCTGGTGGGACGGGGGGAGTCATTTTCTTTCCATCAAATATCATGTGTTGGCAAGGAGGAGTTTGAGACACTTACCCTCAGGTGAAACAACTCTGCTTTCTCTCTAGATAAATTCAATACGTATGTGACCCTGAAGGTGCAAAATGTGAAGAGCACCACGGTTGCTGTTCGAGGGGACCAGCCATGCTGGGAACAAGACTTCCTCTTGTAAGTGAATGCTGTGGGTCGAGGTCACACCTGAAACTGGAGTGCCGTGTTGCTAAGTGTTAATTTTGTCGCTCAACTAGCAGGGGGTAATGATGTTCCACCAACTGAGTTATGGGAAAGCGAGTATTTATGTTAAATTTCATACAGGGAGGATAAGATGGGAGAAATTGGGAAATTAGGCACTTTAAACATGTTTTTTTGTCTTGGGAAAGAGACAAGAGAGGAAACACCATATTGTTCGGTTAAATTAATAATAGATCACTGTACAGCCATACCTTGGTTTAAGTACGCTTCGGTTTGAATACTTTCAGTTTAAGTACTCCGCGGACCTGTCTGGAACGGATTAATCCACTTTCCATGGGAAAGTACGCTTCAGGTTAAGTACAGACTTCTGGAACTAATTGTGTACTTAAACCGAGGTACCACTGTATTGAAAAAAGTAATGCTGAGGGGGAGTTCAAAGCAAAAGATTGGATAGGATTGTATTTATGGTATATGGTGTCCCCTTCCTTTCAAGAGCATTGTAAGTATTGTATTTCTTTTGAATGTTAATATTGTTGGTACTCTGAAGATCTTTCCTTTCCTTTGAGATTTAAATGCATATTAAACTGTTGATATTAGTAAGTTATAATTAAAAAAACCAAAATGCTGAAAGCAGAAACATTCACCTTTCTCTGTTTGTTGGGAAGTTGCAAAGGTGTTGCTTGAAAACACATGTTGCTCTCTGTAATACCTTGCCTGGGCTTCTCCACACTGACATCTCCAGCTGGCCAGGTAAGGGACATCATGCCCTTCCCCAAACAGCACATGATCTCAGGGAGGTATCCAGTGAAACAGATCTGCTAGCATAGGGCATTTGGGCTGTGCAACAGAACTGCCCCTCCCTCCTTCCCTCACCTCTCTTTTTTTTTTAAATATATTTTTTATTAATCGTTTTATCAACAAACATACAAATACTAAATACAAAAAACATCAAAATACAAAATACAAAAACACAAAAATCAAACAACATACAACAAAAAAATATATCATTTCTCTTCCAATTTGATATTCATTGTCTTCAGGCTTCCCCAATTCCCTACTATCTGATTTTCATTTTTATAAACTTCTATAGCAGTTTCTAAATCATCTTCCTTGCCCATCATGTAATCTCTTTAACACTTCAAAGTTAATTCATCTTCGTATCATCTACCCTTATTTCTAACTTTTAATCTTCTATTATCTCCCTAATGCCTTAACTTCTTTATTTTCCTGGATATTCTAACTCTAATCATCAAATACATTCCCTATATACATTTTAAATTTCTTCCAATCCTTTAAAACTTTGTCATTTGTCTGGTCCCGGAGTCTTCCTGTCAGTTCTGCCAATTCCATATAGTCCATCATTTTCATTTGCCATTCCTGCATCGAAGGCAATTCCTCTTTTTTCCAGTATTTTGCTATTAATATCCTAGCAGCTGTGGTGGCATACATAAACAAATTAACATCGTCTTTGGGAATTTCTTCCCCAATTATTCCAAGCAAAAAGGCTTCCGGTTTTTTCAAAAATGTGTTTTTAAACATCTTTTTCAATTCATTGTAAATCATTTCCCAGAAGCCTTTTATCCTAGGGCATGTCCACCACATATGGTAGAATGAGCCAACATCCTGCTTACATTTCCAACATTTGTTTTCGCTTTTGTGGTACATTTTAGCTAACTTGACCGGCGTCAGATACCATCTATACATCATTTTCATCAAATTTTCCTTCAACACCGTACAAGCCGTAAATTTCATACCCTTCTTCCACAATTTTTCCCACTCCGACATCATCACATTATGACCCAGATCCTTGGCCCATTCAATCATAACTGATTTTGTTTGCTCATCCTTCAAATGCCATTCTAACAACAAATTGTACATTCTGGACAAATTCTTATGGTCTGTCTCTAATAATTCTGTTTCTAATTTCGATTTTTCTGGTTGAAATCCTATTTTTTTATCTAACTTGAATGCTTCATTTATCTGCACATACTGAAACCAATCGCTCAACCTATCTTTCAATTGTTCATATGGTCTTAACTTGAAGTGGTTTCCCACCTCCATCAAGATATCTTTGTATTTCAACCTATTCTCATCCATATTTGTCCTTTTAGGTTTCTTTGCCTCAAGTGGTGAAATCCACCTAGGAGTTTTTCTTTCCAACAAATCTTTATATCTCATCCAGACATTAAGCAATGATTTCCTAATTATATGACTTTTAAAACCTTTATGCAATTTCACTTTATCATACCATAAATATGCATGCCAACCAAATGCATTATCATGGCCCTCTAAGTCCAACAAATCATCATTGTCTAACAAGAACCATTCCTTCAGCCAACAAAAAGCCGCGGCTTCAAAATATATCTTTAAGTCCGGCAAGGAGAATCCTCCTCTTTCTTTTACATCAGTCAAAAGTTTATATTTAATTCTTGGCTTCTTCCCCTGCCAGACAAATTTAGACAATGTCTTCTGCCGCTCTTGAAAACATTTCATTTTTGTCAACTCACCTCTCCTCCCCCACCCCGTAAATCTATTCTGGAGCAGATTGGGGGTGGGGGTGGGGTGTAGAGAGATGAGAGGTGGTAGAAGTTGCATTGCGCAAGCAGAAATTTTTGCACCAGCGGATCTGCTTCTTTGGATGCCGTCCTTGGTCTGCTTAAAGGGGTGGCGATTCCTTGCAAATGTGAAAACTTAGGTACAAAATAAGGGGTGGGGCCGATCTCAGGGGAAGAAAGGGATCTGTCAGGACTGTGAACTTGGGTTTTAAAAGAAGTGGAGCAATCTACTGTGGCTCAGGCTACCATGTAGTAGAGTCCTTTGTCAGAGGTAACTTTAAATTGTGCGTTGAGATTTGGCTGGAGGAGCATCTTCCAGGCAAGCCCAGCAGGCTTTGACTTGTGGTCCTGAGTAGACCTCTAGTGGCCGAAATGCATCTCTGCAGTTGTCTGTGCTAAGGCTGGTGATCCTCCTCCTGTCTGTGGGATCCCAGGAAATCCTCCTGTTGGTCTGGCTTGACCTGCAGCTGAAAGACAGTGGCTATTAAGATTAAAACTGGGACAAGGCAGTCAGTTGGGAAGCAATAAGAATGGTCATTGTAAAAATGGCGAAGGTGGGGGTCCAGTTCCCCCCCCCCAGCTGCTTATGTGTTGTGTCTCTTTACCTCCTTTGCAGCGAGATCAGCCGCCTGGACCTGGGCTTGATCGTGGAAGTATGGAACAAGGGGCTGATCTGGGACACAATGGTTGGGACAGCGTGGATTGAACTGAAGGCCATCCGGCAGGCGGATGAGGTCAGTAGACCTTCAGAGCCGAGAGAGATGCTCTTCACCCCCCTGGGACTTCTGAGGGGTTTGGGGTGGCAGTGAAGAAATGTCAAAGAGCTTTCCCTGTGCTGTTTGGTTGCTTCTGTCTAGTATCCAGGATGATGCTGGATTGCAACTGCCATCATCCCTGGGGGCTGGTCAGGGTGAATGGGCTGATGGGAGTTGGAGTCCAACAACATATTGAGTCTTTCTGCCCTAGAGCTGCCCTCTTCTTCCTCATCTGTACTGAAGCAAAGGCTCATGTGACCCAGCCAGGAGATGGAAATGTCGCATACTTTGTCCACGCAGTATTGTTGCAAGATCCAGAAATTAGGGAATCCTTTTCTAAAGCTCCCCCCACCCCTTGACTTCAGTCACAACTGATCCAGGCACAATGACCCGCTTAAGGCATGCAAGGAAAAGTAATTTTACACCACACTCTGTACTGTCTTCTAAGGCTGTAAGTGGAAACGCTGCTGTTCAGTTGTTGTTTCTAAAAAAGAAGGCCTGTGAATTAAAGGAAACCTCTTGGTTCCTCTTCTCAGAGCCCATTTAGGCCAAGAGGGTTTTCTGTTGACTGCAAAGGATGGTTTGTCTCAAGCTCTGAGTCCACAGGTGAAAGACGTTCTGTGATTCTGCCACAGCAAATGAGCAGGATTTTGTTTAGTGGCACATTGCTTGTTCTCTACAGTATACATATTTTGTTTTTAATAGATGATTTTCTGCTTTGGGGCGTTTGGACTTCCAAAAAGCAGTAAATAAATTGTAGCAGCAACAGCACACTGGTGGTCTCTGACATATTCTGTAGAAGCTTGAATTCCTCCAAAAGTTCAGACCATTTCCTGATGTGGTTTGGAGTTACCATATCAATTCCCTCTTGCAGGGGTGGGGGTGGGGGGACCTAGTCAGACGGTTTTGCCAATTGATTTGATGTGTTTTAAAAGTTTTTTAGTTTTTAGTTTTACATTTATTTTTTGTATGTTGCCACAGTTTTTTATGATGTGTGTTTTATAAATTATCTAAATGCATGTTGTTGTGCCTCTGAGCACTTTGGGGCCTGCTGCGTATGGGGCGATAAAATAACAGACATGAGAAAAGTGGGGAGATGGATGGGGAGATATTTCGGGTGGAGTTGCTGATGCCCTTTCTCTTTCCAGGAGGGCCCTGGGGAGTGGTCTACCCTGGAAGCCGAGGTCTTGATGAAGGGCCATGAGGTCTGCGGCACCAAAAACCCAACACCTCATCAGATTTTGTTGGATACAAGATTTGAGTTGCCTTTTGGTGAGTGCAAATGACTTTCTGCCAGCCCCCACCATCCTCTGTGAAACTCAAAGACACGTCTTCCCTCTTGCTTCCCTGATGTGCGTCCACCGTGTGGGTCTTTTCTTAGTGGTGGTTTCCTTTCAGAAGTTAGCTCCAATTAAATAAGGCTTACAGTGCCATATATGGGAGGACAGTTTTGGAGCCCTGAGGTTTTCTTGCAGCACGGCATTTTCCATAAGTGGGGTGTGTGTGCTTATTTCACATTGCCTAGCAACCAGTAATCTTTATTCAGAGTCATCAGACTGCTGAGTGCAACTAATAGAAGGAAACTTGAAGGTCCTTTAGTCCAGCCCTATTATGCAGTGTCTGAATTTCTTTGTAAAATATGATTGGTAATTCTGAACAGAGAATTTTGCAAATAATGCAAGTAACAACACTGTCCATTTTAAAGAGGGCCAGTCTACTCTCTTCCTATTTGGGGGGTTTGCCTATGTCTGTGGTGGGGGGTGGCGCCTTTCAGGCAGACTTTGAGATGGAGAGAGGGCACAAATTGGCTTGTGTTGCTTCTGGGGAGGAGTCCTCTCTGCGGCCATTGTAAACACCCACATCCATAAACCACTTCAAGCTCCAAACTGCAGGCTAAGAAATGCACCCCCCAAAGCAGCCACCTGGGATGCCCGTTTTAATGGACTATTTCTTTGTACAGTGTAACGGCTGTTGCCACACAGGCTTTAGTTGGCATAGTTTGGCTCAAAAAGGATTCCTTTAGTGGGACATTCCTCGCCCTCTTAGCTGTTCAGAATGGTGCACAAGTTGTAAATAGTCTGAATTGTGTGCCTCCCTCTCCAGGAAAGGTTTCTGCTGTTGGAGGGGAGCCGTATCTTCCAAGAACATACAATGCTGCTTTTCAGATACTATTATAATTTCATGCTTGAAGAAATAGGAGAAGGCTACTCCTGCTTAAGGAGTTTGAGAACTGGTGAATGCCTTGATGGGCTCTCCGGGACAAAAAGCAGGACCCTTTCCAGCCTCCGCATCCCAGGGCCATGTGCCTTCCGTGGTTCCTTGCAGGTGCAGGAATGAGGTGCTCTCAGGATAAAGATTGCATCCATGTCGAAGGAGCTTTAGCGTTGTGGGTCCCACCTCAGTCACTGTCCTTCATTTTGACTTTTGAGTATGAGATCACTTCTCTCTCTACAGCAATATCCCACCATTCCCTCCCCCCGGGGGGGGGGGGAGAGAGAGATATTTAGAAATCTTGTGTTTCATTTCCCAGGTGAAAGAGCTCCTCTCCTATGTGATAAAATGGACGTGGAAGAAGCGGTATACCTGTGTGTTTGGTTCAGCATGTTTATATTCATGGAGCCAGCTTTGGGTTCAGATGGCTTACAAAGCTCTCCCACAAGCCATTTCCAAAGTTGCTCAAGGCTTTCTTTGATGACAGAGAGAATATAATGACCTGGTGTGGAGCTGTTGCATGTTTGTGGTGGTGTTTGCGAAACGAATCGTCTTATCTCCGATAAGATGCCCAGAAGCATGCTATGGAAATGGCTCTCTGAAGCCAGGATGTGACAGGCTCTTGGCAGATCCCCAGCCACTCTGCCTGGGCGTTGCAAGATTTGCAAGACAGGAACACGTCTGAGGATGAGATTTTCATCCCTTTTTTGAAGAAGAGTTCTTGACTGTGGCATTGGGCATGTCAAAAGCTAGCTCGCTGGGGCTGGTGGGAGTTGTAGTCTGACAGATCTGGAGGCCTCCATGTTGGGGACAACTGAGTTAGAGGCGCCTTGGTTAATGGGGACGGGGTGACGTTTCGGAGCTCTGTGCAGTCTCAAACCTCCTTCTGGTACCTGCAGAGTCCAAGAGGTCTCTCCTGGCCCAGCACTCTGCTTCCAACTTAACCTGCCTGAGTTTTCTGGGAAGTTTCCAGGCAGGCATGATTCCATCACCTGCTTGAGGCACAGGCATGCTCCCCCTTGGGCCATGGATTTTGTGTTCTCCTCTTTTCATCTCCAGCCTCCCTGCCTTTCCTTTCCCCCCTTAATCAGAGTTCCAAACATTCTGGAATTGGAAAAGCCAGCAAGAGACTTAACTTTTATGTTGCTGGATTTGTGATGTTTTCCGGGGTTTCCATTCAAAGAGACCTGTGGACCACAGCTGTTTTTCTGCTTTGCCTCTGCAGTCAGTTGTGTTTTGCCGCCTCCTGTTTCTCAGTCTGATCTGAAAAGTGGGGAAAGTATGAAACATTACTTGAACCTAATGAGCGCTTGTTGACACTGTGCCTGCTTTTGCTGCCGCCCTCATTGTTCTGACCCCTGGCCCTCCTCTGCCTCCACCCTCGTCCAGGAAGTCATGCTCCTCTTCCCCCGTGGCTCTTGGCAGTGTGCGCCTGCCTCACCTGCTGACACAGTTCCGGTTCTGTAATCTGACTGTGCAGCGCACAAGGGTCTGTCCACCATTCCTTCTGTTCTCAACGAGCCCAAGAAAGCCTTGTCGTTTTTACAGCTGAGGTTTATGTGTGTGGTTTTTGTTTCTGTTCTGAATTGAACCAGCATCCCTGGTCATGTGCTATTCTGCGCAAGCATGCTCTGCTTTTAAAAGTACATGTCTGGCCCTATGGATGTTCTGGGATGTTCGATGCTGTGACATTGTTGAGGCTGGGCAGCTGTGGAATTGGGTGGGAAGCCTCTGGCAGCCCCATGTCAGAGCAGAATATGCATATAATAAAATATATGTTGGGGAACCAGGATGGGAGCAGAAGCCTACTTATTCTGCTGTCTTGCAGACATCCCGGAAGAGGAAGCCAAATACTGGACTCAGAAGTTAAAGCAGATAAACTCCTTGGAGGAAGATGATGAGGTGGGTATGCTTTGCTCTGCTCTGCTCCGTGCTGCCTTGGGGCCTCTTGCTGGAGTCTGGCCAAACGCCCATAGGGGGCTTTGGGGGATCTGGATAAGGTGAGATGGTATACCCAGCTCTGGATTGTACAATTTGAGATTTCAGCTGGGTGCCCCTATGCTGGAATGCTGCCCATTGAACGCACATTCCTACAGGCAGGAGGAAGGCTAGTCTAGGACTGTTCTCCCCCATGCATAGCAGGCCAGGTGCCAGGGGTGAGAGCATGGGTACATTTACAAGAGAGGATATTGTGTAGCTGCTTATAAGGAGGCTGGGTAGATGAGAGACAGCAGCAGTCAGTCTGTGTGTCTACGGGGCCATTCTCACCCTGCCAGCTGTGCAGGCTGACTTTCCAGCGCACCATTGGATAATGCCATTGGATAAAGAAGAGCCACCGCTTTTGAAAGTGACAGGCTCACTGAAGGCGTTCTTTGGTTCTGCAGTTATTTATTAGAAATACAGGGGAAGAAAGGTAGCCAAGACCCGGCCTAGGGAAACTCCCGTTTAGCAACAAAACAAAAGCTCACTGAATCCTGGAGCCGTGTTAGCTAAAAAGAAATCTCAAGGTGGTACTTCATCTCTACAGGATACATGCAGGCAGGTGGGAGAGGTGGGGGCAAGATTTCTGCCTGTTGTACAGCTTTCCAGGCCATTGGTCTTCCATTGGTGGGTAGGGACCCATTGCCAAGAACTGGCCTGATCTAAGGTGGGGCGCAGCAAAAACAGAAGGAAATTACTCCCCCAATGCCTCTGTGGGTTTAAGGTTGGTCCCTGGGTCTGAGAAGGCGGAAGACCACTGTTCTAGGGCTACCCTGTGCCCTCCATACTTCCTTGCATTTTTATTTAATTTAAATCATTTATGTTCTGCCTACCCAAAGTGCAAGGTGGTTTACAGCAAAGATTACAACAGTATAAACACAGAACAACAAAGTTTGGCATTGCCAAAGTCCCAGTCCCCGCTCATTCCTTTCTGTTTCTTTTCCAATTCTGTTTCTGTTTCTGTTCTCATTCCTTTCTGTTTCTTTTCCAATAGCCCCTGTCTGCTGAAAATTGTTTTACTGCATTCCTCATCTCTACTCATTTCCCTCCTTAGCATTCGTTTGCGGAAGAGGTTCAGAAGCAGCCGCTGCCCACTGCTGCCTCCCAGTGTTGTAAGTGAGAAATGTTAAGTCACTCCGTATTTCAATCCTTCTGTAGGTTGTCTTGCTTTCCTTCCTTTCTCCAGTGGAACAAAGTATGTTTGCTGACCTGTCAGCACTTCAGAACCCTGGAAATAATGATCCCTGGGCCAGCCCTGTCTGTCTGTGTCTCTCTTGGTAGTAGCATTCAGACATGATGTTCGCCTGTCCTTCTTACTGTGGTTTGGAGAGTGCGATGTCTCGGGGCAGCCAACTGGGTTCAAGGGGGCCCGTGGGGCAGAGGCAGAAGCCTTCCTTGCCAAGCCCTTTCCTTGCTGCTAGCAGCATTCTTGGCCTTGCAAGTCTGGTCAGGCTGAAGCCCCGGTTGGCCACTGCAAGGCCCCCCTGTGTAGCATGGCAATGGGAGCCGAAGTGGACTGCCTCCTAGAATGGCCGCTCTCTTGCTCAAAAAACTGGACCCCTTGGACCAGGTGTCTTTCAGTGTGTGGACAAGACTGAGTTTTCTGGTGGAAATGGGAGCATAACATCCGAAATCAAATAACAACGTTCTGCATGGAAAGGGGGAAGCGTTCTAGGGGCCTTGATCCTGTTTCAGCATAAGTGGCCTGGTTCATGCTTCTCTGTAGCCCAGCATGGAATAAAGGATGGTTTGCCATGAGTGAGCAGCATGCGCCCACATGCTCAGTCTTGCCTGCTTCACTCTGCCCCCAACGAGCGCAGAAGCAAGCCAAAGACTTGATGTGTGAAGCAGCGCTTGCGGGATATTTTTCTCCAAATCACAACTGTAAGCCGAGCTTTGCTCGCTGCTCATTTGAGATAAGCCGTCATTTGTTTCCAGTTGTGGGTCACTGCCAGATGCTTCCATTGTCAAGTCAGGAGCTCCAAGTGTTAACGATGGCTCTTTCTGCAGGCTAGGGTGCCCCTATTTCCGGCCCTTTCCCATGCACTGGGGAAATGTGGGGCTGTGGGGATCTCAGCGCTTACTGCAGAGCTGTAACTCCTGCCAAGTGGTGCTGATATGTGGATGCAGGGCGTAGGAAGGGGTGAGGGCAGTTCTGTTGTTTTTGTTAAATGCTAGCAAAGGAAACGAACAGATCCAGCTTTCCCTTCCTACCGGTAAGTGGTGTGCCAGTCTCCAAGGCTTTGTATATCTGAACTGCTCTCCTCCACTGAAACCTGGTAAGACTTGGTATTTAGAGTATTACATGTTGCCGGTTGCTTATCCACTAGGCTGATTAGAGGCTCTCTTCAAGAAGGTTAACATTAGGAATTGTTAATTACCCTGTTGCTGGACAAGCAAATTAAATATCTAGCAGCTTAATTACTTTTCTAATATCACTGAGTGGCATTATATAAACTTATTATTGAAGTATTTATTAAATTTTTATACCACTTAATATAAATGAAAAATTCTAAGTAGGAACATAGGAACTTTACAAAAGCAAGTATTTGTGTGGGGAGATTCTCCCCCCCCCCTTTTAACTGACTTGGATTGCACAGGATTTGGAGAAGGACATTGACTTAATTGCATATTAAAGTCCATGTGCGACTGAGCAGAAGAGGCAAAGGGTTTGCAGTTCACTGCATTAGTGCAAATGAGATGCACAGCTCTAAGCCCTGCAGGGCTGGAGATCATCCTCACTAGGCCTATGGATGGCAAGGGGGCGCAGGACCAAGCTTTGCAGTTCATTACGTGCACGGGGGTCTCCGTAGCCGCCGCGAAAGGCCTGCGTGATGGAACGGAGTCAGGGGAGGTGCCTTGTCCTTCAGCTGTAGTTGACTACAACTCCCATCATTCCTTGGCTGAGACTGATGGAGAAGCCCAGACTAAGAAGGGGGGGGGTGTATGTCTTTTAGTTTCTTTATATTAAAAGCCATGGTCACAAAATATTTCCTATGTTTTTGTGCATGGAAATGCACCTCCTAATGCCAGTAAATATCAAATTAGAGAATTATAGAAGAGTTGGAAGGAACCATGAGGGTCATCTAGTCAAAGCCCCTGCAATGCAGGAATCTCAGCTAGATCATAACATGCCCTTCCATCACTTGGAAAATGGAGTAAGCTTGTTTTCTGCTGCTCTGGAAGGTAGGACTCGAACCCATGGCTTCAGGTTATAAGTAGGAGATAAAAAAGAACTTTCTGACAGTAAGAGCTTCTGGGCAGTGGAAGGGACTCCTGGTGGTGGTGGACTCTCCTTCCTTGGAGGTTTGTAAGCAGAAGTTAGATGGTCATCTGTCATGGATGCTTTAGCTGAGATTCCTGCATTGCAATGGGATAGACTGGATGACCCTTGGAATTACCTTTCAACTACGATTCTATGATTTTTCATTAGATATGATTAAATTTAATTCTTTTTCCCATTGCGATGTTATCAAATGTACACCATTATAATCTGCTTCTACTAAAAAGTTACATATTTTAAATAGCTGACTTATTTGTTGCATAGATGTTGGAATTTTCTCAAATCATTCAAATTTTATGTTTTGGAAAATGCACCACTCCATGTTCACTTGGGGGCCCTGCCAACGCTACAATTCTATGATTCTATGATCTGGCACAAGCATTCCTTGAATTGTGAAGTCTTTGGACGTTGTCATGTTGCTTTCTCACCAGGAGGAGTCCTCAGGCTGAGGTCTTGCTCTCTTAGCACCAGGGAAAAATTCCTCCCTAGCCAGTAGGAGGACATTGAGCAACTGCTCTGTCCATGCTGGCCGTTTGCAACATGATACAGTGGTACCTCGACTTACGAACGACTCGACCACCGAATTTTTCGAGTTACAAATGGGGGTAATGGCCGCGTGCTTACGAATGTCTCGACATCCGGAAAAAAACCACGACGGTTTTAGATAGGGATTTTTTGACTTGCGAATTTTTAGATAGGGTTGCTTTGACTTACGAATTTTCCCGTTTCCAATGCATTCCAAGGGAAATTGCATTTCCAATGGCGTTTTCCGACTTACAATTTTTTTGACTTACGAAGGTACCTTCGGAACGGATTAAATTCGTAAGTCGAGGCACCACTGTAAATGCTTTGATGTGCAATGATAAGTGAAATGTCAGGCTTGTGTTGTTGTTGTTTAGTCGTTTAGTCGTGTCCGACTCTTCGTGACCTCATGGACCATAGCATGCCAGGCACTCCTGTCTTGCACTGCCTCCCGCAGTTTGGTCAAACTCATGTTCGTAGCTCCGAGAACACTGTCCAACCATCTCGTCCTCTGTCGTCCCCTTCTCCTAGTGCCCTCCATCTTTCCCAACATCAGGGTCTTTTCCAAGGATTCTTCTCTTCTCATGAGGTGGCCAAAGTATTGGAGCCTCAGCTTCACGATCTGTCCTTCTAGTGAGCACTCAGGGCTGATTTCCTTCAGAATGGATAAGTTTGATCTTCTTGCAGTCCATGGGACTCTCAAGAGTCTCCTCCAGCACCATAGTTCAAAAGCATCAATTCTTCGGCGATCAGCTTGTACTTTCCCTAAATAAGCTGAGCAGAAGGCTTTGCAGGTGTAACAACAGGGGCAGGGCAGGAAGGAAGGGCAGCTCACTGTGTCTGCTGGAAACAGGCTTGGCTGCAGAGGAGCCATGAGTGCCCAGGAAACTGACCTCACATGTTGCTTGCAAGGTCCGGTGCTCTCTAAAGCGGCTAATGCGCAGGATCTTTATTTTCGGTTTTGGAGCTCATTTTTAATAGCTGTTCAGTGGTAAAAAATATCCTGCTGTGTGAATAGTCTTAATCTTATATAAAAAGAAGAAGTTGGAAACATCTTGTTAGAAAATCGCTTCTGTTTGCCAGAGAGGGATGAGGCCAATTGGCAGATTGCAAAGCAACTTCATGTTTTTTGCTTCAGGTTTAAAATACCTATTTTTGAAAGTTCTGTTGCTCACCGAAGCAGGTGCTGGCTTATGTGCAGAGCGCTCCCAAGATCTTCCAGAGGGACTCGCACATGTTGGGTTTTACCCTCAGAATTCAAGGGGCAACTGAAACCTCCAGGCAGCACAGGAAGGGGGCTGGCAGATGCCCCCCCCCGCAGCCTCTTTTTCCTGGTCCTGGGGCTTCCTTCCTCCTCAAATGGGGAAGGTGCTAACCCACACCCCAGGGTGTCTTCACCTGTTTGAGTGTACAGCACAGATCTCAATATATACTGTTCATGGACTGATCAGTAGCAATGGCAGCACCTGTTTGAGGCCTTTACAGTATTATTATTACTACTATATATTTATTTATACGCTTCCTTTTTCTCTGACTCAAGGTGGCTTCCTGATAAAAAATAAGAGCAGCTAAAATCATAGGGAAGAAAGCATTTAAAAACAACAAAGCACTGGTAGAATTAAAGCTATATATATATTGCTGCATGCCACCCCAATCTCCGAGCAGCGCCAGATTCCGGGGGTTTCAGGCACTTCCCCAGGGTTCAGTTTCCTCTGAATGAGGGACAGCAGAGACTGGGGTCTTTAGGATATGTGTATTTACACAAATGTGCAACCCGAGGCTACGATGATGGGGCTTGCGGCGTTAATAGAATCCTAGAATTGTAGATCCAAGAGGGTCCTGCTTCTCCCATAGACACAGCCTTGGATTCCAGCAGAAATCAAGTATCTCTCTCTCTCTCCCACGCCTCAGCCTACAGCCTCTCCTACCGTGTTTCCCCCTTTTTAAGACACCGTCTTATTCTTTTTTTTACTCAAAAAAACCCACGGTGTCTTATTTTCAGGGGATGTCTTGTACCTTAAGGCCTCCTCAGAGGGGCCAGGCAGCTGGCTCGGGGTGCTGCTGGGCGCTCTGTGCGGTGCTGCTGCAGCAGCCGGTTCCAAGCACCAAGGCAGCAGGCTGCTGGCTCAGTGCTCCGCCTGGTGCTGCTGGGCGTTTCGAGCGCTCGGCGCTGCGGAGCGCTCCGCTCTGCAGCCGCCGGTTCCGGTGGCGGGGCGGCCGGCAAAAAAAAAAAATTAAAGAGGCCAGGCCGCTGTGCTCCTGTAAAAAAAAACCCATGCTCCTGTAATAAGGGATCAAAGTAGGAACGAGAAGCACATAAGGAGCTGGAAAACGCGTGGGACAAAGATCCTGACTTGATCACAGCATCCCCCCGGTGAAATCAGGCTGGGGGAGAGGGGATCCCATCAGGAGGATCGAGAGATCCTAGGGAACCCGATCGAAGCGGCAGGAAAAGGAAGGCAGGATCCATCGGGCGGGAAGTGAGGCGGCGCTAGGACCCGGCGGCTCCTTTGTTTGGGGCGGGCGGGGTGAGGGAGGGGGCGAGGGAGGAGGAGGGGAGGCGAGGGAGGGAGGGAGGAAGCTCGACGGCGGCGGCGGCGGCAGCAGAAACGGCGACGGAGGGTCCCCTGCTTCCCGCCGCCGCCTGCCGCCACCTCCGGGCCCGCGGGCAGGGCGGGCGCGCTCACCTGTCTCGGCTGCGGTCGGCCCGGCCCTCTCCACCCAGGCGCTCCAGCTCTGCCCCGCGAAGTCATCGAGATTCGGCAGCCGCCGATCCACAGCAGCCATTGCTGCTGCTGCTACCACCGCCGCGCGTCCACGCACCGCCATCACCGCACGGGAACGCGCAGCCCTCCCCGCTGGCCGCGCTCCGCTCTGCAGCTGCCGGTTCCGGTGGCGGGGCGGCCGGCAAATAAATAATAATAAAGAGGCCAGGCCGCTGCGCTCTGCCCGGCACTGCGGAGCGCTCTGCTCTGCAGCCGCCGGTTCCGGTGGCAGGGCGGCAGGCTGCCTCGGGCAGGCAAAAAAAAGAGAGGCCAGGCTGCTGGCGCGGGCGCTCCAGGCGTTCGCTGCTGCAGCAGCAGCCGGTTCCAGGCCCCTCTGGCTGGCTGGGTCCCGCTGGCTGGCTGGGGCGCTCGACGGTCTCGTTCTACACGGCATGGAGGTATGCCTTATTTTCGGGGGGTGTCTTATGTTTCACTAATGCTAAAAAATGCTGCCATGGCTTACTCTCTGACTACGTATTAAAAAAGGGGAAACACGGTAGCTTTGAGCTCACATACACCTCAACTCTGGCTTTTGTCCTCCTAACTACCGGCCAGTTTGGGAGGGGGCCCCATGCATTTGTGCTCTGGCACAGAGCCGCTTCCTTTGTTACCTTTATGGCCCATACTTAGGGGAACATTAACTGGAAGCTGGCCTGGCTCCTTCAGCATAAGCCTACCCCCACCCCTCAACATTATATACAAAGCATACGAAAGCAGTCCTTCCCCCAAGGCCTGTTGGAAGAAGAAAATCTACACTTGCCGGTGGAAGGACAAGGAGGGAACCAGTCTCTAGGGAGGGAATTCCAAAGTCGTTGCAGATTTAACCCAGTGGAGGAATCTGAGAGGGATGTGGAAGGGCTAAGGAAGAAGAGTGGGTCTCCCTCCCCCTGCCCCACATCATTTCCTAGAGGTTCTTGCAAGTGACTCTCCTCGAATCGAATGGGATGGACGGTCCGATCAGCTTGAATCCCTCTGCAGCTCATATTGCTTTGTTGATTTGCTACTAGACTTCTGTTTGCAGTGGCTCAGCCTATCTGCCTTTGTATCCAAGCTCACCATCCATGTGTCAGAAAACTGGCAAACTTCTGTTTGCTGGGTGAAGGTTTTTTTTTGTATTTCAAGCAGAAGTTGGTCCAAGGAACTGTCTTCAGGAGCATCACGAAGCACATAGTCGACTAAATTAAATATACATGTGTACACTTTGGATAGTGGTAACATGTGTGAGTGTCCTTGGTGTTTGCCTCAGGAAAAGCTCTTTACACAGGGGCTTGTCCATGATCTTCGGTTGCTCGCTCTGAGTTTGCCAATGCCCTGGCTGTCAAGACCGCTTAGCATTTTTGAAGGCTGGGATTTCCAATCCGTACTTGTTTCTGGAGGTGTCAACTTCCATTATAATCTACAGTGAGTCATCTTCCCACTCTTGCAGGCTTGTCTTCTCCACTCAGTTAGTCACAACACAAAAATGGTGCAGAAAGATGCTCAGAGTTTCTGCATTCCAGGTAGTGGCTGTGTTGAAGTTGCCTTTTGAAAACCCGATGGCCAGTGGCATGCCAGGTAGTGCTCTGATCCTTGTTCAACAACACAGATGTAGCAGCTGGAAGACCACCCGGTGTGGAACAAAGCAGAATTTGACGGACAAAACCTCCTGCTTCTGATGTTAGGGAAATGTGATATCCCAATATTGAAGGCCAATTTTGAGCCTGTGCTCAGCAAAGGGTTTGTCATCTGCGGGAACGCATCTTTGCGCAAACTGTGGAACCTTCAGATTCCAACACAGAGAGCCTAACAGGCTGCCACTGAGTGTTCGTCCACTGTCCCAAATGGCGTAACTGTTTGGAGAAGAATATATAGAACAAATAAGTGCCACACCCACACCCCATCCGTGTGCCAAATAAAATCTCTGTGGCTGGATAATTAAGTGGAGAGTCCAATATTTGTAGAGACAGATGGCACCTCCGTTCCTTGTTATGAAAGACACAGCCATCTGGTTGTCATGGAGAAGGCTAACAATGCCTGCTGCACTCAGATACCGTTTGCCTGGGGGCTCCGATGGCAGCCAGGTAATGCCTTTCACTTCCAGGAGCACATCAATAGTTCAGGTGTCGCCCAAGCCAGCCTTGGGAAGTCTGGGCTGGATGCAGTTCATCACTGAAGAATCCTTGGCACGCCCCCTCCTCCCCACTGCCTTTCGTCCAGGGGAAAAGGGCTTCTGAGGCAGCCCATTTTATTGGTGAAACGTTCATACAGTGGGATAGATAGGAAATATTGGCCATGGTGGTTTGTTTCTTGGCTGTTTCTTCAGTTCTTCCAGTGAGAGGTAGGAATTCTTCTACCTCTGCAGACAGATGGTAGATTTCTAGTTACTTTGCTGCTCATTATTAGATTTTTACCCCACCCTCCCTTCCAAAAGAGCCCAGGGCAGCAGACAACAAAAAAGGCAAAAGTAATACAGATGTTTGAAAGTTTTTTAAATCATCAAGTATCCCTGTGGAACACCCTCCCATCAGATGTCAAGGAGATGAGTAACTACCGGTATATAGCATTTAGGAAACACCTGAAGGGAGCCCTATATAGGGAAGCTTTTTAAGGTTTAATGTTTCACCCCGTTTCTGTAAAAAAATAAATTAAAAAAATCCATGGTGGTGTGCTCTGGTCCACGGGGTCACGAAGAGTCGGACACGACTAAACAACTAAACAACAACAACAACATGTTTTTATATATGCTGGAATCCGCCCTAAGTGACTGGGGCAACCCAGTCAGATAGTAGGGTGCAAATAATAATAATAATAATAATAATAATAATAATAATAATAATAATATAGAACATCCTTTTTAAAAACATCAAATATTATGAAGGGCCTGGAAACCAAGGCCTTATGAGGAACGATTGAGGGAGGTGGGAACCTTCAGCTTGGGAAAAGATAGCCGAGGGGTGATCAGATGGCCATCTTCCAATATCTGAAGGTCTGTTACATGGAAGATGGAACATGCTTGTTTTCTGCTGCTTCAGAGGGGAGGACCTGAACCAGTGGATTCAAATGACAAGAATGGAGAGCCTAACTAAACCCTTTGAAGAACTTTCTGACAGTAAGAGCCGTTCCACAGGAGCCACTACCGAGAAGGCCCTGCAATGCTTTCAAATACCAGTGACTGGAGGAGGGCTCTTGTGCTCAGGTCTTGATGGTGCATTTTGCGCAGGCCTGATCCAGCAGGCTCTTCTTCTGTTCCTGTAGCTTGTTGCCACATTGCTAACTTGCAGGTCCTGCCCATCAGTCCCTCAGCTTCGTATTGGAGGCAGCACCAAAGGTGTCATAGTGGACGTGTCATTTCCTGTGGATGCTTGAAATGCACTTATTATTGTTGCTTATTAAATAAGAAGAAGTGAATTTTGCTTTCTCTGCTTCTCCTGAGTATTACCCGTTTTTTGGAGAGGAGTGGAAGCAGGTGAATGGCATGACAGATGTAGGTTAATACATTGCCAAGTCAGCTAGATGCTTGTTCTGCTGTAGGCTATACACTCTCTCCTGCAGTGTGGCAGAAGCTGGGCTAGGGAGACAAAGTCAGCCGGTACCAAGTGCTGAACTTCTCTTTCAAATCAGTCTTGCTGAGGGCAGTTGCTTCTGTGTAGTATGACGGCTGCTCACATGATTCACGGAATAATCGGATCAGCACAGTGTCTGGCTGAAAGGTGCACCAATGCCCCCTGAGCTTTCCTGATGGCCAGGTGAATCCTTTTGAGCCTATCAGAATCCCCAAATTCTTTTTGTTGCAGAGCTCTTCAGGCACCCAGCATAGCAGTCCTTTTAAAGATGTAAGACCCTTTTTGTAAGTCACAGAGTTTTGGGCATTCTCACCATCAGTTTTACAAACTCCAAGGCTTAACTCTATTTTAACCTCAAAAGGTATTTAAACGAAGAAGAAAACTATCTCTACATAGAAGATGAAAAGAAACATGAAAGTGATTACTTTGCTCCTGAAATTGGCATATAAGTGCAGGAGGCAGATACCTTGAGTTACAGTATTAGGAAAATGCCGAAATTTGATCTACAGTTTCACCATAATGCTTTCTTAGAGAGGTATAAAGTGACCATTTTGACCATCAAGTCTCTTATGTGAAGTTATTTGGGCCAGGCTAGGCCCACCTTCAAATCTCTGATTCTTTCCTGAACTGGTAAAGGACCCCTAGACGGTTAAGTCCAGTCAAAGGTGACTATGGGGTGTGGCACTCATCTTGCTTCAGGATGAGGGAGCCGGTGTTTGTCCACAAACAGCTTTCCAGGTCATGTGGCCAGCATGACTAAACTGCTTCTGGCGCAACAGGGCACCATGACGGAAGCCAGAGTGCACGGAAATGCCATTTACCTTCCCGCTGCAGTGGTGCCTATTTATCTACTTGCACTGGTGTGCTTTTAAACTGCCAGGTTGGCAGAAGCTGGGACACAGCAATGGGAGCGCACCCTGTTGTGGGGATTTGAAATGCTGACCTTCTGATTGGCAAGCCCAAGAGGCTCAGTGCCACCCACGTCCCCGTTTCCTGAACCCATCCACCTTTAAGCCAGTGATGGAGAACTAAGCTCTTGTTTTTGTCAATTTCCCGTAGGAATAGCTGATAGACCACAGAGAATCAATTTCCTAAAGCAGGTAGATTAATTGGGGGAAAGCTCTGAGCTAATGTGAATTACAAAAAGCAGTTAACAGGCTTAGCTGAATCGGTTGCACAAGAGACTGACACCAACTCTTTGAGAGCTCTAGCCGTGGCCCAACTGTTTGAGAAGGAGGAGGGCAACAGAGATGGCAAGGGCTCTGTCGACCAAGCCCTTCGAGAAAAAGATAGACGAAGGTGCAGAATTGTTTTTGTTGCCCCACCAGCTGGATTTCAACTAAATACTAGGATGAGAGGCTGCCTTGGGAGGAAGGAAGGTGATGAACTCCCCTTGGCTAGGAGCTGCCAGGAAGCAAAGCCTCTGCCCACTGGGCTAAGAAGAACACCAGCCCTTGCAAAGCTTAAACACCCCTGATAACTCCAATGCTTGTAGCTTCTGTTTATTTACGTGGATACCTGGCTTTTATTCCCTCCTGGAAGGCATCATGCTTTGGCGGGTGGGGATTTCACAGACGGTCTCCCCTCCAGATACTGGCTAGACTCAGACCTACGTCAGCTATAAACTCCCCCAGGAGTGGTTGATGAAGGGCCCCAAAGCAGAAATGCAACCTAGCTGTGCTCAGAGACCACTAATCTCAATGGGCAGAAAGGGAGTGGGAAGCCTCCCGGTGCTTGTCGCCTTCAACTGGTGCTGAAACTCATTTGGGAAGGCTGCGTGCCTTCTCTACCTGAGTTGTCTCCAGACCTGCTGTGCTGTGTTCCTGTGAGCAGGTTTTGCTTGTTAAGTTTGATTAGGGGCTGCCTGCACACTGCCTGTAGCTCCGACAGACCCACCTCAGCCGCCAGAGAGGGATGACTAATCGGCGCAGCTTCAAGACAAAAAGGGAGATGATAGCTTTCTGAGAGTCCGTCTCTGGGAACAAGGCAGCAACCTTCAACTCTTTGGATTCCACACAGCCTCCAGCCTTTGCCGTGCTCTCTCCCAGCTCCCCTCCCGATCCCGGCACAATTGAGCCTTCTTTGTAGCATTAATTGGAAGGTGTCGGTCTCTCCAGAAGATCTGACTCATTTTACAAGGGGGCCTTAGCCAAGGGGGGGGGGGAGAGCAAGAAATATTTATCGCAAGTTGGACTAGCGACAGAGATGCTTTTGGGCATTTCTCTGCAGAGGTTTGTGTGGCTGGTTTTTAGCTTTTAAACCCAAAGGAACATTGCGTCTTCAAGCTCCTCTCGCTGGCATGTGGGTGGAACAAAACAGCCCTGGGTGCTTTGAAGACCCTTATTTCAAAGGTCTCCTCTTTGCTTTCTTCATAACCCGTTATGAAAGTAGAGATGTGGGATCAATGGTATTCCAGCTGGCTTCCTGTGCTGCTGGGATGTCGTGCTATGTGATAACTTTTTAGTTTTAGTCACAGGGTTTTGGGAAATAAGCCAACACGAGGCTTTGGAGGAGAGCAGCAAAGATGAGAGATGTTTTCTGTGCTTGACTAGGATGGGGAAAGTCCAGCTTGGAAAAGAGAAGTTGGTGCATCTTGGAGGGTGGGGAAGCTGCTGTTGACCAGAGTCAAGGCGTTTAAAGTTCTGGATTCAAACTTGGGGCTTGAGCCTAGGGCACAGCGGAGTGGCAGGTCCCAAGTTCCATTCCTGGCACCTCAGTTGAAAAGGATTTTGGGTGGCAGTGCTATGAAAGGCCTTGGAGAGCTGAGCAGCCTGACTTCGCCTAAGGAGGCTCTGGGCATTCAGCTGACTCACAGAAGGTGGAATCTCTTTCCCCATGAGATGCTTCGAAGGAGAGACTAGCAATTCCATGGTTCATATTTTGAGACTGAGGAATCCACCCATTGCAGGCCTGGCTGGAATTTACAGACCCAACAGATGCATTTCCTCTTCAGACTGTTGAAAACCAAGAGCTCAGTTTTAATAAGCCAATAACCAATTTAATAGCGCCTGGGCTATCAGATATTCACTCATACCGTAGAGCCTCCTCCTGCCTTGTTTTGTTAAATGTTTTGCCATGGCTCTTTGAAATGTTTGCAAAAGTATTACTGAAATGTGACATGGCTGAGATGAAAGACTCCGTGTTGGTGAAGGACTTGACAAACAATTTACTATCGTCGTGTGAATTTATGTGACCTATAAAAAGCTCAAGCAACCTTTTTTTTTTAACCTCCCCTTCCCCTTTCCTAAAGAAAACCCCAAACCAAACAAACCTGCTATTAATATTTGCTGCTGATCTAGCCCGGTAAGATGAAAAGCTGCTGCCCCAATTGCGTGCTAAGTCATTCGTTTCCTGCCCTGTGGACTCTTGTAAAGCCTCTCCCAACCCAGGTTTGTTGCTCTAGAATCAGGGGTCAGCAAACTTTTTCAGCAGGGGGCCAGTCCACTGTCCCTCAGACCTTGTGGGGGGCCGGACTATTTTTTTTTTTTAAAAAAATGAACGAATTCCTATGCCCCACAAATAACCCAGAGATGCATTTTAAATAAAAGGACACATTCTACTCATGTAAAAACATGCTGATTCCCAGACCATCCGCGGGCCGGATTGAGAAGGCGATTGGGCCGCATCCGGCCCCCGGGCCTTAGTTTGAGGACCCTGCTCTAGATCCACACAGGCCAGGAGTTTGTGAGCAAGAGGGACCATCCCCGCCTCTCCTCCGCCACTGCCAAAGTACCGCCCTTCCAGTTCCTGGAATGGTCTTCCAGTTGTCCATTTTTGCCAAATCTCAAAAAGCACATCATATAAAAACAGTTGGGCATGGAAAAGACAACAGAAGCAGCTGCTCTTTCAAGAAAGCATCAGAAATACTTGCAAATGTTCCTTGGGAAAGGGAGCGCATGAGTGGAGGATCCTTAATGCTTGGGTCTGTGTTGGGAAGAAGGGAATGGAAGTGAGGTGGCAGTTCTGTATTTTTTCATGCTGTTTCAATTGTAATTGTATCTGGTTTTTAATTTATATTTCTGTTTCTGGAAACGACTTTGAATCCCTTGGTGAGAAAACTAAATTTTAAATTAATATTGGAGATGGTCTACTACCAAAACAGTAGTAGACTATTATTAGTAGTAAATAGTGGTAGTAATTGGAGTAATAAAAGGTTCACACTGTGATAACATTCAATCATAGGTTTTATTTTCTCTTCTGTAAGGTTATTTTGGCATGAAGAAGAAAAACTGAAAGACCCCCCCTCTATATTTCAGGGTTCACCCCAACTGAAAATCCTTTATGAATAGGTTTAAATTGTGTCTATCCAATGCAGATTTCGGGGGACCTCCCTGAAGGCAGAGTTAGAAATTAAGGCTAAGTTTTCACAATGGAGATACACAGAGCAGATTCCTCCCAGGATGTGTATTTTCACCTGTCTAATTTACTCCTAGAAGGAAATGTAATCATTTGGTGTTTGGTGGTGGGCTTGGGACGAAGAGAAGGAAAGCGCTGCACACAAATCACGGCTGAATTTGGGAGTTCCCTCAGAAGTCTTTGGCAGGAGATCAGACAAATGTGTAGAGAATAGGTTTATCGTGACTTTTTGACTAATTTCAAGCCCTGCTGGTGAGTTTCCAAGGGGCTCTGGCTGGCCATTGCTGAGCGTTTTGAGCTTCCCCACAAAGGCAGCGCTCATGTAGGGATGGAAGCATAAAGGTCATGAGTTGGTGGGAGAATGAAAAGCGAGGACATGGAGAGGCTGAGGTGAAGGGATCAGGGTGGGAAAGTGGACGCTGGCCAAGTGGATTTGCCAGTTCAACACTTCACTAAAAAAAGTGTTGTTTTCTGCTGGATGTGTGGCTGTACAGTGACCTGCCTAATGCATGGGTGTTGAGAAATGGGCAGGGTCTGCTTAAGGGGTGGGCTGTCCATTAATTCAAAGACTGACTTGGCAATCTTCAACATTCACGTGCAATTTTCCATCTTCTCACAAGTTAAGAAGTCCTCAACAGGTGGTAAGTTGTTGAAAAATGTAGGATATTGTCATGGCAAATGTTTTACATTTTAAGCTTCTGCCCAGCAAACATATCATCAAACTCTTCTCACTTGTCATATTTATCTGTACTTTTTCCATTCCTATTTTTTGCTTCCATTTGTTGCATGCAGGCAGCTGGAGTTATTTCGGATGGGGAGAAGAGCAGAGTATGTAACACTTTAATAATAATTTCTTTCTAGTTCTCCGGTTCAGAATTGCTTCCCCATGCTCCAGGCTGAGGATATCTCGGGTATCCATGCACAAGAGTGAAATGCAATCGACCTTCTGCTATTTTATACTTTGTTGAATTCCGCTATTGTGTGTGCCCATCCTACCATGCCTCTTCCTTGCAATGTGAACTAATGAATGGTACCTTAGAATAGGGATTTTCTCTTGCCTGGTGCCTTTGAGGGCAACTGCTATGGGTTTGAGAAGCAGAAGCTGCTCTGTCGCTTTTGTTCCCAATTGCAAAAAACAAAAATGGCTATTGAGCATAATAGGACAGGCTACTGATCCATCAGAAAAGGTCTAGAGTGTATCCTGTTTCTCAGGATCAGGAAAACTGCTGCTCTCCACCCCAGGGGAACCAGAGTCAGCCATGGTCCTGCTTCATGTGTCCAGTGCTTGTATGCATATTTCCTTCTGTTTGTCATGTGCCCCCTCCTCGTTAACTCTAGACCCCTCTCCCCCTTTTTCAGATAGATAAGACACCTGTCCATGTTTCCCAATGTTGCCCAATTGCACAATGAAGAGCGTCGGGGGGCATGGCTTGAGGGAGGGGGGAGGAAGCATTGCTTTCTTGCCCTGCCACGTTCCTCTGAGTAGGAACTTGTGCCTTTCCCACCAGATGAATCTTCAAATGCCAGGGTGGGGGGAGGAAGCCAGCAGGCTCGGCCTTCCCTGCCTTCCGCTTGCTCTTTTTAAAGTCAGATTGGTGTGTGGCATTTGCCAAAGTGACAAGCGTGCTCTCCTCCTACCCGTATACCTTGCAGAGCAGTGAGAGGTTTTCACAGAGAAGAACAATCTCGCAGTTGAGGAGCCCCCCCGCCCCCCCCGAGATCACATAATCCCAACCTCGCCCTCTGGGCTGATTAACTTGGTGCCGTGGGCAGATTGTGGAGGCCACTCTGCTGCGAAGCCCTGTGAGCAGTGACATTTGCCGGTGCTGAGGAGCCTGTGCCTCTCTCCTCTACACTGCCGGGCTCTGGTGTCCCCATTAATACGGACCGTTGGCCCTTTGGGAGTTTCCAGAAGAACCTGCTATGCTGAGCAGAGGAGGATGATTAATTCTTTAACAGGTTGTTGTCAACTGGTGATCTCAAAGCAAGAGGCTTGCGGAGTTGAAACCCCCACTTGCCAGGTGTGTGCATCTTGGGGGTCCCAGGTGGCATGAGGCTTGGCCAGTGGGCCTCTTCCGCGCAAGACTTTAATGTCGGGTGTGCCCACCTGCACCTTCGCTTTTGTTTCTGCCCTTCCCTTCCACCCTCTGGGATCAGAAGTGCCCCTGCTTGCGGGAGAGAAGACAGGTTTCCTGCCAGACCTCCCAGCGGAGCCCCAGCAGCGTCCGTGATGGGAGAGGATGCCCCCACCTTCCTCTTTGGCACCCCTCTCCCTTGCCAAGCATAGGGTGCAATGCCACACTGTTCATCTCCCCCGGGAGCAGCAGGGAAGCAAAGCTTTCGGGTGTGCTGTGAGTTTAGCGTTGGTTCCCTGGGGCTGCTGAAGATTTCTCCCAGCTAGTGTTTCCTCGATACAATAGGGGACATGTGCAAAATGTCATGCAGCCGGTTCAGTCGCCTCCATCGCTGTAGAGCAGCCTTCCTCCCAAGCGGCAGCAGTAACAGCAGCAGCAGCAGCAGCAGCGGGAAGGTACAGAGCAGGCGGCCTCTGTTTCTCCAACAAACATCAGATGAAGAATGGGCAAGCCCTCTATTTCTGGGGAAGCTCTTATCTTTTTTGACAGGATCTTCTTTTGTTGACTGCCACATTGAGACGAGGCTCTTGGCGCGGAGTTGCACTCATCTTGAATGCATGCTGTTCTCTTGTGGAAGAAAAGACGCTTAAAACTCACATTCCCACTGCAGCTCTCCCACTCATCCCACCTTGACATTCAGTTGCCTGGATTTCAGGAGGGATTCTTTTTTTTCTTTTCTTTTTTAGAAAAAACCTTTCTTAAAGGCTAATGGGGGAGTAATTAGGTTTTCAGTCTCCTTTTTCATGTGAAAGGCAGCCTTCCCTTGCTATGGAGAGAAGCAGTGGGAGAAGACGTAAATGTCTGACCATAGAATTCTCACGAGCCCTTAATAATAATAATAATAATAATAATAATAATAATAATAATAATAATAATCGGGAACTCAAGCCCACCCTCTCCTTTCACTCAACGCCTTTCCCCCCCTTTTAATATGAGCAGAAGACTGTTTTTCCCAGTAAACCTTTTAAAGATCTCGTTGCATTGTGCCTCTGTGTTGTGGAATGTGTTTCAAAGATTTGTTGTTCAGGAGACATTTGGACCTTTTAAACAGAAGATGTTCCACCAGCCCCTCTCACAATAAGTGCTGTTCCAGTGTTTGCTGGCAAGGTTCCAGGATCAATAAACTGTTGGACTGTAGAAAAGCTTGCGCGCGCACACACACACACACACACACACACAGTTGATTTGTCAATTATTTTGAGAACATGTTCCCTGCAAGTTTTGTCTCCTGCCTGGTTCCTCCTCCTCCTCATGCAGGCATTAGCTGGGCAGTCAGGCCTGTGGTGGTGGCAAGGGACCCCACATTGGACAGAAACTCAAGCACAACAAATCAAAGGGACAAAATGTGAAAATGGACAGTATTTTGAGACTAGAGCCATGCTTTGTTTTTAGAAAATGACTTGGGATTCCCTCTCCCTCCAGCTTGGCTTGGAGGGGCCTTTCCTTCCTTTAGTTGCTACTCTAACCTCTTAATCCCTCTTTCTCTTTGCTTCTTCTCTTCCCCCAGCCCAGACTCTAGGTGGTAGTAGCACTCTGGTGAACATGCCGCTGTGGGATGTGAGCCTCTGAGCCCTTCTTCGTTCTAGACTGTGCATGAATACCAAGTGGTCTTGCAGAATGGAGCATGCCTCTTTCCCCTCGCCAGGCCTGGTTCATTCTTCAGAGCTGCTTATGTGAAACTATTCATACAGGCTGGGGCAAGGGCAGAAAAAGTCTTTGCCTGGCGTGAGGTGCTGGTGGAGACAGAGGCTTGATCGTCAGACAATTCAGTGATTCTTCTGTTGGGGGAGACTGTTTTGAAGCCAGAATGGAGGCACTTATAAAATACAAAGCATCCAGATTGGTTTCTACTCTATTCTTTTCATAAACCACTTTGAGGTTTTCTGCAGTTAAGCGGTACATAAATTTTTATGAAATGAATCAATCAATCAATCAAAGCAGCACACCAAGAGCTGGTTGGGCAAGTAGTTGTCACTCTGCCTGGTCTGAGGAATGAAAATGCAATTGGCCTCTGTGTGGAGTTTCTCATTCACGGTCCTCCATCCCTCCTCCTCCTCCTCCTCCTCCTCCTCCTCCTCCTCCTCCTCCTCCTCCTCCAGCCCCTCAGAGCAGTGCCTGAAATGCTCTTTATGACACCTGCATCTCCCTCCCATGTAGGAGACCCCCCCAAACATCACAGCCCTTAGTTTCTTTTTCTTGGAACATGGGGGCCCTTGGTGAGGCCTCCCTCCACCTTCCTTCCCTGCAATTATGGTGCTGTGTTTTCACCTGTTCTCAAACATTTGCTTATTTAATTAAAATACCCACAGTAGTGGTTTTTTTTAAAAGTAAACCTATACATTAGTTTACTGTTTTAAAATCCCAAAACAGTGTACTCCATAATTAAAAGAAAACCTCCATACAGTACGTAATAAAACAACAAATGCCTCCTAATAAAAAACCATTCTTCGGTTGCTCAGGTAGGGGGAAATACATGGAAAGAATTGATGTTATTGACACAGGCCTTGTTTCCAAGGGCAGAGGGCTTGTTCCACATGGCATGGCAGATGCCACCATGCTAAAAGACCCTTCTTGAAGAAGCCGCACTTTAAATCAGGTCAGGGTTAGCAATGAAAATAACCTCCTTGGTGTGGCAGATCAAATGATGGAGATGGCCTCTTAGAAAACCTGCTGAAAGCACAATTCCTTTAAAATAACTCCCATGGGACCCCATGAGAATGACCGGGAGCTCTTGTTCATTCCCATGTCACGATGAGCACAGGAGGAGGACGTTCCCTTGGGATGATGGTCTAGAGCTGTGACTGAGCACTCAGACCAGGCATCCCCAAACTTCGGCCCTCCAGATGTTTTGGACTATAATTCCCATCATCCCTGACCACTGATCCTCTTGGCTAGGGATCATGGGAGTTGTAGGCCAAAAAATCTGGAGGGCCGAAGTTTGGAGATGCCTGACTCAGACCAACATCCCCAGGCTCACTCTCCTCCCAAGGGAGTCTTCTTAAATTGCTGCTTCACCAGGAAATCAAGGTTGAGAGCCATGTCTCAACTGCTGCAGGTTCTCTCTCAGTCTCACAAAGCTGCTCCAGCACAACATGGAGCAAAACCAGGGACATTCAGGGCTTTAAGGTGGTGGTCTCATTTTGGGATACTGCCCCTTCCTTCGCACATCAAGAAACATCCTCAAGGGGTACTTTGTTCTGCCACATTGGTTGCCTGCTCAGATACAGATGTACTTTTGAAAGGGACGTTGTCTCTCCTTTGAAGAAAGGGAGAAAAATTGATAATTGCTCTTCATTTATATTTATATTCCACCATACAGCCAAGATAAGTACCTTCATGTGAATCCAGATATTTTAGTGCACTGAAATTAGCCCTTTCCCCTAGCAGATGAGCAAGAATGCTTCCACCCAAGGCGGCTTAAAAAGCAGGAGGTGGTGTCATTTCCAGCATGGACAATCAAATTACTCCAGAGGAGTTGAAAGCCTGTTTGAAGTTGTTCTTGGCTAAGGATGCTTCATATTCTGTTTTTTCCTTCCTTATTAAGATGCATGTTGCAATTCCACTTTTATGTCGGGGAGAGGAGCAGGCTGACTGGGCGGGGGGCAAGGAACAGCTTGTTTCTGTAGAAACTAGCCCTCCTATTGAATAAATGGAAGAGAGTCTGGAACCAAAAGGGTTGTCAGGAGCGGGCCCTGCTCCATTTCTGGTGGACAGTTTTGCCTGGACTCTCCTGACCACAAATTCAAGTGAGGCAGAGGAGCTGCCAACTATACCATGCGGATGCGGGAAGACAGCGTCCGGCATCCTGGCTCAGATCTGACCTCTTCAGACCGTGCTTCTGTTTGATTGTCCCCCCTGAGTTGCTCGTGGGTCGGTGTTGCATAGTGACTTTGCTGCAGTCCCTCCTTTGAGCTCCGCAAAAGTTGCTGGTCCTCCTTACCATTCCCACTTTGTCAACCAAAAAAGAAATACTTAAGCTGTGATCACCCTAGGCAGAGCATGAGCACTTGCAAGAACGATGTGCCAGCGCATCCTGCCAGTCTGTTCTCCTGCACGCCCACTTCCTGCTCTCCTTCCCTCTGCCCCCCAGCCCTGGGTAGAGATGTAAAATTTCCGGAAATTTTGAAGCTCGGGGAAAAACGGAAATTTTCAGAAAAATTGAGAGAGAAAAATGCTACATTAGCACTTCTACATTAGCTAGCTTGAAAGGTGCTTTTGTCTGAAGTGTCCCGATCTTGGACTGGGAGACGCTGCTCAACCCTCTCCTGTCTTCTAGCTTTTGAAGACCACGATAGTGCTGTGGATGACAGAGACAGCGACTACCGCAGTGAGACCAGCAACAGCCTTCCTCCCCAATACCACACCACCTCGCAGCCCAATGCTTCGGCGCACCAGTTCCCCGTGGCTTCCCGTCTGCAGCAGCAGGGGGTCCCCCGAGAGTGCTGTGTGGAGTCCCTGCACAGCTATGATTTGGATTACCACGAACGAGCAGCCATCAGGTAGGTACCCCCTTGGAGCCAGGGCATTTTCTCTCCCCCAACCACAAATTTATTGGCAGGAGAAACTCGCCTTAAGCTACCAAGATGCAGGTTGGCTGCTTCAGACTATCTTTTGGTCAGGTTTTTTTTTTTAAAAGAAAAGCCATTCTGCTGCTTCAAGGGTGGCAGAAGAGCAGTGAGCAACAGCTGCCAGACAGAGTCCCAGGTGCCGGTCTCCCCCGAATAGCCCAATGGGAACAAAGAAAGGTTTGCAGCTGAGCCTCCTTGCGAAGCAGAGCTGGTGGCAAGCAGTTCTTTTTGCTGTGAAATTTTGGGGTCCCCAGGTCGTCACCCTGAGTGACCGACAAGATGTGGATCAATTTCACTTGAGATTGCAAGGCGTCCTGCCCCTCAGGATGCCACTCTTGCTGAGATTTGGCTTCAATTGTCTTGCACCCATCCAGACTCCTGGCGCGATTGCTCACCACCAGTCCCACACGCCACACACTTGCTTTCATTTCCCATTTTACAATACTAAGCTGTTTGAACCTTCTGTGTTCCTCTTGTCCTTCACGTCTCCCAACGTCTCCTTGCCTTTTTGAAGAAGGTGCCATAGCTTAGGCTCCACTGTGAGTGGCCGAACTGACCTGGAATCTGCATCACAGTCAAGTCAAATGACAAGCCGCCAGCTGTCACTAGAGAGCCGGCACTCACTAGAGTTGTCTGATAGGTGGGTGACCCTCTCCGAAGCCTCTGTGTCCTTGTCTCGTGACGTGGCTTTGGTCTGCTGGGGTTCCTGGGCTAGCTATCAGTGTTTGCATGAATTCATCCTCTTCCAAGGATAGTAGCAGGCTGGCTGTTTTCTATGGCTGCTCTTGTTTCAACTGGGTTTTTGTTGCTGTTGACTTTCTCCTTAGGAAAAATGTAGAACATTTGTATCAGCCCTTTAAAGAGAGAAGTGATGCAAATCATTAGCGTTCCTCCAAACTAGGCCTTTAGAATCTTAGATCCATCTAATTTATCCTCATATAATTACTTTGGTTTCTAATTGTCCTGTCAATACTGTAGCTGGAGTTTTTAGGATTCATGTTTCCAATTCTGACTTGCCCATCATAATCTTGTTTGTGCTATCCACATGGTTAATGGCAGTAACCCCAAATAATTATTGGAACGGTTCCTTATTTTGCGCCTTATCAACATGGTTTTTTGGTTTTGTCACATTGCAAATTTAATTAATTGATGCACTTTATTGTGTGCTTAGTGTAATAACTTCTTATTTGTTGTTGTTGTTTAGTCGTTTAGTCGTGTCCGACTCTTCGTGGCCCCATGGACCATAGCACGCCAGGCACTCCTGTCTTGCACTGCCTCCCGCAGTTTGGTCAAACTCATGTTCGTAGCTTTGAGAACACTGTCCAACCATCTTGTCCTCTGTCGTCCCCTTCTCCTAGTGCCCTCAATCTTTCCCAACATCAGGGTCTTTTCCAGGGAGTCTTCTCTTCTCATGAGGTGGCCAAAGTATTGGAGCCTCAGCTTCACGATCTGTCCTTCCAGGGAGCACTCAGGGCTGATTTCCTTAAGAATGGATAGGTTTGATCTTCTTGCAGTCCATGGGACTCTCAAGAGTCTCCTCCAGCACCATAATTCCTCCAGCACCCTTCATGGATCAATGCCTTGTCGTGGCGAAGGGGCTTGAATAACTCAGAGAAGCTATGAGCTATGCCATGCAGGGCCACCCAAGATGGACAGGTCATAGTGGAGAGTTTTGACTAAACGTGATCCACCTGGAGAAGGAACTGGCAAGCCACTCCAGTATCCCTACCAAGAAAACTCCATGGACAAAGACAACAGGCATATAAAAAAACTTCTTATTAGTCTGTTGCAAATGCCCCTTCTTGAAATCAGGAGATAAGAGTCCTGGTGGATCAGGCCAGTGGCTCTCCTTCTCCAGCATCCTGTTCTTACAGTGACTGACCAGATGCCTGGGAGAAGCCCACAAGGAGGACCTGAGCTCCAGAGCCCTTTCCTCCCCTCCTGCAGTTTCCAGCAACTGGGGCTCAGAAGCATCTCTGCCTGCGACCGTGGAGGCAGAGCAGAGCCGTCGTGGCTAGTAGACTTTGATAGCCCTTCTCCCCCATGGATTTGTCTAAACCTCTCTTAATCCAAGTTGGTGGCCACCATTGCCTTCTATGGGATAAACTCCCTTGAGATGCTCCAGAAAGTGACTTGTAACATTTAGGTAGCTGCTCATTGACATTTTTAATCTGCAATTCCTGTTCGTAACAGAAGCTTATAAATAACATACCATACATCACTTTATAGTATACATAACACTGGTATACATGTTTCATGCTTTTCTACCCCTACAACCCTACTATTTAGCTGCAATAATAGTAAAAGAGAGATTCCTAACATTTCGTGTTAATAAATGGGTTCATTGTTGTGATATTTTAATATGCTTTTTACATGTGATTCATGATATCATTTGGTCTTTATGAAATTCTCCTTTGCAAGGTTTTGTGTTTAAAACTCTTTTTTCACCCCTCCTGCTCTTTCCTTTTTTTCTTTGCCCTTCTGTCCTTATATTCCCCCCCTCCACATGTATCAGACCAGGATCTTTAGTTAGCAATGGGAAAGTCAGGATCATTCCATTTGATTACGAAGTTGGCCAAGAACAGGAAGAGTGTGAAGAGAACTATGAGGAATTAGGCAAACAGTTAATAGAAGATTTTTTAGAAAAAAGTCACAGGACCAGAAGTTCACAGGGACGAAAGAGCCCCAGGCTCTCGAAAAGGGAGAACTTTGGCCATCATGAAAAAGCAAGATACTCACGGAAGGCTTGCCCAGAATCAGGAAATCCCGATGTTCCTTGCTATCCAGAGGAATATGACACAATAGACAGGAGAAGAAAGAAGAAGCTGAGATATAACAATTTTGAAGAATGCGAGCGAACTATACTGCAAAGCAGTGGTAACCGGAGATTTTCTTCAGGCAGCATTAAAGCAAGAACTGAACATAACCTATATCCTGATTATGATGAAACTGAGAAATGGGGCATCAGCCCCATTGAAAGTGAAGAACAGTTACCGGAATATCCAGTTTTGCGTCCATACAAGAATGGCCTTCTAGTCAAGAGTGGCAAGTTGTCCGCTAACCAACGTGCAAAGCATGACTCAGGATCAGTCCATTTTGATGGTGAAAATGAGATCCATTCAGAACAGCCAGCTCCCTCTTTTGTGCCATTGGGTGCCCTTAAAGAGTTTGGCAGCTGTTCATCCGGCGTACTCCTGTACTCCCCAGCTTCGGATGATGATGATGATGAAATGGAAGAAATAGCAATACTTTCCCAAGCATGGCGTGAATCCAGTGTTCGCCATGTTGGAGACCTTACTGACGTCCGTACTGGAAGTGCCATATCCCTGTTACCAAGGGACAAAAACTCACATAGGACGAGAGGAGGAAAGCACGGCTTTCTTAAGCAAGACTTGACCCTCTCTCCTGTTGAAGAGCCGACGGAAGAATATGTGGACACAATGGATGAACTGCAGTGCTTGGTTGAAACTGTGTCTGAATACTTAGCTGAAAAAGAGGAGGAGATTAGCAAATTTGAAACCCTTCCTGTGAGCAGAAACGCAAGCGATTGTGCCTCTCCCAAACTGGCCGGTGCTGATAAGTTGGCGGAGGAAAGTGCCCCTTTGGAGCAGGCCAAGCCAGCTGCTTCTGCTGCAGAGGAGAGCGAGGGCAGCAAAGGCATAACAGAAGCATTGCCAGACTTGTCTGGGGTGAAGAACACCGTCAGCTCCTTATTTAGTTCTTTCACCGAAAAAGTGGGCTCAGGAACAAAGCACTTAACAGCCTCAGTGGAAAAACTTGTATCTCCCACCCCAGAGAAACCTGAAGCCCCTGGTCAATCTGAGGGAGGCATCACAAGTCTATTTTCAAGTAAGCCCAAGTCTGAGGGTGCCTCTCCAGAACTGAAAGCAGAAAGCAAACTGGATGCCAAGCTGTCCATGGCACCTTCTCCTTCTGTGACCCAGAGTAGATGTGAGCGAGAAGCTGGTGATGCCAAGGCCAGCATCCCAGAAAAGGTGGCAGGAGATGACAAGGCTCCTCCAAGTGCCCAGGATGCTTCCGCAAATGCTGCCCCATCCTCTTCTCTGGACCCCAGCTCAGTCGTGAACTCCGTCTTTGGCATGTTCAACCCTTTGAAAATCTTCTCGGAAAAGGAAGCACCGAAAAAAGAGACTGCAAAACAGGAGGAGGCTGTGAAGGTGGAAGCCACGCAGGCCAGTGCTTCTGAAGCCAAGGCAAGTGGGAAGGCAGCTGAAGGCAGCGCGGGAAAACCCACCAACATCGGGCCTCCCGAAACGAGCAAGAGCGAGGCAGAAGCGAGCGCAAGCAGCGGCCCCGTATCCTCCATCTTTGGCAAGCTGTCGAGCTCCGTTAGTTCTTTCAGCTTGAAATCCAGTTTTGAGAGTCTGGCTGTTCCCAAGCAGCCAAGTGGCCCACAGAAGGCTTCTGATGCGCCGCCGCATGCCACAAGTCAGCCAGATAAAGTTGCTAAAGAACACCCAGACATGCCGAGAAATCCGCCACCTGCAGGGAAAGTGCCGGAAAGCAAGCCAAGTGAAGCCAAGAAGGAGACTGGTAACGCTCCGCCGTTGGGGCAGGGGGAACCACCTGAGAGCTTTTTCAGTCCACTTAAGAAATCCTTCAGCCAGTTGCTGCTCCCTTCTTCTGCTCCTGAAACTGTGCCAAAGGAGCCACCAGCGGGCTTGGGGAAAAGTCACCGTTCTGAAGATGATGTCAGGAAAACGAGCTCCGCAAGCAGCGAGCCCAATTTCCCTTTCACCGGTAAGCTCCAGGTTCCCTTTTTGAGCGGTTTTGGCTTTTCAGACAAACCACCGCAGGATAACAAAGAGAAGCCAGGAATTTTCACTTCATTCTTGAAAGCTGCTTCTGTGGAAAACTTGACAGCTTCAAAAGATCAAACTGCCCCACCGAGTTTTAGTGACAAGCCACTAAAGGCTGAAGAGGGTCACAAAAGCAGCAACTTGGAAGCTGCCAAAATGGACTCGTCAAAGTCTCAGGCGGTTCCTGAGGCACCACAGAGAAAAGAGGAGCCGACAAGGAAGAAAGAAACCAGTAAAGAAGATGGTCTGGGTGCACCAAAAAGTGGAGATAAAAACCAGGGTGGCTCAGACACTTCAAAAATTGCACACATGGATCAGGATAACAAACACATGGGTGCTCTGGATCACAAAGATTCAAAATGCAGGGGGGAGCTGGCAGCCCCCACAAAAGAATCTGACTTAAATACTACAGCAGGAAAGCCAGTGCTTCCTGGTGGAATCAGAGAGGACAAGGTAATGGATGATACTCAGAAGAAGGCCCCACAGCCAGGCCAGGGTTTGCTCTCGGGCCTCTTCCGCCGGGCGTCTTCAGACCACATCACCCATAATTTGGAAGAGCCAAATGTTAAAAATGAAACGGACAGCCAGAAGAGCAGATCAGCTGGCTTACTTTCTGGATTATTTAGGTTTGCTTCAAGTGAAAACGTGTCCGAAAGTATGCCAGATAAGGCAAAATCAGGCTCTTTGGGCATCATGAAGTTTTTTGAGAGGAGCGAAGAGACTAGTTCTGGTGACAAGTCCATTGGCTCACATGTGACTCCCGGTGCCCAAGAAAGCACTGGGGGGAAACAGGAGACGGGCAGGTTCATAAAGAACGTCATGCAGAGGCCAAATGAAAAATCGGAGGAGGGAGTGACCGAGACTGCGAAGGCAAATGGTCATTTGCCTCACCTGGAACTGAGCAAAATGGACAATGGACATGGTCCCCTCCCTTGGCAACCCGTCTCTCAGAATGCTTTAAGCTCACAGCCAAAGATACAAGTCTTATCGGGGCAGCCAACCCTTTATAGACAACCTACGGATTCCAATATTTATCAAGCAGTTCTCAACGAAAGGTCAAATGAATTTCTCAATTCTTCTTTACAGAGTGCTAAACTGTATGGCCACTCAGAGCAGCATCTTGCTCTTGAGGAAACAAGAAGCCCCTCTAGCTTGGACTGGGAATACGATGCAGGAGCATTTTCTCTTCATGCCCACCAGGTTTCCTTGCCCGTTTACTACGTCTTGCAGCAGAATTCTGTCCCACTGGCTGAGTTTCTGGAATGGCCAGACTCTAATGATGCCGTGGTGAACTTGTGCAAAAAAGATGGCAATGCCAATGTCGTGGATTGGAGGTCAAATGCGAATTTTGATGCCCTGAGCGTAGATTTCAGTGTCATGTCACACGAATCGTTTGATCAGTTAGACTTACAAGATTTCAGTCTAGAAGAAACTGAAATGTGGGCAACTCATTCTCTGAATGGAAACTTTCCTCCATTTGATGACTTCAGCTGTATTTTGGAAGAGATGCCCATGGACTTAAGCTATTCGTCGGCATGTGATGGCAATATGTGGACCTTAATTGATCAGGAGTCCTTGAGCCTGGAAGGCAGTTTTGTCTATTCCTCTTACAGCCAGGAGTACCAGGACTGGCTGATGCTGCTTGAGAAGGGCGTGTGGTGGCCATCGGAAGATGGTGATTGTGGATATTACATGTACAGGGACGGCCAGTTTGTTTATTCTCTGCTCACCGACCCCACTGGGCAGTATGTCTATATTTGCACTCCTGACACTTACACCTACCCAGACTACTGGGATTATAATTATCCACAGAGCTTTTTGCAGGGCACTGTCTTGGAAGATGACATGATTGCCGTTTGCGGTTTCAAAGTGCCTCTTGGTAATGAAGACGAGTTATTCTGGTTTGCTGAAGAGGAGCAATTGGATAATTACTCTGTAAACAAACCACTTGATTTGTCTGTAGCTCTGCAGAGAAGTGATCAACTTATGAACATGAATTTAGAGACCTTTTCGCAGATGTTTGAGGAGTCCATTTATTACCAGAGAGAGCAGCCTCTAGACTTTTCAGGGTACAAACTTCAAAAACTCAAAGTCGACTTTAGGCCTGAGAAAGAAATGGAGTGGCACTCAGAAGAGCCTCCCCTCACACTTGACCTTAGAGTTCACTCCAGGGTGGCTTCCAGTGGGAGGCTAAAAGATGATGCTCTACCCAAACATCCAGACAGGACCCCAGCTGTGAGTGTTTCCGAAAGTGGACAGTCACGGCGGTTTGGTTTCCATATATTCCAATCTTCTGCCAAGCCCGAGCCTTCACCGGCATCTCAGAGTGTTACAGAAGTCAAAACCACTGAAGAAGATAAAAAGCCACCTCTGAATAAAGTGGCATCTTTATTCTCTGCTTTGGGTGGCCTGATGGGTAAGGGTTTGGAAGCACATGAGACAGTGGAAGACACGGCTGTGAAGAATGGAGAATCAGTGGTGTTGGGACACAAAAACGACGCTCTTCCAGCTACGCCACCCAGGAAAACAGGAGAGGATATGCAAAACCAGCAGCGCACTGAGCATGGGCAAGAGAGAAAAGAGAGGGGCAGATTAGTTAAGTCTGTTAGGGATGAAAAGCCAATGATTTCTCAGAAAAAGCCTCAGCTGGTGAGGTCTTCCTCTCAGCTAAGCCAGGGTCCCGTGGACAGCAAGACCAGTCAGCTGGATAAAAGCGTTAAGCCTGCTCCCCTCCCAAGTCAACAAAAACCCAAAGTGGGTGAGGATGAACCCAAGAAAACCCAGCCAGCCCCCAGCCAAGCGCCCCCAGAGGCTGAGGGCACATTGTTTAAAAGTGCTCTCAAGATTCTTAGCCTGGGAGAAGACTCCTCCACAACGGCAGCACCCAATAAAAGTCAAGGCCCCGGGTTTTTTGATTTCTTTAAAACGCAGGTCAACAAAGCCCCACAGCCACCGCCAGCACCCCAAGCAAATCTGACGAAAAATGAAGCCGAGAAGAAAACGCCTCAGGAGAAAGTGGAGCCCCCAGGCATTTCGTCCTTCTTTGGTTCCATAGGGGATCTTTTCAAAGTCGATGCAGCCCCTGCCCCACCAAGTGCTACTGCTCCACCAAAGAGTGGAACCCACCCCTCACTGAAGCCGAATGACAACGCGGACCAGCGTAGCAGAGAGCCAAGCAAGAGCGGCACTCCTGCCCCTCAAATCCCTGTGGAGCAGGCTGGTGGGGAAGCTGCCAAGAGGCCCACAGTCTCTAAGGAAGAACAGCATGGGAAAGTAGGCAAGGAAGCTGCTCAAGTGAAGAAGGACACCCCCACCGCAGGGAATGCAGAACCCCAGCCTCCCATGCAGGCAGGCCCTCGAATGGACCAAGCAAATCGCTCTCCAGGGCAGCGTGGCCATGGACCAGCTGTTGCACCGGGACCGCAAGGCCATGCAGGAGCCGTACCTGGTAAAACTCAGCCAGGAAAAGCCAGTCAGCCACCACCCAGGGATTCTGGGTTTAGCCTGCCTTTTGGCTTATCGCAGGCGGCACCTTCGAAGCCTCTGCAGGCACAGCAGCCGGCTGGCAAGAGCATCTTCTCCTCCTTCTTCAGTGCCCCCGAGAAAGCCCCTGCCCCAGCCCCAGCAGCTCCTAATGCCAAGCCCCCAGAAGTAGAGGGTCTGTTCAAGATGCCTTCTTTCCTGTCCGGAGGGCCCAGCGCAAAGAAAAGTGTGCCTCAGAGCAGCTCCAGCTTCAGCTTTTTCAACCTGACCTCCTTCCTGGATGACAAGCCACCGGCAGCTGCTCCTGAAAAGGGGAATATTGAAAAGCCACCTCAGCAGCAAGCAAGCAACCTGGGAAAGCCGCCTCAACAGCAAGCAGACACAAAGCCATCTATGAAGCAGTGTGTTTCTGTTGACTCTGGCATTGGACTTGGCAAGCAGCAGGGCTTGAAGGATAAAGAGACAGCGACTGGTATTATAGAAGCAGTACTTGGAAAGCAAGAGGCTGTTGACCCGGCCCACAAGGCAAGTGAGTTAAAAACTCCTGCGGCTGAGCATGCTGCGGCAAGTGCTTCAGAAGTGAAGAATGAGGTAGAGATACCTTTAGTGGCCAGTAAACCTCCTGATGATGGTACAGATAGAGAAGACCACTCAGTCTGTCCTGATCCTGGCTCTCAGGTCCCTACGCTGCAGGAAGACACTGCACCTTCCCTTCTGGAGACTCCACAACCAGAGGAGCAGCTGCAAGACAATGCAGAAAAGAGTGATGGTCTTGTGGTGTCTTCTGAGAAGGAATTTGTTCCTTCAGGTGGGAGCGAGACTTCTGAAAAGGCAGAGCCCAGTTCAGTTCGTGATGAGACTCCTGTGGCTCTTGAGCCATCTCCTGCTCCTGGAGACTTTTCACAGGAGGTTGTACCTGAAGAAGAACCAAGCGTCCCTGAAGTCAAGCCCCTGGAGCCCAAGCAGCCTGATAGGACCCCAAATGCTGCAGGAGAGCAGCAGGCTCAGGGCCAAAGACCTCTCTCTAAAATGGCAGCAGCAACACCTAACCTGCAGGAGAAACCTAAAGAACCTGAGGGGGACAAATCAGTTCTCGATTCCTCAGTTGAAATGTTTTCCAGCTTCATGACGAAAATGAAACCAACCAAGACATTATCTGGCTTCTTTTCCCAGCCTCAGACTCCAGCAGCTCCTAGTGCACAAAAGAGAAGCACTTCGTTTTTTGGCCTTTCCTCCCTGCCAACTGGGCCTCCCCCAGCATTTACAAGTGATCTCTTTGGCATTTTTAAAGGAGCAGCAGATGAGACCCTTTCAAAGCCTGCAGGGAAGACCGCAGGCACTTCAAAACCCCAGGAAATGAGCTCCAGGGCAAAGGAGGCTGTGGGCCCAGGTCTTGCAAAACAAGATAAAGCCTCTAGGGACGAACTTTTAGGGCCAAATGCCGGCAGTGTTTTGAAACAACCAGACCAAACCTCTAGGGCTGAACCTACAGAGAAAGAAGCTAGCAGTGACTTGAGACAAGATGCCCCTTCTGCTTTAGCAGAAGAGAATTTAGGAAAAGAATGTACGGCAGAATTGGAAGCTGAAAGCAGCGGAAGACCTGAACATGGTCTAGAACCCTCCCTTAATGCTTCAGAAACTTTAGACTCAAGTAGGGATCAGGGCCCTGGAGTGGTACAGCTGGACACAAACTTACTGGCATTGGATGAAGCAGGGAAGGCTGCTCCGTGTAGTCAAGAGGTACGTGATGCAGTTGAGACAGCCACAGCGGTACTGCAGGATAAGAGTGAAGGGCCTGTGGAGCACTTGGAAAATGGTGCTGTGCCTGCTGTTGAAGAGCAACCAAGCCCGGCATGGGAAACGGACGTTGGCCAAATGGATTTGGACAGTACATGTGAGCTGGAACCCAAGGTTGGCGAGGCAGATGAACACCTGAAACTGTCAGAACCGACGAATACTTCACTAACCACTGAAGAAGTAGCTATAAAGAATGAGGCAGATGTTGCTATTTGCCCACCAGACACGTTTGGGACCCTGGAGATGGAACCCAAAGCTGCTGCAGATGAGGCCCATGACTTGCTCCATCAGGATATGGAAAAGCTCCCTGAAATAAAACCTGATCTTCCTCCTGAGCAGAAAGAGCCTCTAACCATCAGCGAAGCAGCCTCAGAAGCTGCTCCCTTGAAAAGCAGTTTGGCTGGTAAGAGCAAGCCAGCCAGTGTTCCTACAGAGGCCAGCAGCACCAAGCCCATGTTTGAAATTCCAAGCATGCCCACTTTGCCCAAATTTGGCTTCATGTCCTCCGCAGACAGCAGCAAGCCATTTGGCTCCTTCTTCTCTGCGCAGCCGCCTTCAGCAAGCAAGCCTGCACCTGAGCCAGGCCTCATGTCCAGCTTCAACAAGTTTTCCTCAAGTCTGTTTGGTGGAGGAAGTGATGAGAAAGCAGGTAAAGTAGAGGGCGCTCCGGGTGCTGTGTTTGGAAAGAAGCTGGACTTCTCATTTCCGTGGCAGAAAGATGCCAAGGAGGCGGGTCTCAAGAAGGAACCAGATGTGCCAACACCAAAAGCTTCCTCCAAACAGGAGGTGGCCCCAATTTCTTCATCCAGACTAGATTCGAAGGCACCAGAAACGGTCTCCAAAGCTGAGGAACAAGCAATGGATGTGACCAGTGGTGACGGGAGCCCAAACCTCTCTGCCTCCGATCAGCCGGCTGACAGTGCTGCTGATGCAGACCTTTCTTCTAAGCAGCCCGACAGCAAGGGCAACGAATGCTTAGATGGTCCCACGCCTGACATCCCACTTGTGCCCAACAAGGAGCTGGAGCTTGAGGTCTCCAGAGAAACGGAAGACGAGCCAAGCACCATTTCCAGCGAGCCTCCTGGGCTCCCTTTGGAGGAACCAGCAGAAGGCGCCACGCAGGTTCAGGATGAAGTAGAGCAGAAGGAAAGTGTCCCTTGTCCAGAAACGGAAACACTTGCTACTGGACTGCAGTCGGCGGAGCAGAGTAGCCCTGAGCCACTCAGGAAGAAAAGGCCAGTAGCCCAAACAGCATGATAAATGGTGCCAACTTGTGGGCCATTTATAATGCAAGTGCCGTAACAGTAGATGCCTCACCTCGTAGATCAGACTCCTCTAGGCTGTGTTTGGCATTAGCAGTACCCAGTGGTAGGTAGAACTCTTAGTTGCTAGACTGCCCACCCAGAGCCCCTCCTGCCCTTCTCCTTCTCAGCTTCTGGTTTCCTTTGTTCCAAAAGGCTGCGATGACTCTTCCCCTTTGCTCTCCGTTTGTGTCGTGTCCTTGGGAGTGAGCTGCTTTGAGTTTTAGTTTCATTACCCTTCCATAGCCTAATTGTGTGCGTGAGAAAACAACTTGCACCTCTAGATGACATGGTGGGTGGCAGGGAGCTGCCCTTTTAGAGGAAATCAGAGGCTCGCTGGGAGGCCTGGAGATGGTTTGCAAAAAGCTTAGTTAGACAACATACAAGGCATTCATGTTTTAAGATGGGAGAGAGACCCAGGTGGCAGCAAAAGCTGTTTCAGGGGTTGCAGTTCAGTCACCTGCAGCATAACTTTTCTACACCCAGAAGGGGATTCCGACTAAACATCAGGAAAAACTTTCTGACAGGAGCAGCTGTTGAACAGACTCCCTTAGGAGTTGGTGGACTCTCCTTCCTTGGAGGTTTCTAAGCAGAGGTTGGCTGGCCATCTGTCATGGATGCTTTAGCTGAGATTCCTCCATTGCTGGGGGTTGGACTGGATGGCCCCTGGGGGTCCTTTCCAACTCTACCATTCTAAGATTCTGTGATTAAAACATCCTCCCTTCCACCAGGACAAGTTAAACATGGCCACAGACTATTAAAGCTACTAATGCGGAAACATCCAGTTCTTGCTGCTCAGAAGCTGTTACTGCCCAACTAACATGATTCAGTTTTTCTCTACTTTTACCAGCTGTATTCAGCGGCATTAGCTGAATGTGCTTTTCTGTGTTAGGCTCCTCATTAGGTCTCCAAGCAAGCATTAGGTGCCCTCATTAGGTCTCCAAGCAAGCTGATAACTGGTTTTCTGGTTTACCATATCTCAAAAACATGTTTTTTTATTCCGCATTGAAGAGAATTGCAGTGATTTCATGTTGCAGCTGTCAGTATATTACGTGACTTTTGCTCCCTGTTTAGCCCTGTCCAGGGGATGATTGGGGGCAAGTGTTCTTGCTGCCCCTCCCTAGTTACAGAACTGCTAGTCACTAAAATCCTTGCTAAATCTGCACTCCTCACCCTCCATCTCTAGACAATTGGCCCAGCAGGGATCCTGCTTCAAGCATTTTCCAAGGAATAGATGGGATTTTCACAGTCCTCTTGCAGATGTCTCTGCCTATGTGGGCTGCCAAAAGCCAGGCGACGCTTAAATATTGGCAGAGAAGCATTTGTGCCCCTTCCCTCTTAGAATTCCACAATGGAGAGTGTGTGTGTGGGGCGGGGGGGAGTGTCTTGTTGAATGAACAGCTCCTGGTTCAATAGTTCCAACCTTATAATAATCAGTCGCTCCCAAGCAGCAACAGCAGTGGGCCCATGTGCTGGAAGACAGGGCAGATTTTTCTAAACAGCAGCTGCAACAGGATCCATTCTCAGCCGCTGGAGAAACTTAAGAATGTGTTCATGAAATGGCAGTGAAGATGAAACCCTCATGTCCCAGAATCCACATGCAGTTGACATGCTAGGGGCAAACGTTGTTGTAAGAAGGTGTTGAGCTTAGCAGCTTAGAGGTTCAATGCACACAAAACCTTGGCTGCCATTCTTAATTTTCCTGTGGCCTGTAAACAAATTGCAGCAGATGATGCTACCTGTTTCTGATCGATATAACAATAGGGTCCAGAGGCTTAGGCCCAGCACAAAAATTGCAAAAACAAACTTGGAAGTGGCGGGCGACTGAGGTGTAGATAGGATATTCTCTCTCTCTCTCTCTCTCTCTCTCTCTCTCTCTCTCTCTCTCTCTCTCTCTCTCTGTGTGTGTGTGTGTGTGTGTGTGTGTGTGTGTGTGTGTGTGTGTGTGCATTGTGCTGTTTCCTGGTTGCCAAGACCTTTTGACTTACTAATGCCTTGCTCTCTCACAGTCCTGCCAGCAGTAGTAAGTTTGGTTCCTCCTGTAACATCAGTCAGGGAAGCTCTCAGCTGAGTGAGCTGGACCAATATCACGGGAGTGTGCCCTGCTCCGAACATGAGGACGAGCTCGCAGAAGGGGTGCCTGTTGCTGCTGCTCCTCACTCAACGGAGGGCCCTGCACCATCCAGCGAGCAGCATGAGCCCCAGGAAGTGCACAGGGAAGGAGAGGGGAAGCTGAAAGAGCATGCCACCCCTCAACTACCTCCTGAAGTGGACAAGCCCAAAGAAGCCACGAAGACACCAGGCAGGTAGGTGGTGCACATTGACCAGGGATTCCTTGGAGTTGAACTTGAGGCCGCTTTTCTGGTTGATCTTGGGAGAGACAAAACAGGATATGGGTGTAGTGCCATAGCTGGTTTTGAGTAGTCCAATAGTGTCTAGAGTCAGAAAGGGTAGGGCAAACATCATTAAATAAATCTAATTAATCCTCTTCATCATCATCATTTTGCACTAATGGGGTGCATTCCTTACAGGGTTCTCTACCACAGTCCCTGTTGGCCACACTTTCTGTTCTCTCCATGCCATTTTCTGTCTTTTGCTGGCTATCCCACATCTCTTGGGGCCAACTTTTCATAGCGTTTGTTCCCACTATTACAATAAATGGTTCTTTTAATTTGTTAAGTTTCATGAGACTGTTCTTGGGTTTCTAGCACTCATTTCTTCGTGTGTTTTTTTCTTTTTGCAAGTCACCTTGACGAAAATGAACTACCGCTTCCCGCTGCAAGAGCCCGCTGGATCCGAGCCATTAATAAAGTGCGGCTTCAGTTTGAAGAGGTAGGGCCCATGAAATGTCCCTTCCCCGGTCCTTCCGCCTGTGTCTGCGCTTGTAAACCTTGTCATGACTTTGTCTGAAGGTTGCTTTGCTTGTCCAAGAGAGAAACCGTGCTGGGGCAGCTGCACAAACGGTGCATGTGCCTCTCTGGTACCAACAACTTGCTCAAGTTGACTCTGGTGGGCTTAATTTTTTGACCCCATGGCAGAGGGGTGCAGAACTTGTGCCCACCAGATTTTGTTGGACTCTCTCCTCAGCCCCAACAGCCAAAAGGTCTGGGATTGGGGGGGAAGTTGGAGTTCAGCGACATCTGGGGGCACCAGGTTGGCTACCTGTGTTGTGTAGAAGAACCAGGATTATTTATGGGAGTGTTGTGCTGACATCACTGCTCCGTTGTGTCTGTAGTTTGTCTTCTGAGGCCCTTTGCTATGTTCCCAAAAGGTTCGGAGGGTGAGAACACAAGACAGGGCCTTTTTTGTGGCTCCCCGTTTGTGGAATGCTCTCCCCTAGTAGGACCAACTTGGCCAGATAGCCCTAGTGATCATTTGATGTCTACTGACTGGGTTCCCCCCCTCCCCCAAAAAATGACCCCAGAATTTTTGAATTTTACTGATATTGATGCTGCATTTTATGTTGTGTTTTATGCTGTTTTAAAGTCACATTTTAATCAATGTTTTACATTTGCTGTTAGCCACCCTGAGCCCGGTTTTTGAACCGGGAAGGGTGGGGTATTAATAATAATAATAATAATAATAATAATAATAATAATAATAATAATTTCCCAACCTGTTGTGGGTGTGTGGGAGAGGAGACCCTTCCATGAACTACTGTGCTGCTCCTGGCTGCCTCCCGATTTCACTCCAGAGAAAATCTGGAAGCCAAGCGTTGTCTGAACAGGCCGGAGCAGAGAGTGGCAGCGGGTTCCCTCTCTGCCCCATGTTGTTGTTGACTTGTGCATTTGGATGCTGCCCTGGCCAGCGGAAGGCCATTTATGTGCCCTGGATCAAAATAGGCTCATGTTTGCAACTTTGTTGTTTTAGATGGATCAGAATTCACACAATGTCACCGGGCCCTTCCGAGAGTGGGCTTAGCATTGCAACTGTGTTGTTGAGTTATCACAAAATGGTCCTTATCAGCAATGATATTTTTCATGGAAAGGGAAAATCTGAGCTAAATGTGGGGAAATACGGGGTGGCAGTTTTAGGGGATTCTGCTAAGTAAGAGCATGCAAAAGGAGGAGCACCTAGCCCACAAAGAGCACCTCTCTGACGCTGATGTCAGGTTTCCTTAGCAGCTTCTCACGCAGGGCAGAAACTGTTTTGCTACACAGAGTATCAAAACACTTTTGTAATTCTTAAGTAAGTCAGAAGAACAGATCCTCACAAACACACCAGCGGAACCTCGGCCAGGAACTTTCTATCTTCTACCCAAAATACACAAACCAGGAAACCCAGGACGCCCCATCATCTCAGGTATTGGCACCATTACAGTGGGTGTTTCCGGCTATATGGACTCTGTTCTGAAACCATATGCTATCAGTGCTCCCAGCTACGTACGTGACACCACAGATTTTCTGAGGAAAATACAATATTTGAACAATCTTCCTAACAATACTATACTAGCCACTATGGATGTGGAATCTCTATATACCAACATCCCACACAATGATGGTTTACAAGCCATAAGGAACACCATTTCAGATAAAACCACAGCGGACTTTGCTACCAAACTCTGCCACTTTGTCCTTACCCACAACCACTTCAAATTTGGTGATGACCTGTTCCTCCAGATCAGCGGCACAGCCATGGGCACCCGCATGGCCCCACAGTATGCCAACATCTTCATGGCAGATTTAGAACAACGTTTCCTTAACTCCTACCCACTCAAACCTCTCCTGTACCTGCGATACATTGACGATATTTTTATTATCTGGACACATGGACAACAGACCCTGGAAACCTTCCACCAGACATTCAATGACTTTCACCCCACCATCAACCTAACAATGAACCAATCTATGCAAGAAATACATTTTTTGGACACTACTATAAAAATACAGGATGGACATATAGACACCACCTTATACAGAAAACCAACTGACCGACAAACATATCTACATGCTTCTAGCTACCATCCCAAACATACCAAACAATCCATCGTATACAGCCAGGCCTTACGTTACAACCGCATCTGTTCCAACTCTACAGACAGAGAATCTCACCTAAGAGATCTACAGCAAACCTTTTTAGAACTAAAATATCCACCTGATGAAGTTAAACAACAGATCAACAGAGCCAGACAGATACCTAGAGAGAACCTGCTGCAAGACAGACCCAAAAAAGAAAATAACAGAACACCACTAGTCATCACATACAGCTCCCAAGCTAAAACAGTACAACGCATCATCAGAGATCTACAGCCTCTCCTGGACAATGACAGCTCCCTTTCTCAAGCTCTGGGAGGAAGACCTTTCATTGCCTACAGACAGCCACCCAATCTTAAACAACTCCTCACCCACAATAATACAACCACCAGACTTAACATGGACACTGGTACCAGAGCCTGCAATAAACCCAGATGCCAACTTTGCTGCCACATACACCCGGACAACATCATTACTGGCCCCAACAACATCCAACATACCATCTCAGGACTATTTAATTGCTCATCTTCTAACATTGTGTATGCCATCAAATGCCAACAGTGCCCTTCAGCTCTCTATATTGGACAAATAGGCCAAACCCTACGCCAAAGGATAAATGGACATAAATCTGACATCAGGAACCAGAAGACAGAAAAACCAGTAGGAGAACACTTCAATCTCCCAGGACATTCTATACAAGATCTCAAAGTAGCTGTCTTACTACAAAAGAATTTCAGAAATAGACTGGAAAGAGAAGTTGCTGAATTGCAACTTATCACCAAGCTCAAAACCATGGAGGGACCTGGTTTGAACAGAGATATCGGATTCTTATCTCATTATACATGATAAGCGATCTTCAGCCATCTCAACCCTTGCTTTTTCATGCAAAACCATTTGCAGTCGTTTGCGGTCGGTCATCAACAGCTATCAGTCAGTCAATCACCCATTTCCACCACCCTTCTGAGTGATCCCCCCTCCCCATCCCCACCCCTCCCCACCCCTTCTCTACATAAGTGCCTGGAAACTTCCATTTCACTGTATCTGAAGAAGTGTGCATGCACACGAAAGCTCATACCAAAATAAAAACTTAGTTGGTCTTTAAGGTGCTACTGAAGGAATTTTTTTTTATTTTACTTCGATCCAGACCAACACGGCTACCTACCTGTAACCAGAAGCCTGTTGAGTTGAATTAAAAGATCCTGACGGGTGTAAGAAATGTGAGATATTTACAAAAAGCAGTCAACCCAAGAGCTTTAACAGAACAACCCGGCGAGTTTGTCTGTCTTCTTCTAAAAAATGCTGCTTTGAATAATTTAGTGAATTGTTTTGAAAAGTAAAACTCTCAAGAGCACCGAAGGCTTCTGCGCACAAAGAGAATTGGTGGTGTGTGAACGACAAGTGGCTCTTGATGGCTGCAAGCAGACCCCTCGTGCCTTCAAGTGGCCCCCTCCGTCTGCTTTCTTGTGGGGCAGAGAAATTGGCAGGATGCACCATTGAAAGCTTTTGCGACCCTGAGATGCTACACTGGCGTCTCTCCAGAAGCACCAAGGTTTTCTCTTGATGCGTCTCCTGGGAGCGGGAGATAGGAGTACAAACTTGTCTGCTGTGTGCAGGACGGTTCCTTGCACGCCTGTCAAGATTGGTACATCAACTCTTTTCCATTGTTCTGGCTTGTGCTTGTGTCGTGTTTCACTATTCACAGAAGAGAGTTTTATTCAGTAGCAGCGACAATAAGGTGGGTATCCACCTTTGCATCTTCTGTAACCTTTTTTGGGAAACCCTTATAGTTGCAATACTCATCCTCAATTGCACCCATTGCAGAGCTCTTCAGGATAGCAAACTATGTCCCAACTGGAATTTGGTTCCAGTGGAAATAGCATGTTTCAGTAATGGACCTAGTGGAGTATGCTCCGTTCCTGAAATCATTTGACCCAGACTGGAGCCTGGCAATTCAGCCATGCCATCGCACATGTGTGTGTCCCACCTGGTCTGAGTCATCAGGCAAATCAAAGGTTTGGGACATGGATGCCTTCTTTTGTTTTGGGCAGAGTCTGCCTCCCCTCTGTGGGCCTCGGGTCATGAAATGCAAAAGCGCACACTGGTTAAAGGGTGAATTTCCCACATTTTGGGGTTCTCCTCTGTTGCAAATGAACTTTAACCAGTCCTGGGTCAAATCGGGACTTGAAAGCTGTGAACGTTTGCCTGAAATCTTAATCCTTTCACACCAGATACGCTTGGAGTTCAGGCAAGCAAGCCAGAGTGTGAATTTTGCTCTGCTGCATTTGACAGCAGCTGGTACCGCAGCTGTTGTGTAGGGAAAGCAAAATGGACAAGGAGAGAGAGACTTGTGTGTCTTGTAGATTTAAGTACTATGAAGCGAAAGACTGGCCAGAGACACCTGTCTGTCTTGGAGTTGCAGGTGCTTGTGTGGGGCTACTGGTGTGGAAACTTTATATCTAGAGTGCAAATTAACAAATATGTTTCACATAGTGTAGAAAATATTATACATATGTAGTATTATTCTAAAAGTGTTATGGGGCATATACTTTTGACTTTCCTTAAAAAAACCCTGTTTCCATATGAGATTATAATCCTTTTTGTGTGTGTCGATATTTACACACATTAACTCCTGATGTAGTAGCTTGAATATTGGCAAAGTCTGCATGTTGTCCTTAATAAAGTTTTCGACATTTATATCCAGGTTGGCGAATATTACATTCATAGGGCTTTCTGGGTAAATTGAAAGTGAATCCATCTGGAATGATAATCAGGAGAGAATTATATGTCAATAGGTAAAGGGGCCCCTGACCATTAGGTCCAGTCTGACTCTGGGGTTGCGGCGCTTATCTCGCTCTATTGGCTGAGGGAGCCTGCGGACAGCTTCCAGGTCATGTGGCCAGCATGACTCAGCTGCTTCTGGCAAACCAGAGCAGCACACGTAAATGCTGTTTACCTTCCCGCCGGAGCGGTACCTATTTATCTACTTGCACTTTGATGTGCTTTCGAACTGCTAGGTTGGCAGGAGCTGGGACCGAGCAACGGGAGCTCACCCCGTCGCGTGGATTCGAACCGCCAACCTTCTGATTGGCAAACCCTAGGCTCTGTGGTTTAACCCACAGCGCCACCCGTGTCCAAGCCTTATTAAAAAGATACAAATGAATTGTGACTTACCTTCTTGTTGTTGGCAATCCTGTTGTTTGGAAATCCTTGTAATGTTACGTGGAGGTACCGTAGCAATGCATACTCTCTGAGGAACTGATGGGGATCTTCTGATCTGGGTTGCAATGAGGGAGCAGTCCACATTTTACTAGAAGTTGCAGAAGGGGAGCTGCGAGTGCCTCCTTGGATTTGCTTTAGCCTGCAAAGCAACCCAAGGCGGAGGCCTCCTCCTCTAGAAATCCCCCCGTCTTGGCAGACAAGATAAACATACACATTCTGGTTAATTTTCCTTCTTGTGGCTTCTTTTTTTTTGCTGTTTTATAAAATACAGTCTGTTTAAGTTTCACATTCTTTGCTATGGGGCTGCGGACTGTGCTGCCTGTCTCACAATAGCAGACTTCTGCTGAGTCAAAAGGTGATGCAACTAAGAGCCTTGTTCTTACGAGGACTCAAATGTGAAATTGCTGATCTCCTAACAGAAACGTGGCACTTGTTGTCCCTAAGACCCCAAGGACTGGAACATGTCCAATGTGATACCAATACTTTTAAAAGGGATTCAGACGTGGGGGGGGGGGGACCTGGAAATTACAGGTCGCTTAGCTTGACATCTGTCCTGGGAAAAAGGGTGAAAAGTATTGTCAAAAATAAAAATAACCAAGCATATAGAAGAATAAGCCTTGCTGAAGCAGAGTCTCATTAACCTATTAAGAGTTCTTTGAGAGTTTAAGCAAGCATATAGATAGAGGTGTTCTGGTTGACATTGCGTACTTAGACTTTCAAAAAGCTTTTGGAAAAGTACCTTGCCAGAGACTTTCCAGTATGCTTAGCATACTTGTGGACCAGGAATTGGTTCAGTAACAAGAGGCAGAGTGTAGAAATAAGTGAGCAGTTCTACTGATGGAGGGAGGGAAGGAAGGGAGTCCTCCAAGGACCTGTGTTTTAAACTTGTTCATAAATGATCTAGAGCATGGGTAGGCAAACTAAGGGCCGGGGGCTGGATCCGGCCCAATCACCTTCTAAACCGACCACGGACGGTCCGGGAATCAGTGTGTTTTTATATGAGTAGAATGTGTCCTTTTATTTAAAATGCATCTCCAGGTTATTTGTGGGGCATAGGAATTTGTTCTCCCCCCCCCCAAATATAGTCCGAGCCCCCACAAGGTCTGAGGGACAGTGGACTGGCCCCCTGCTGAAAAAAGTTTGCTGACCCGTGATCTAGAGTTAGGGGTGTGGCCAAGTTTGCTGCTGATTCTAAGTCGTTTAGGTTGTTAAAACAAAACAAAAAAAGAATTCTGAGGAGCCCAAAAAGGACCTCTGCACAGTGAGTGAATGGGTCATAAAATGGCAGTTGAGAGGAATTGAAAATAAAACTACCAACATCATAATTCTGTTTTACACACCTGTGGGGTATCTTCTTTTGGAATGCTTTGCATGGTTCTGGTCACTTTACCTGAAAAAAGGATGCTGTAGCGTTTGAAAGGGCTCAGAAAAGGGCAGCCTTTTAAATGATGATTAAATGATGCCTGACATGGAGACAGTGAATAGAGGAAAGTTTTTCTCCCTCTCTCATAACCCTGGAACTTGTGGGCACCCAGCATAGCTGCATGTTGGAGTATTCAGGGCAGAGAAAAGAAGGCGCTTCTCCACGCAGTTCACAGAAAGAAGCCCATAGAACAGCCTTCATGCAAGTGTTTTGCACTACAACTCCCATCAGCACCGTCCCCATGGAGCTGCACGGATGGGAGTTGTAGTTTCAAACTTCTAGAGGGCACCAAGTTGGGGAAGGTTGCTGCAGAAGTTTTGTCCAGTCAGATACTTTATGAAGCTCCAGGTGCTTCCTGGGCTATGGATTTCCAGCCAGTGGTATAACAGAGCCATTCGCAAGTGGAATGAATCTGTGTTCTGTTTCCATAGGAAACCCAGCTTGGATGTGTTCCTTCACTGGATGAGTCGGTCAGTGTTGGGGAAAATTGGACCGTGACCCCATTTTTTAAGGAGTTTGTTTAAGATGTGCTTTTATACAACAGCAGAGCCAATCCTCCTTCAGTCAACTGTAATGGAAGTTGCTGGCTATACTTAGTGACTGTAGTAGTTAATGCACAAATGCCAGAAAGCATGTTGACTTCCCTTTGCAACTCACTGGTGTGAAAAATAATAGCACACCGAATCAAGGAGCCCAAACAGGCACCCAAGAATGTTTTGCATTTTGACCATTCTGGGAAGGTTGACCTGCTAGCAGGTTGCCCAGGGGGATGAACCTGCCACTTCACGTGTTTTTAAATCAGTCCATCACCTTTAGGAGCAAAGGAGGCTGCCCTATAGTGAGTCAGAGCAGTGACTTTGATTTGGCCAGGCCTCTCTGGGATTACAGGCAGAGAGAGGTCTCACCCAGCCCTGCCTGGAGATGCCAGGGATTAAACCTGGAACCTTCTGCAGGCAAAGCGGATGCCGGACCACCGAGCTATAGCCCTTCCCCTAGCACAGAAGCAGGCAGGTGCACAGGTAAGTTGCCGCTCCTTTTAAAGACGTGGTCAGCTTATGATGTGGATGCATTTTTTCTTTCCTTATTCTCTTTGCCTCATTTTTGAAAAGGGTCCAATAATCTCATAAACGGGGCCCATCTGTTATGGCCTTATGGTTCAGTATGCTTTTTTTGGTGGTGTTTTGGAGACCCATTATGATGTATCAATGGCCATTTTTGTGGTCAGGGGTGCCATCTGGACAACCCGTTTGGAAGATCTGCTCTAGGGGTGGAAGCAGAACACGGGAGTTGTGGGCACTTTGGTAAACATTGGCTGCTGCTTTTCTGCTTAAATTACGAGTGAGGGCTGTCAATAGGACTCAGAAGTCCTCCCCAAGCAGAAGGGATACTGAATGTTAAGCCAAAGCAAATATGTGAAACAGAATTCTGGGGAATAAATTATGCAGATGAACTCCAAACTGTTTGCTTTTGGGAGAAAGAAAGTCCTGCAAACATAGTCTTCTCCCATTTGGAATCTTCTCTAGCTGAAGACATAATCAACTGGGAATATCCCCCTTTTGAGCCCCATAGAATGATGCACAGGGCACATTTTTCTATTATTTATCTATCTGGCACATGTGGTTAAGTAGACAGTTACTTTTACTAGGAAGAGGGCACCCCAGAAGATACCTGTATGTCAAAGCTGGTAATATTGAGAAAGAGCAAATTGTTAGAACTATTGAGAGGTGCAAAGGCGGCATCTTGATAAGAGCATAAGGAGAGCTCTGAAGCTGGAGAGACCAAGGGGGCCCATCTTCTCTGGCATCCAGTCTGGTGCCTCTGAGAAGCCCAAGAGCAGGACACGGGATCACTAGCAGCTGGTATTCAGAGGCACTTAGATGGCATTGAAGGGCTTGGGAGATGTTGTGCAGTCCCCTGGCAACAAAAATTATCCAGGAGCTGCATTTTGAAGGGGTTAAGTTTAAATCAGTGCTAAAATGCCAGCAGTAACCCTGGGTTTCCAAATGCACGAAAGGGGTGAAGCCATCTGTTGGCTGGGAGACTCAGTGGCAGAAATGAAATCAAGAGAGCAGGCTAGAGAGCTTGACTGGCTTAATCCTTCTGCTGCAAACACTGCCTGGCTGCTGCCTTTGGGGCTAACGGGTTTCCGTTGTTTGACTTCGCTCTGGCCTTCAGCCTTGCCTTCTTCTCAGGTGGGGCTTCACAGCCATTCTTCAAACAGAGCTTATCCTCGCCCTGGGCTTTTGAGAGCTATCTCGTCTCAGCAGCTTTAATCGGAGGGTCCCGCTTTTTGTGGCGGGTGCAGTGGAGAGATTTTAAGCGCCTTTCTAAAGTAGCATTGTTGTGCCAGTTCTGGTTCAGTGCAGTGGGAAGCTCCCTTCTTGCAATGAGGCGCAGTTTGTAAGGTCCAACAGCCGTGGGTATCTTCTCCTTCTGCAGCAAATACAGCCTTGCTGCTGTGGGCTGACTGTGGATGTGTTTAGAGGGGTGATGGGTCAGTTTACAGCAGGGGTGCCCCCTCCAGACCACATTGGACTCCCAACTCCCTCCATCCCTGCTCATTGGCCATACTGGATACTGGAGCTGGTAAGAGCACCACAGGTGTTCCCCATCTCTGGCTTAAAGGGAAGTGTGGTGCACATGATAGGAGGCGGCAGGTGTTGCTTTTTGCTCTTCAGGAGGATTGCAAAATGTTTAGATTGATTGCATATATGAGATTCCTCATAGAACGAATTGTCTTAACAGTTGTGCAAAGGTTAGAACAATAAAACCCCATACTGGGATTAAAAATCACAATGAAATATAACAACCTGAGTTATAGTCACTGGAAAGGTTCTTTGTGTGTGTTTTCAGAGAGAGGCAGCCTCCCAGGGAGCAGGCGCAGGAGACGTTGTTCCTGTTGTCATTCAAGCTAAGATTTAGAGCTAGCCATGTTAGTTGACCTAAGAGACCAGGTGGTGAAGTGAGAGGTTCAAGCTGAGATGCCCTTCAGCACCATGGCCAGCACCACCTGCTGCCGCCTGATTTGTCATTGGGATGTGCCAGAGGACTCCTGCTCCTCCCTGCTTGTGCCTTGTGTATTTCGTATAGGGAAAGAGAGGCTATTTTGTTATCTAAAGAGGGTCCGTTGGTGCAGGAAATGAGCTTGCATTTGTTAGGCAGAGTCTGCTTGACTCGTGCTGCATTCTTAACCGTTTTCTACGTTGAGGCCTCTGCTCTGGTGCAGCTCAGGATTTCATCCCCTCTCAGGTAAGAGGTGCATATCCCGGTTAATATCTGCCCCTAAACATCCATAGTGATGTATGGAAGTGAGAGCTGGACCATAAAGAAGGCTGATCGCCGAAGAATTGATGCTTTTGAACTATGGTGCTGGAGGAGACTCTTGAGAGTCCCATGGACTGCAAGAAGATCAAACCTATCCATTCTGAAGGAGATCAGCCCTGAGTGCTCACTGGAAGGACAGATTGTGAAGCCGAGGCTCCAATACTTTGGCCACCTCATGAGAAGAGAAGACTCCCTGGAAAAGACCCTGATGTTGGGAAAGATTGAGGGCACTAGGAGAAGGGGACGACAGAGGACGAGATGGTTGGACAGTGTTCTCGAAGCTACCAACATGAGTCTGACCAAACTGCGGGAGGCAGTGGAAGACAGGAGTGCCTGGCGTGCTCTGGTTCATGGGGTCACGAAGAGTCGGACACGACTAAACGACTAAACAACAACAAAACATTGGACGGGCCATAATCCTGAACATGGTGCTTTGTTCAGGGCTGGAGGAAGGTGATGTGTGGTTTGAGGAATATGGTCTAGTTCCCTTGTTGTTATGGTCAGGTGGTTCCCTAGTTTAGACTCCACGGGGTGGTGGGGCGTGTGGATGTGATCTGCCTCCAGAGACCAATGGATCCAAATGGTTCTCTAAGGATTCTGGGAAGTTTATTGTAGACGAGGTCAGTCTCTGAAATCAGAAGTTTGTCTGACACAATTTCTTTCTCTCTGGACACTTGAGGGGAGCCTCTTCTGCTCTGTGGTTTATGCCAGGCATAGGCAACCTTGGCTCTCCAGATGTTTTGGAACTACAACTCCCATGATCCCTAGCTAACAAGGCCAGTGGTCAGGGATCATGGGAGTTGTAGTTCCAAAACATCTGGAGAGCCAAGGTTGCCTATGCCTAGTTTATGCTGAGCTGGGGCTGAGAAGATGGTTGAGATTAGAGCTCAAGTCCCTATTTTCTAGCGTCTGATGGATGTTACCTACCCCACCTCGCCTCTCCCAGAGCATTGGTTTTCCTCTCCCTGTACAGTCAGTCACTAATGCATTTGCACCCCTCTCCAGAGCAGGAGCCTGTGTGTGTGTGTGTGTGTGTGTGTGTGTGTGTGTGTGTGTGTGTGTGTGAGAGAGAGAGAGAGAGAGAGAGAGAGAGAGAGAGAGTGCTCTGGTGTGCATTTGACGGGCCGTTTTCTGCTAGAGGCTCAGCTGCATCTTCTGTGGTTTATCCACCCACATGCTTAGGGAAGAATTGCTTACCATACAGTTTATCTGGAGTTCAGAGCTTTTCTCTTCAGGAAGTTGGAATGAAGTAGAGAGATAACTAGGATTTTTAAAATATAGAATTATGTATACCTCATAGACATCAAAGCACTTGGCCTACTTTACTGAACTCTTTCTTTATCAGTTTTAATAATTCCTCACTGATTCAGCCCCAAATTAAGTCTCAGCAGTGAATTAAAACTCCAAGCCCCCACAGTGCAGAATGTTTAAACTCCTAACTGGAAGTGGAGCCCCAGGGAAAGGCTGCCGCTTTGCCTGCAGAAGCTCCCAGGTTCCTTCTTCAGCTTCATCAGAATAAAGGTTTCTTGGAGAGCTGCTGCAGTTCAGAGTGGACCTCTTCCAATCCCTTCCTCTGTGGATTGTGTTTTGCCGCCTTAAATTCCTTGGTGCCTAGACTGAAGCCCTATTCTGCCTCCACGAGGAATGCATCCGAAGAGCTTCTGTGTGGTGGCTGCTTGTCCTGAGGAGGCGCTACTATTAGAAAGCAGCTTCCCTGGTGGGGTTGGCACAACTGCTTGGAGAGCCTCCCTGTTGGCGCCCAGCATTCCTGGCAGGAGGCTCTTGGAGTCTCTCACATGTTGTGGCTGCCAGGTCTTCGAACCTGGCATTGGACCATAGGGAGGTTCACCAGGTTAGATCAGGAGGTGATCTCTTTTTCTTCCTTCGGCTCTCTGGTCTATACGCAGAGCTTCATGTCAGATGACCTGCCCTGATGTGGCTTGTCTTTGCTCCCCCTCTGGGCTGCCACACACTCACCTGAAAGAACCAGGGCTTATTTTGGTTTCTCCAGACCCTTCCCTTTCCCCATAATCTTTGGCAACATCGTTCGCCCTCCACTAAAGCATTTTGGTCATTTCTTTCCACTGAATTCTTCTGTGGCCTTTTGAAAATAGACACACGATCCCTTCATCTCTCTCTCTCTCACTCAGAAGGCGGATCAGAAAAAAAGATGTGTCGATGACAGGTACATGCTCAGAAACAAAGAAGTATAATGAAAACAGCAGGCCAATGTAAACCAAAATAACAGCAGTTACTATGCTGTGACTAATTAATTAATTAAAATGTCTTTTCCCAAACACAACGTACCATAAAAATGGCTAAAAATAGGTTTAAAAACAGACTCACGGTGGGTTTAAAAACAATACAGAATAAGGACTGAAAGCAGCAGAGACCTTCATCCAACTGGAAAAGCCTGACCAAAGAAAAACACATTTAATTGTTTATGAAAGTACAGATAGTTGGCCCTTATCGTTTCTCGGCAAGGGTTCTGTTCCACAAAACAGGGGCCACCACATGGAAAGCCCTGCTCTGTTACTGCTTTTGTTTTATGGACTTTAAGGTGAAACTCTCCCACGGAAAGCAGTGACCTGCTGATTGTAGTAGATCTAAAGGCTGCCAATGAACTCATTCCCCCGTGAATTTCTCTAAACCTTTTTAAAGCCATCTAAGCTAGTAGCCATGATCACATATTCTGGCAGCGAGTTCTGTAAGTTAATTCAAAATGTGAAGAGGAATTTTCTCTTGTGTCCTGGATCTGCTGTTAGTCAGTTTCACTAGGTCATCGAAAGAGAGAGAGAGAAATCTGGTGGGAAACAAAACCGTTGCTTCCCATATGCTGTGTGTAACCTCTGCACCAAGCTCCCATCTCCACACTTCATACACACAACTTCTGTCTGTCTAAAAATCTCCAAAAGTCAGCATTTCCTCCTCTTGGAGGTGCTGCAGTTCCCAGATCATGTTTCTCTCCCTTTTGCAACTCTTGTGATTTTCTTTTTTGAGATGAGACAACCAGAAGTGTCTGTAATATTTCAGATGTGGTTGCACCACAGATTTCAATAGCAACAGTACAGTACTTGAAACTTTATTTCCTAATACTCTGTAGCATGAAATTTGTCTTCTCGCCGCAGCAGCAGCAGCAGCTGCTGCTGCACACGGCTCCATATTTCGATTGATTTCTCAACTGCAACCCCAACATCTCTTTCCTGGTCAGTTGTCACCAGCTCAGACTCCTTCAGTATATATGGGATATACTCCCCACCCCCATCACTTCATGCTAATTCAGATTGAACCTCGTTTGCCATTTTATTGCCCATTCATCCACCTGGGAGAGATCCTCTGACTTCTGTTTTGTGTCTTACGGGGACTAAGGCTGGGTTCTGCAATGCTGCTACAACCCACCCACCTATTCCCATTTTGAGAGGGTGTGTCCTTAAAACGCCACCAGAGATGTCTGCGAACCAAGGGAGCCAAACACACAAAGAGGGCCGCCCAACAAACGGGCATTGAAAACTTGGAGCAGGTTCTCAGGAGGGGGTGAAGAGCTTGTGTTTTGTGGGGTGGGAGGGTGCTTCTCAAGAAGAGACGTAAGGAGCACCTGCTGATTGAGCCTCGGGATGACAAGTTGGTCTTGAGGAAGCCTAATAAAGTAGAGCCTTAAGAAGAGAAGCTCCACGCTTGTTTAGAGAGTTCCACCTCTCCTTTTGGGCCCCCAAAAGGTTGCAAGGTGATTTCCAAGTTCCAACTCATAAATACAGTAAAAAATAATAACAGTGCAGCAAAAGGCAAGAAACCGATTAAACTGGTAGCAAGGAGTAGGCATAAATGCAAGTCAGTTAAAAATAATATAAAGCTAAAAGCAGGAGCTGAAAAGGTTTGGGCAGAGAGTTTTGGCTTTCCTTCCTTCCAGTGGGCATTTTTGTTCTTGTTGGCCATTGGGTCACACAGGCTGGGTTGTAGGTTAGCCACTCTCTAGGGATTCTGGGGAGCCTCCTTGCTTTCGCTGAAGCACAGTCTCCGTGCACACACCCCGCGCAACTATGCAATAATTGCAATTAGCTGCAGCCCCTGCAACCTCTCCCTTTCCTCGTGAGCTGTTAAGAAATCAGTTGTGGGTGCTCTGCTCCGTGTGTGTGTGTGTGTGTGTGTGTGTGTGTGTGTGTGTGTGCGCCTTGCTGTGCTGCCTGCTCTCATCTTTCCCGAGGAGGAACTCGTTGCTTTTTGTCACATTGCTTTTTGCCACTGAATGGATAATAAAATTAAGGAATTGTTTCATGCCAGGGTGTGCGGGGGAGAGGGAGGGTGTGGGGCTGCATGGCTCCAGGCAGAAAACAACGGACGGAGGAGGAGGAGGAGGAGGAGGAGGAGGAGGAGGAGGAGGAGGAGGAGGAGGAGTTGAAGTAACAGGAGCTGTACGGCGGTGGCGGCAGCAGCAGCGGCTTTCCTTTTCTTTCCCAGCACAATGCTGAAGAGAAGGATGAAGTTGAGCTGCTCTTCTGGCTGTCTGGGAAACCGAAGGCAGGCTGGAGAGCCCAGCTGTGCCTGGGGAAGGGCCCTTGCTAAAGCAGCGCTTCCAGAGTGACCTCGCCGCTCCTTGGGCTTCGCTGTTTCTTCTGTGGGTTCAGGGCAGCTGTGGATTTTTTTTGATTTAAAAAGTCTTCTACTTTGCACTTCCTGCCGCCTGGATGCTGTGGAGCCCGATGCCTTTCCCACCGCAACCCGTGAAAGACCCCACCCCTCGGTGGGATAGGTGTTGGCTTGCCCCTGCCTCTGCCTGGGGCTGTTCCTTCTGGGAAAGGGAGCTTTCGTATTCTTTCGCTTTCCTTTGATTTTCCCAAGTTTCTTTTCCGTTTGCATCCCCTTATGCTTTTGTGTGTTTTAGCTGCAAGGTAAGTTCTAAGACTAGAAGCATGAAGTTTGAGGCAGCTCTAAAGAGGTGGGGGGGGGGAGATGGACGGCTCTGCGTGAGTGTTTTGTGTGTGTGTCTGAGAGAGAGGTCCTGACCTGCTGGCTTCCCTTAATGCTTAGTAGCCTTAAACTGGAGTATTTTGGCATGCTCTGTCTCTGGGGTTTGCCTTTCATGCTCACAAATCAGAGCAGTTCCTTTTAGGATCGGTAGACTCCTACATGTCACTTGTTTCAACTGGAATTGAGCATCTAAGGGATTCATGGGGGGAGGGGCGACTACTTACTTTATGGTTAAGGGCACATGGTTAGGGAGCCTGTTGAATTATTTTGTTCAGCAGCGAGTTCACCAAATTGAAACACACATGCACACAAAGCTGGAAATATTTCTGCCCTTGAACTCTTTTTCCCCTGTCAGGGGCTTGAGACAGGCTAGTGGGTGGCAGAGCAGTAAGTGCCGAGTGCCTTGCGATTCCTTCTTCTGCCCTTCTGCCTCATCCAAAATAGAACCCTGGCATCTCTCCCGGCTGAAGCCAGCTCTGTGTTGGGGGTTGTGAGTATCCCTGGCTGGGATTCTGCTTTGCACGAGAGGCAGAAATAGGAAAAGCTCCTTGCTGCCTCACATAATTGTTGTGTGAAGCCACTTGTGAAGCTGGCAAGGTAGAACGAGTGACGGAGAGTCGCTCCTCAGGGAGGAATGTGAGTGTTGAAATTCACTGTTGTTTGATGTCTTGCTTTGCCATTCTAAGTCCCAGGCTGGGCACTTTGGTCTTGGCTTTGCAGAAGCCCAGTGGAAAGTGCTTCTTTGAAAAAAGGCAACCTTCCTCGCAGGCGGGGGGGGGGGTGCACACTGCTGCCCCTGTTAGAATCCCATGTTAGTGAAGACCCACAGTCTTGAAAAGGGGCGTGAACTTTCGCAGTCAGCCAGTTGGCTAGAAATGGCAATCTAGCACAGATTCACCAGTTCTTTTATGTAGATTGTTCAGAAACATAAAATCAACGACACAGGAGGCTTGCAGGTACAGTAGTTTGCTTTTCTTTTTGGGTGTCACCAGGATAGCTTTTGTCCAAGACATCTCTTACCCAAGTTCCCCTTGCAAACAACCGGCATGCTTCAAATTTCCTTGCAGAGAAGTCCGGGGGGAAAGAGATCTGAGGAGCCTGGCATGGGCCATGGCCAGCCTGGCATGGGCCACTGGCATCACCCTTGGCTACAGAAGCTGTCATGCCTCTTGCCGCTTCATGTCTGCCTGGCTGAAAACCTGCTTTGAATCCTCGTGCGGAGCAGAGACAAAATACCTCGTTGTGCTGTTAGAAACCAAACTTCATTCTCGCCAACAAGAAACATGTTTCTTAGCATATAGATCAAATAGTGGCCAATCCACTGCCCCCCTTGGGCATCTGTGCCCCCAGTTTCAGGTTTTCCCAGAGGACTTTCCAAGCACATTTCAAGTGTTTGCACTTTGCCCTCAGTTGGTCAAATGTCTTCTGAAGCTCACATTTTTCTGGCTGCAATGTACTGTATCTGCTATTCCTATGGAGAATGTTACTGGAATTTTCATACCTTGTTCCTAAGAGTAGGTTTCCATATCTGTTGACTTTCGCTTCTAGATTGTTCAAAGAGTAGGCTAGTCTGCGTAGGCTTACTTTCTCTTGCCCTTTCGCTTACTTACCCTTCTGAAGGAAAATTGGCACCTGCCAATTGTTGAAATGTTTCTAACGTTAACGGAAATTAATGGGTGTCTCAGTTTTGTTCATAGAGCTTATATTTGATGAGGCATTAATGATAAGCTTTCTTAGCAAGTAGGAGAATGGGAAGGTCTTTCAAGGTGGCTTCTCTCCCTTCCGTAGGAGGAAGCGGTTAGGATGACAGAGCCCTGTAGCAATCAGTACTGGTTACTCAAGGCTGAGTGACTTGACAAGTTCTATCACCGGCTTTTTGTACCAATCAGTTTGTGTTCTGTACTTGTCATTCATCCCCCAGAAAGCTTTGTTGCTTCTGCCACATGTGTCCCCTCTGACTGCCATGCATCTAGGATGCCATGGGACCTGTAGCTTGGTTTGGTATGCCTGAGTTCCTTTACATTCCCAAATGCATTCCTTGGCACAAGAGGCTGTGCCAGTCTGAGCCTCTGCAACAGCTCCCATGAATCTTGGTGAGATTGGCAACAAGGGAGATGGGTGTAGGAACCTAGGAGTCAGGCCCATTTCGCTCAGCCTTGTCTGCCCTGATCAGCAGCTGCACTCCAGGATTTCAGGCAGCTGTAAGCATCTCCACATCTGTTTATTTTGCATCCTTCTCTTTGCTTCCCATTTTCTGCTATAAACATTTTGATCTGCGTCTCTATTCCCTTCTGAGCTTGGTGAGTGACTTGCTAATGCATGTGCTTGCTCTGGCTGGAGTTTAGAATATTTCCCCTTTGATAAGCCTTCTCGTTCGGCTCTCTACCTTCCGAAACGTGATTCATCCAGCCGCGTAGTGCCTGCTTCAGCTCTTGCTGAGATTAGCAGCTTGCTTATTGGCAGATCAGGCTTTAGAAAATAAACAGTTTGGGAAGCAAGCGAGAGGACAGAAACTGTCGTCTTGAAGTGTCATCAAATTGCAATTGTAATCTTTGCTTGCCAGCCTCCAGGGATGATCGAGCCAAGAAAGCGGCAGCATCCCGGCATGTTGGCCAGGCCTTGTTTGAAGCAGCCGTAGTCCTCCGTTGGCCATAAAAGGTGCCTTGTAAGAATTCCCGGCAAGTGTCAGAATTGCCGCATGTCGAGAAGGGCTACCATAGCAACCTTTCCTTTGGCACTCAGCTGTGAGTTTTCATTCTCCGGCTTCTGCTGTAGCCTAACCCAAAGCAAGGCGGCCAGGCTTGCCTTGCAGGATTAGGCCCAGGTCCACCCAGCCCATGCCCTCCAGGCTTATGATCCGGGCATGAGAGAGGAGCATGTTGCTGATCCCTGGCCTCAGGTTCTCCAGAGGGAGACGGCTACTGAAGGCAGATGGAAAACCTACACCAGCCCATCTTCCATGGCTAAGAGCTTTGCCCGTGTCTGTCAGTCGAATTCGTGTCAGCCTTGAGGAAAGCTTCCCAAGCCATTTCCCCACATGGTGCCTTGCGGTGGTGAATTTTGTGTGTGAGTTCTGTGTTGTGCTTCCAATCTGTTTACTTTGGTGACCCTTAGCTGTAGCATTAGGAGACAAGGAGTGTCTTGCTGTTTAGCTCTTCTTGATGGATGTTTCCAACTTGATTGGCTTTTCCAGGAGCTACAATTAGCTAGATCAGCATCTTGATGGCTGCATTAATGCAAGGCAACAGTATCTTTGACTTCAAATGAGTTTTTCTGGTCCCTTAGTACCAAAGGAGCATCCTTTATAACCTAAAAGCTGGTTAGCAGAGTTGCAAGGCTAGCTAGCTATCATCTCACTTGCTCTTTGTTTCCCCATAGTTTCAGTCACCGTAAGAGGCAGATACACATTTTCACATTGTGCAGCCTTCTTGAATGCTATTTTGAGATTCTACTGGAGGAAGATCTCGTCAGGAGAGAGACTCTTTCCTTGTCCCACCCAGCAGCCCCCCAGGGGTGGGGTTGGAGATTGGAGTGCTTTTACAAAAACTCCCATATTCTCTCTCCCTTGTTGCTGTGGTAGGTGCTCAGGGTATCTGATCAGCTGTATGCTGCAGCCACAAGATCCAGTTTGGTTGCTGCTGAGATGAGTTTAGGACCCAAAGAAATCCTAAGGTCAAATCCTGACACTGCCATCCATGTTCCCTCCCTACCCACTGTTGGACGGCCAGAGAGCTGAAAGCGATAAATCCCCTCCTCCACCTGCCAGTTCCCAAACTTTGTTGCTTTGGCCATGATTCTCCTTCTCCAAGATTTTGTGTTCTCCAGGAACACAAATATCCTTGGGGTGTCATAGAATTCCAGACTCAAAAAAGGTAATTTTTTAATATAAAAAAGAGTAATTGGTTTGTTGTGATTCCATGATGCCCAGAAGTTTGTGCCCCCAGATAGGACCCCCAAATTCCCCCCATTTTTATTTTTTTTATTATTGACTGCTTCTCATAGATCCCCTGCTGTGATGCTGCTAAGAGGTAGTTGTTGCTTTTTGTAATTCCCTAAGATGCCCACGGTGTGCTCTGCCCCCCCTTGATATGCTACCCCCAGAGGGCCCATGTGGTTCTCAGCCTGCACAAAAATTAGCCACCCTGATACAGAGCATGTGATGGCACCCAAAGGGGCGGCACCTTGTTTTCCCTTGTGCTCCCTGCTAGTTCTCTGCCACCTCCTTGGCAGCAATTTGGGGTTTTGCTTGCCGACTCCCTTGTGGCTCATTACGAACGACGTGGCTGCTGGATGATGCCCTCTGCCTGTCAGGCCAGCTTTGAAAGCAGGGGCTTGTAGGCGGGGGCTCTTGTGCAGTCCCCCACAGCTAAGGAGTCACCTTTCTCTGCTGATTGCGAAGCTTAAACATGAGCACCTTTTTTTTGGTGGGGCAGGGGAAATAAAATATTTCCTTTCTGGTACTGGTTTTAATGCTTTTAACAACTTAGAATGTTTTTATTGCATATTTTCATAAACTGCTTATACAGCCAGAACTTCTCGGGATAAGCTTTTTTTTTTTGCACCCATTCCCATTATGGTCCTTAATGGTTTCAGTGGAAGTTGCAAGCCCAGCAAACTTCAAGCAAGGTTTCCAGCGATAAATGCCTCTCCCCGCCCCCCGGCTCCCAAAGCAGTGCATCCCCTCTTAGGGGACTGTGCCTGTACTTGGGTTAAGGTGTGAAACTTCCATCTGGGGGGGGGGGCAGCCATCTTTTGGTACAGACCCCTCTTCCCTTGCCCAGTGCCTGCGCCTCCAGTCCTGCCCCCTCTGCTCCCATGTGCTTAGTCACTTAGAGATAGTTATTGTTCTTTGCCACTGGAAATGATTGACTGTTTACTCTGTGGGCTGAAAAGGTGGCACTGTAATCGATGTGCCCTCAGAAGAAATGAGATTTTGCAGGGCAATGCTGCTCGCCCTCAAGAGAACGCACAGCTGAGTAGCAAGCCAATCCTGTAGTCACGTTCCAAACAGTCCAGCGGCTTTTTCTCTTAAACAAAATTGAAGCTTTTTCCATCAGAAAAAAAGTTGCTTTCTTAATTATTAAGATTTCTGCCCCAGCCTTCCAGTATGTAGTCAGAAAAGTAAGCAGAAAAGCAGACAGCTTTCAGTAGAACTCGGAAAGAGCCGGTGCTTCACCCAACACGCCGCTCTGGATGCTGAATACTCTGCATGGAAAAGCGGGTTTTGTTTCGCTGCTCCAGCAGTTTCTGAATGGAGCTGAGTGTCGGCAGACCGCACCGTGCTGAGCCAGGCTGGGGTGCTTGCTGGAACAGAGAACACCCCTTTTTGAGGAGGGCCCTTGAGCATCTGAAGCTGAGGAATGCAAATCCACAGAGGAGATGCAGCCTGCAGGGGTTTCTATTGTGGGCAGGGTTTAAAGTAGTGTGGGAGCCGGAATAATGTTGAAGGGGTGTATTTAAATGCTTATTTATTCATTTAGAGACTGTCTCCCAAGTTGTGAGCCAATGTGTGGAGAGGAGGCTGTTCTGCGTACTGCTCAGAACTCTCCCTTGACTTTTCAGTTGCCCCACAGGGAAACCAGCAAGCGGGACCTGAGCTCTCCTGTGTCTCTAGCAACTGGCATTCAGAAGCATATCTTTCGTGTCCAACTTTGGAGCAGCATAGCCATAGTGACTCATAGCCATAGATTGCTGTCTCCCCCCATGAGTTTGTCCCATCCTCCTTTAAAGCCATCCGAGTTGGTGCCCCTCGCTGCCTCCTGTGGGAGGGAGTTCCACAGTTTAACTGTGTGTGCTGAGTGTGTTTCTGGCTCTGCTCCAAGTGCCTGTTCCTCTCCTCCTTCTCCAGGACCATCCAATACCCACTATTTTACCCCTGTTTATTTTTACAACTGCAAATGTTAACTATCACCAGGTTTATGGTAAATCTTTCTTACCGATGCAAAGTAATAGTTACAGAAACTGGCTGAGTTTCTTGCTTACTAGGCCAATCACAGTTTGTGTAGAATTATGCAATCGTCCAAGAGCAGAATGTGATGAAGCGTTCTGTGAAACCTTGCATATTTCTCAATTGTGAGGAAGTGGCCCAATAAAAATGTCTTTTGAATTATATACGTATCTCCTGGCCCTAGTGCCCACTAGAGTAACAGCAAGAAGAGAGGCACCTATCTTCTTCTAAACCACTTAAGAATTTTTGTGCAATGAAGTTGAAGTGGCATGCAAATTTTGTTAAATTCATAAAAAGAAGTGAATTTCTGCCTCCAATGAGATTGCAATCTAACCTTCAATGTTCACTTGCCTGTGTCTTCATTAAGGGATGAGGACTAAGTGGTTGTGCTGAGCCTTCCCTTAACTGATTTTAGGATATTAGCAGATGACCTTAAAGCTATAAAAAGAAAGCTTCTGTATGCAGGCAAGGCCTTTTCTGTGTGTTCTTTCATAATTTTTCTTGTGAAAATGATAGCAGTACACAGGCAAATCTGTGCCCATAAAAAGATGTACCTTGAAGCTGGAATTGGCTTGTGCCCTGCTCCCCTTAGGGAACAGAGCACAGCTGCTGGCTTTGTGCCAAGGAACACTTTGGGCAGGTAATGGAAACGGCAGGATATTGTACTGTACTTGAGGGGGATAAATAGAGAGGGCTCCGCTGCTAAGACTTCAATTTCGATGAAATTCTGGTCTTGGCGGTGGAAAAGGAAACCATTCTCATAAAGCAAATGGGGGGGGGTGAAGGTGAAGGCAATACTTGTTGCAAGAGTCAGGGAGACCTTCTTGCTTCACCACTTGGCCCCAGGACCTTCATTCAGTTGGAAGGCTGAAATTGAACAGCAGGTTATACCAGCATGCTTGCAAAAATAGATTTGTCCTGCTGCATGGGTACAATTTTGTTGGATTACGTGGCCCAATCCTGTGTGTGTGTGTGTGTGTGTGAATGTGTGCATTGCCTTTTTCTGCACTGACTCCGATACACAGCGTCTCTGTCCCTTCTCTTGACAGCAGCTTCTGATGAGTCTTAATCCTTGGCCGAGAGAGCCTTGCTGGGCAGGCAGCGAGGGGCACAGGCCTCTGCCGCTTTGTGGCATGATGCGAGGGCGCCAGCATGGCCACTGAGGATGTGCGCCGGCAGAGGCACCCTAATGCTAGAAGATGACACTGCTTCTGCGCTTAGAAAGTCTGCTGTGAAACTCCTAACTGGGCAGCCCTCTCAGAAGCAGAAGGCCCTGCTTTTTCTGGAGGAGAAGATGAAGAAGCTTCTGCAAGGGCCGGCGAGCGAGCTCTCCCTGAGCCAGAATCACCACCAGCAGCTTTCCCTCGTGGAAATAGAAACGGACGCCTTTGTCTGTGGCATCAATAGGAAATCTGCAAGCAGTGACTTTTCTGCTGCTCAGGGGAGGAGCCCTGGGACCAGGGAGGCCAGTAAAGGTGGGCTGGACTGGGATGGATACATCAAAGCCCCACGGGCGTTAGTTCCAAGCCAGTGTGACTCAGGGGGCGTCTCTGGCTGCCTGACCGCAGAGAGCCTTCTAGAGCAAATGGAGAGCCCCGAGGGGCAAGCAGATCTCACTGCCCTGAGCCTGGGCACTGGCTGGAGGGGAGTTGCTGGGGAAAGAGAAGGGGAAGGGCCCTGTCCTCCAGACAAGCCCCTTGCCTACACTCCCTGCAGCCCTGGGCCCAGAGACCGCTCTGCCGATGTCATTGAGTACATCGTGAAAGAGCTCCAAGGGATAAGCCGCATCCAGACCGAGATCGCTGAGCTCCAGCAGCACCTCACCTTGATCAAAGGCTCTGTGGACGAAGTCTCCAGCTGCGTGGACACCGTTCTGAGCGAGATTGAGGGCCTGCAGAGCAGCTCTGGCCCCACCAGCAAAAACTCCTCATTGCCAAAGGCCAAGGCCAGAGAGCCCTTCCTGGGAGGGCACATCAAAGAGCCGGTGTTGTATTTTTATGGCATCCCAGAGCAGCAGGGGGAGAACACCAAGGAGCTAGTCCACCGTTTCTTGTCAGAGTACCACTGTTTCAATGGCATTCAGCGTAGCAAGTACATCAAGGATGCTTACAGATCTGGTGCAGCAACAGGCAAGCAGCTGGCCCCACGACCCGCAGTTGTAAAACTAGCTAACGCTGAGCAGCGAGACTTCATTCTCCAAAAATCAATTCTTTTGCAAAGTGCAGGAGTTACCATTGTGGCCAGCGGTGAGAAAAGCCACCAGAATGGCCAGGTGGGTCCTGGGGCACAGCTGGGCACCTTGCCCTCGCCAGGACAGAGTGGGAACCACTGGGGCTCCTTGAACATTCGTGGGGAAGTGGTCAGGACGGACGGAGATGGGCAGCTCCAAGTAGACTCTTGCCAGGCTCAGCAGGAAAACGCTTGCCAAGAGGTTCACTGCGACGTAGGAGAGAGGCTTAACTTTCAACCGAAATCCACCCTACCTGGGAAGAGCAACTTAATTGCTGAACTTGAAGAAAAAGTGGGGAGAGTTGTGCAAATGACTGGCAGTAGTGAGCAGACTTTGCACAAAAGCAGCTCTTCTTCTGGAGTCCTTGATGCGTCCCACAAGCAGCTGAAAGGCCCTGGACATGAGAACAAAGGCAAGGATTCCTTGCCATCCCCAGAGTGCTTGGGCAAGGTGCCTGCCTTGTGTGAGGGAGGAGGGGGACATCCCTCAGATGCTGAAAATGCCACCAAGGGCAGCTCCTCTCCTGTGGAAGAGGACCAAGCAGGAGGGCTGACTCCAGGGGAAAGCGAGACAGACTGTGATGCCACCACTCTGGAGTTTCTCAGTCCTGAGCAAGTCAGTCTCCTGGAGGAGGCGCCGGTGGTCCTGACCACTCCCGGCTGTGATGGTGCTCTGCGCAAGTTGGTTGGCAGCAGTGAGACGCTCAAAGACATGATCCAGATTGACCTGAACGAGCAAGACCCAACTGATCAGGTCTTCAGGGATGTCCTAGAAAACTCCCAGTACTTCCTTGAGCACTCCCGCGACAGCATCGATCTTGTGGACATGAGGTTTTACACAAACAAACTAGGCAGAGCACTGAATCACTTTCGGTCTGCGCTGCAGGTGGTGTTCCACAAACTGGAGACCGGGGACCCAGAAGTCCTCCTTGAAGGGGAAAAGAGCTTCCATATGAACAGTGAGCCGGCTCCTGCCCTCCGCAGCCCAAGTGTGCATGGCAGCTTGGATACCTTTGCTGAAACTCCCCCTAGTCAGTCTTCAGAGAGCCAGGCTAACACGACTGTGAGCAGTGACAGTGTGGGCCTGATGCAGAGGGCTCTTCCCAGCGCTTCATTGCCTCTTGACGAAGCTCCGGTTCCCGGCCCGGTGCCCCCTTTAGATTCTGAGAGCTGTGTGGAGCAGCCCTTCCCCCCTGGAGAGGCCCAGCAGGATCCGGGTTCTGCGCCTGTGCAGCCTAGCGGGTGCCGACCTATGAGCCTTGAGAAGGTGTGTGCCGAGACCATCTACCTGAACAAGTGCATCAACAACTTCAAGAATGTCCTGAGGGAAAAGAGGCAGATGCGTCGGAGGCTCTTGAAGGAACTGGCCCAGGAGGCAAGCTGGACTTCCTCAGCTGAAGAGATTCATTCAGGTACTCCCAAAGTTACTGAGATTTGCTGGTGAAATGCTTGCTCGTTTTTTGTCAGAAAGTTTAGCAGCTGCAGGCAGAATGATTCAATAGAAATGGTTTATTGAAGTTTGGTCAGAGATAGCAGATGATGAGAGCCAAAGACAAAAGCTGCCCTATCTTTGCACCCTTAACAAATGCAAATGCAACAAATGCAAAAAAACCACCCCTGTTTCTGGAGGTCTGCCAAATGATTTGTGGTGTTCTATCTCCAAGGAAGCAGGCATTGACTTCAGATCTGCTTCTTGGCAAATTGAAAGCATGTTGGGAAAGTGTTTCCAATACCATTAACCTGCTTAGGGGATCCACTTGGAAGCATGAGATTTTCCATGTCTGTTTACTTTCACAGGAAATATTGAACCAGGAACCAGTTGCCATTTCCCATATAAATTGGCCAGGGAAGCTAAAATCTGCTGGGAGATATCTCCTGAAATGTTTAAATAACCACCTCCAAGGAAGAGCTCCGCTAGAACACTGTTTCCCTCCATATAATAATGCCCCTTGAGAAATCCACATAAGAGGTGTTCTGTTGGAGTGCAGAATTCATGTGGATCGTACCCTCCATTATATTTGTCATGTGCCTTACTTCAAGAGCCCTCTTCTGTGGAGTTTATATTGAGGACTGTTCAGATGATAATCCATGTGAGCTGCTTCCTAGCGATTGTAGGCACTTGAGATTCCAATTGGGTTAGACTTTGTGTTTCAGTTTTACCTTTGTGGGTTTGTGAAAATCAAACTTCAGAACAGTGGAGCTTGACTTTAGGTAGCAATAAGGAGACTTGAAGGAGAGCAAAGGGGAAGAGCAGAAGCAAAATTCATCAGAAGCGTCACCCAGTGAGATTCAGGGAGCTGCTTTGGCCCATATGTACTACTGAGCTGCAAAAGGGGGTGGGGTGGCACCACCTGCCTGCTCACTCGCTAAAATAAGCACAAGATTTGCATGTATTTGAAATTGCACCTCTGCAGTTGACCCTTGGGTATAGTGGCAAAGGTGCTTTCAGTTTCCCCCTAAGGAACGCCCCACCTGATCCCAGACTCTCATGTGTGGTGCGTGTTTCCTGAAAATGCATCCAAGTGGGCCCACAGTACCCCCCCCCACACCACACTTGACAGCAGCACCTGTCTCCAGGGATAAAGATGAGGCGCTTTCTCCCCTCCTCCTTCTGCTGTGTGCAGTATACAAAGACTGAACATCGTGCCTAGGACACTTTGACACATTGCCCTGTGTGGGAGAACGACTTCTCTCATAACCCTGCAGGCCATGCGCCCAGGCCAGAACCACAGTGGCTTCCCACAGCAGCAACATCAAGTAGTAGTGTACTCTGCATGTGCATCTCCCACATTTATAGGTGGCGCTGTGGTTAAACCACTGAGCCTAGGGCTTGCTGATCAGAAGGTCGGCGGTTCGAATCCCTGTGACGGGGTGAGCTCCCGTCGCTTGGTCCCAGCTCCTGCCAACCTAGCAGTTTGAAAGCACGTCAAAATGCAAGTAGATAAATAGGTACCTCTCTGGCGGGAAGGTAAACGGCGTTTCCATGTGCTGCTCTGGTTTGCCAGAAGCGGCTTTGTCATGCTGGCCACATGGCCTGGAAGCTGTACGCCGGCTCCCTCGGCCAAAAATGCGAGATGAGCGCGCAACCCCAGAGTCGGCCACGACTGGACCTAATGGTCAGGGGTCCCTTTACCTTTACCTTTACATGCACACATGGAAGTCACTCAGTGTTTCTGCAGTGTATGAAAGGGCTCTTGATGGTGGGATGACAGCAACTCCCACTTTCCAAGAGAAGCCTCATGTCTTCCCCCAATACTTCATCTTTCCCTGCCTGCTTAAAGCGGTTTCCCAAACACTTTAACGTGTTCTGTCATAGCTATACTTCGGAAGGAAGAACATCAAGTTGAACAAGTGTTGGGCTTGGGAGTGCTGAACTCTCACCCTTGCTCACTCACAGACTGAAGGCTGCTTCACACATTAGGGGAACAACCACTTCCCTGATGTGCACATTTCTTTGATGCTTGAAGGCGAGATGCATGCAAGGAAGATGTGGGAAACTTGCAGGAGCTGTGGGTGGCTGAAATTCCCACTCTGGGCAGGTTGAAACCTCTTGCCATTTGATTTCTGCCGTTCTAAAACAGGGTTGTGGGGGATTCCCTCCTCTGCAGGACTAAAGGAAAGCAGCACGGCACTTTCAACACTTTAAATGATTTTCATAAATCATGGGCCGTAAAATTCTCTAGCAGAGTTATGGATAGTGCAGAAGGTTTGAGGCTGTAATGAGCTCAATATTGCTATGGAAATAGTGGTTTTTATGAGGCAAGGATCCCACCACAAAATGGACCCAGGTAATGATAATTCTAGTAAATTAATATGCCCTAGCCATCCACCCTGTGGCCTAGATACAGTACAATTTTAATTTATTCCAGGTCTTTATAAAATCAGCTTATTAGGTTTGGAGAAGTTGTTTTTGCTGAGGGCTGGCAAAAGTTTGGAGCATTTGCCATCTTCCTTCATAAGAAACCTTGCTCTTACTCAGAATAGCTGGTTTCTAAGTACAGGCAGTTTCTGACTGCAAACCTCATTAGCCTTTTGTGTTCAGGTCACAACTGAGAGCAACAATGGAAGCCCTTAGAAATAAATGGTTGACGCTGTAGCGCCATTGGGGAGCTTGTGACAAACTATTCATTTCCCTAATTCCTTGCCCTTTAATTTGACAACAAATATTTACCAAAATTGAAATGGGAACAGTTGCTAAAAATCTGCTAGCAATTTACTGCTAGATTTTTCAAGTAGTGCTTCACTTCTCTTTAGAAAACAGATGGGAGAAGGATTCATTTCTCCTCCACCTGTTAAATCACTGCTCATATGTGTTCCTTTTGTGCATGGGAGATTTAGATTTTGAAACACACACACACACACACACACACACACACACAGAGAGAGAGAGAGAGAGAGAGAGAGAGAGAGAGAGAGAGAGAGAGAGAGAGAGAGAGAGAGATTATGAGAATTGGGCAAAGGTGGGCCTGATGTTTCAGACTCCTGGGTCCCCAATTCTTTCTTTGCTCTTTTATGCCCAAGAAAAACTAGATGACATTTACTAAGAAAATGTGCTTTTGTTGTAATGAAGAAGCTTGATTCAGAGCATACCCTGTCAGGTATTTTCCTTGGGACAGTTTCAGATGAACTTCGGAGGTGTGTTTCTGGCATGTCAGCTCTTGGTTTGAAAATTAGATTCTTCTGGCATGTGGCTCTCTCTCTCTCTCTCTCTCTCTCTCTCTCTCTCTCTCTCTCTCTCTCTCTCTCTCTCTCGGCATAATCCTAACCCCCTTCCCAATCTTATTCCACTTTTTGAAAGCCAAGGGTCCTCTACTTTTTGGACAATAACTTCCACACTTGGGCTTCCCCCCCCTTTTTTTGCAAGGAGTCACCATTATGGATTAAAATTACTATCCATGCAACTTTCTTAAAAGTAAAAAAGCCACATCCTACCACATGATGCATGTACACTAAAGTTATGGTCTAATCTGAATTAGATCTGATTGAACATGCCCCACTGGATTTGGGCTTCCTGGAGCCCTTTGATCAGGTTTTGGGGGAAGGAAGCTTAGTATGGTAGCTGTGAGGTACTGAGATGTGCTGTCCAAGGTGCTGAATTGAGTGTTTTGCCTACTGAGCTGCCAGTAACACTCATCCAGACTTCATTTTGCACCACACTTTCCAGGCAAAGGTCCCTGCTTTAAACTCCATGTCCAAGCAGTTTGTTTGTTTGTTTGTTTGTTTGTTTGTCTTGTCCTGGTGCCTCCCCGGTAAAAACCCGCATTTTACTGCTGAATCAGAGCAAAGAGCAATCTGCAGAAAACTCGATTGTGGGTTGCTTCATTCAGTGGTAAAATGTGGACTCTATCGTGAAAGCATCAGGGAAGAGAAAACGAAACTGCTCAGACATGGAGCTTTAAAGTGCAGCCCTGGGCCCAGAAACGCAGCACCAAAGGAAGTCTGCCTGAGCCTTAAGAGCGTGTCATGTGGGGAGGGAGGTAGAGCGAGAAAGACACCCCTGCCTGTGCCACTCATTGGCTTTTCATTGGACTGCTTGGTGTAACAAATGTTCCAAGCATCACTAATAGCCTCCCTAACATTTTTTTTAATACACGAGGTAGAGTGTTTTGAATTTAAGGGTTTGCTAAAAAGCTGTATATCCATTTCCCTGCTTCTCCTGAGGGACAGGACCTCACAGCATTTTTAAATTAAAAGTTGTTTAGAGAAAGCTTCAATAGCGTTTGATGGGATTGTTATTTAGACGTGATAAATCAGTGTATGGTGTTTTATCCAATCTTCTTTGTTAAGAGTATGAACGTCTGGGACAGTGCTGCAGTTTTGTAACATAAGTATTTGGCATTTCCCTTCCTTATGGAACAAAAAGTTGTCTGAATGTTGTGTCACCACAGCTTCCCTGGACACTTTTGTCCCAGCCTCAAAGGAGGATGTGGGAAGCAGCCTGCTCTTAGGATCCCTGGAGCTTTGTGGGTCATCATTAAGGAGAGGGGACATGACTTCTTAAGTGAGTCAAAAAAACAACAACCTAGGTGCCTGGTACTGTTGTGGATTTCGAGGCAGGTGTGACTATGCTATGCTAATTAAAAGGTTTACTTGTAATTAAGATTCTATGCCAGCCATATGTTGTTAATGCTAAGAAGAAAAAAATGAAATCTGATTGTTTTATTGAAACTGCAACAGAAATTCCTTTTTAAAACATAGCCACCCCAACCTTCCAGCACCTTCAGTGTACAAAGTTGAGCCTATGTTTTTCAAGCTAAATGGACCTTTCCTACTAGGGATTTTGGGGGGTGATACAGAAATTTTACATCTCTGCACTGCTTTGCTTCACTTTCCAAACTTGGTCAATAGCATATTTTTTCCGTGTTAACTGTGTGACTCTCCTTTCCTCTCCTTTGTGTTCCCCACCCCACCCCTTTCTCCTTTGCAGAAGGAAGTAGAGGAGAACTTCAGGTTATATACTGTTCATTCTAACCAGTGTGCCTCCTACTTTTGACGCTCCAGTGTGTTATTTGTGCATGCCCTGTTGAATTGTCACTTGGCTGTTTGGCTGACCCTTGAAGTACCCCCCCCCAGCGCCAAGTCTCTTGGCAAGTTCAGCATGCGACAGTCTTGGGAGGAATTCCTGATCTTGTGTATGAACTGAGAGGAGTCTGTTCAGTGCAGGGAGCTTTTAGAAAGGAAGAAAACGTTTCTACTTAACACCTTGTTGATGTTGCAAATCTGTGTCTGCTGTGCGTACGCAGTTCCTTCCCAGTCCCAGCAGAGGATAAATGTACTTTGTGCCTTGGGAAGGTTACCTGGAGTGTGTGTGTATCTGTGGGTCACAGAGGCTCAACTTTTACCTCTTGGGCAGCAGTACATAAAATATAAATATTATTTTGTGTTTGTCACTTTGGCAGAAGACGTGCTACTAATTCTAAGGATTGGCAGAGCCACCATTCCTTCTGGTGCTTCCGGGCAAAATTGTTTTGTGTTTCTTGGAAACACTGCAAACTCATGGGCAGAAACAGTCTGTAGGGGTCTACAGGCTACGAGCAACAAGGGCTTTATCCTTGTGCTGCCTTGAACTCAAAGGACTCATTGTCCTTTTCTAGCCATTTTATTCAGAAGTCAGACACCAGAGGGATGAAGCCCAAGAGCCACATTCTGTAAAAAGCAAAGCAGGTTTCTAATTCAGGTTTGTCTACATGTTTCTTAGCGAGATCATGCATTTGACTTTTTGGTTTAAGATTTGATAGCCTCCATGCACAGTTCCCAGGGTGCATCCAGAGGTTTTCGCTTATGTTTGTCTAAATAGTGCTTCCCCAAGTGGGCTTGCTTCATTCGACTGCCGATCTGGACTCCAAATACATGTTCTGTCGCTTTTATCTGACTGCATCCTTGCACAAAGCCAGCAGACTTAAGCCCAGGCACTTCAGAAGAGACCTGCAACTGGATCAGATCCAAGCTCTGTCTGGGCCACCATCCTGTTCTTGCAGATGCCTACAGCTAGTTCAAAAGCACGACAGGAGTGAGCCAGCACTTGTGCTGCCCTTCTCGTGTGTCAGAGGAGTGAGTAACAGTGGCCACGTCATCTCTGCTAGTGCTGGCGCTGTGCCTTCACATGAGTGGATTTCTTGAATGCCACATGAGTGATCTGTGACTTGCTCGGTTGATTCCTCCACCTTTGCTCTTGTAGGAATTCCTCTGAGAGGTGGATTCCCAGGGAGGGGTCTGGGTGGAAATTGCCCTCCTCTGAGACAAAGGGCTGCTTGGCCTGGCCGGGGAGAGTGTTACTGGGGAAATGAGGCTCCCCTTCTCTCCTTTGTCCATGAACTCCTGAACTCCTCATTCAAAGGGCAGTTAGATTGCCTTCTTTGGCACAGTTAGCAGAAACTTGGCATTTGGCTACTAAGGGGGCCAAGAACAAGGTAGCAATTGACAAAAAGGGGCTCCTCTTTTCACCTTCCGCCTGCCTCTCTTCCACTGCTTGGCTGCCCTGGTTCCAACAGTGCTGTGGACCTTCGACTAACTGGCTTCCTATTGAAGTCCCCTGCCTCCTCTCGGTGCTCATTCTGGGACTCATCCTGGTGGCAGCTTCCTGCACAGACTGTGGGGCCGCTTGTGTCGAGAGCCTTGGAAGCCAGCCATGGAGGTGGCAGAGCCCTCTCTCTCTCGCCCTTTCTTCAGGCTGGGGAATTTGAGCAGACATTCCCTCTCCTGGAAGTAGATGCCGCTGCCTGGATGTGCCTTTTGTTCCCTCTAGGCAAGGATGGCTGCTTTTCAGGAATTTGTCTAGCATGTATTTGCTCTTCCAGGAAACAGGCTGCTGCTAAATGGTTGCTGCTGCTGCTGCTGCTGCTGCTGCATCTCCTTGGTGGTGCAGGCGCCAGGAACAGCTGGGGGGCTCCTCTGGGACCTCACAGAAGCTCCCCCCTTGGCTGTTTCCTGGCTTAGGGATTGAAAAGCAGTGTGAGACCAGGCACTTCCCCCTGGTTTCAGAGGGGCCGAAGGAAAGGCAGATGCGTGACTCGATTCCAGTGCCCGTAGCCTTGCGTCCTTTTGTTCTGTTTGTTTGTGTGCTCTCAATAAATAAGTATTTTGGAAATGTTCTCGTAAACATTAGGACTTCACAAATTCAAATAAAGCTCGTAGGATCTGCTCTTGCCAAACTCTTGGTTGTTGTTTTTTAAAAAGAAATGTTTGTGGGTTGATCCCCCCCCCTCAAAAGCACATTGCACTGAACAGGCTCTTTTGGCCCCTCTCCTGTGTGCCGCTGTGTCCACACCACTAGGCAGCACAGTCTCCCTGCCGTCCTCTGAGGTGCTAATGAACATGAAGCGCTTTGTGTGCATTTTCGTGCATGAAACGTCCTCCCTGATTTTGAACTCTGCAGCTGGCTTGAACTTTGCTCAGCACAATTAATTCCTCTCTCTCTCTCTCTCTCTCTCTTAAAAAAATAATTAAGGGTCCGGATGATGGCGATCCATCCAAATCACCGTGGTTCAAAGGAGGGTAAGTGGCCTTTGACAACTTCTGTTTTTATATTGTAAACTGCCCTGTGATCCTTGAATGAAGGGCAGTAGAGTAATTTAATAAGTAATAATAATAAATAATAATAGAGTAGTGGCACACAAGCCTCTCAAAGCATGAGCTTCAATTACTCAGGGAGGGAGGCAGACACTAAGTTAGATCCCTTCATTTCAGGGGGTCTGCTCTGAGCAAAACTTAGTCCCGTCCTGCTCCCAGAGCTCCCTGCCGCCAACCCTCTCTGAGCCTCATGCCCCCCTGCTTGCAGCCCCTCAAAGCCGCAAGCCCAGCCCAAGCCCACCATGTCCCACTGATGTAGCTGAGTTCAGTCCCCTGAGCAATCCGGCAGGCCTGCAGGTTGCTCCCTGAGCCACGCAGATGAACCCCCCCCCAAAAAAAATATATCCTTGAGGTACCCAGCAGTAGTGGTGGGAGCCTGGCCTCCTTTGCTTCTCTCAGGCTGCATAGAGGCAGTTCCTTCCAGAAGTCCCCCAAGACAGAACTGTGGCCACTGTCCAGCCCCACTGCATGAGAAAGTCCTTTCTCATCTGCCCCACCCCTCTTCCTTGAGTCACTGGGTTACGGAAGACTCCTTTCCTCCCAGCGCATGGCCATGGGTTAGCAAAGAGAGGCAAGAGAGGGCTCCATACACGATAGACTGCTTATCTGGATTATCGCTTCCGTGAAGGTTCCTGTGCACACGACCACTTGCCGAGGTTGTGGCTGCATTGGGAAATGTGGGCAGGTGTGAATTGGCAGACCCCGTTTGTGCTTCCCTTGGAGTTGGAGGGCAGGCCAGGCCAGGGACGGTGGTGAGCCCTACTTGTGCCTCTTCCGGCTGAAGCCCTTGAGGGCTCTGACAGCCCCATCAGCTTCTCTTTTAAGGGGCTGGCCTGGAGCTTCTCGCCTGCCCTGCAAAGGACCTTCTGAGGGCAGCCGGGGAAGTCGGTGTGATCCTCCTCCTCCTCCTCCTGGGTGTCTCTGCACCTGCTCTTGCCGCCTTCCCCCATTAGGCTTGCCAGGAGAAAGACGAGAAGGCACCATTTTACATGCTGTTTGATTTTAAATGTGTTCGTGTATTTGATGAGAGCCATACGGCTTTGATCTGTAATATTTGAATTCTGCTCCCTTTGAGGGCTGGTGTGCTGTTGCAGCTGGGACTGAGCGGGGGGGGGGCACTGGAAGCTCCACCCCGAAACGTCTGCATGAGACTGACTTGCCTCTCTCCCTGCATATCAATCAGGTTTCCAAACAATGAATTAGGCAAAACTAATCAAACATGAAATTAAAGGAGGGGAGGCATTAATTTCTATGAGCCTCTTTCCCGAGCTCGCTTCTTTCTTTCGTCTCCTCCTGCCCCACCCGCAGATGCGCTGTGCTGCTTAGCTGGGAGGTTCGTGGACCATCACCCCCAGAGGCGGCACGGGAACCTGTTTTTGTTTCTTCGAGTGTGTGAAGCGCCTCCTCACATGAGCTGCTTGTGAAATGCACACACTCAGGGTGCTCTGCTGCCTTGAAAGGGGGGCAGATGTATCCCAGCATGCTTCACGCCAGCCATGCCAGCTGTAACTAGGGGGAAACTCAAAAGCCCCCCCACCCTCCCCTTGCTGAACGGGAGCATCAGCCAGCCCTGGGCAGTGGCTGGGCAGTTATCCTGGCCGAAAGTGTGCCTTGCAGGGGGCAGTGTCATTGAGGGTCATGGTGCCTTGGAGAAGAGGCTGCAGGGAGGGTGTCAGACAGAGAGTTGAAGCTGCCATGCTTGCCTGAACCACTACCACCTCCTGTTCTTAGCAAGAGACCAACCTCTTTTTCCTGGGGCCACTTGCACTAACTTGCTCATGTGAGCTGGCTCCCTAAGGCACCGTATCTGGCTTTCTGCTTAACCTGTTGCCATCATAGATAACAGAAAGGGAGCCTTTGGGGTGTGGACACTAGCCTGGGTACTGCTCTCCTCCATTGTCCCTCTGCAGTGCAGAACCCTCTAAGGCTGGGTCCCATAAGCTTTGCCATGGGCTCCTTCTCTAACCCCCCCTCCCCCCTTCTGTAAAAACTCGAGCAAATGGAAGTCAAAGCAAAGAGCAGGAGGGCAGGAGCAAGGCAGGGCGGCTGGAGAGGGGAAGAAAGGAGCCAGGGGCAGGGAGAGTGGAGGCCGTCCAGCTTGAGGGGAGATGAGGGGAGGGGCTGGATCCAGGGAAATGGGCTGCGCTGAGTGGGGGGCAGCATTGTGCCCCGAATCCCGTCTCCCTTCTGGGTGAAGGCTTCCTGACTTAGGTCTGAGGTTCCTTTTCCACACTGCCTTTGCAGAGATAATTAGCCCTGTGCTTGTTGCGCACAAGCCAATTATCCCCATCCACTCGTCTCTAACTTTGCCGCTCACGTTTTTCCAAGCGTCTGTGCGCATCAGCATGACAAGGTATTATCAAAGCTGACAAGCGTTCTCCTGAGGGCAATAGACTTCCAGCATAGTGCAGATAAGACACTCCCCGGAGTTATTCAATGTGAAATATATGTAACTTAGTACAGCAATATTTAAAGTTTCACTGACAGCTTCACTCCGTGTTATTGTTCACCTGCAGCGCAACAGGGAGGCTGCAGAGATGGATTCCAGAGCAGTGAAATGGTTGCATTTTCCCCTTGCCTGCCAGAATTTCTGCCTGCCTCACTGCCGAAGGGTAGTGCGTGATGGAATTGGCCCTTTTAAATGTGCTCCTAAGTGATCTGCACGGAGGCGTGAGCAGTGGGGTGGTGAGACCATGTATGGCTCAGGGAGAAGGAATGAAACGGGGCTGTGAGGAGTCCGAAAAAAATTGGTCCAAACTAGGTAAAGACCATTAAAGTAGCACATGTGCTTCTATATACCAATAGGAGCACAAAATGTGAGCTCTACCTATTCCCTGATGAGGTCCAAATCAGTTTCCCACCGAGGGAAAGGAGGCAGGCGTTGGGCCTGGTAGGGCAGCCAGACTCTTCTGATCTCCTGCTCCTGCCCCAGTGGGCAGGGGGGATGAAAATGGTAGCCCAAAGGCATTTGGAGGGCCACAGGTTAGAAGCAGATCATTTCGAAGCCCAAACCTGTCTATGGCTCTCATCCCAAATCTGCAGATCATCTTCTCCCCCATCCGAGAGAGGTCTGGAATGGGAAGGGCTTCTTCCTCGCTGGCTCTCCTGATGAGCAAATGAAGATTACAGGAGTCTGAAGAGCTTTCCTGTTGTGGCTCTATGGAGTTCAAAGAGTGTGCTGCCATGATGGCCTGATGAATTCTGACACCTTCCCCATTGCTGCTTGCCATGCCTCTTTAGAGGAAAGAAGAGAACAAAACCTGATTTAATTTGTACACGGGATGGATTTGAGCAAGGCGCCCTTGATTTCAGAACTGTCAGGGGCGCCTGTGCTGTGTAACTTGAACTGACGGGAATAATTTCCAGATTTAAAGCTGCACAAAAGCCGCTCGGCATTCAGTCGCATCAAGGTTATTCCTTGTAGCGTGGAGCATTTCTTGCCTTGTTGGACTGATGTGTTTTTAGGTGTTGGTTTCTCTAGGCCGAGGCAAGATCCTGTATTGCCCACGTGATTCTGAAGTCTGCAGGAGGCATCGTTGCCTGGGTCTCTCAAGAGCATCTGGCTGACAGATGATAACTTGTGGCTTGCCATCACTGCTTGCCCTCATGCATTTCCCCCTTTGCTTTCTAGGCCAGCCGGGGGTCTCTATGGCATCGACAGCATGCCTGACCTGCGCAAGAAGAAGCCCACCCCGCTTGTCAGTGACCTGGTGAGACTTCCTGCCCCCCATCTCCCCTCCATGAATATAATGGAAGTGGTATTTACTGTTTTTCATTAAAGTGCAGAAATGTTATAGGAACAAGACTCTTATGATGAGTTAGACCTGGATAATGTGGATTCCTGGCAAACTCTCATTTGAAAAGCTGTAGCTCAGGCATCCCCAAACTGCGGCCCTCCAGATGCTTTGGCCTACAATTACCCATGATCCTTAGCTAACAGGACCAGTGGTCGGGGAAGATTAGAATTGTAGTCCAAAACATCTGGAGGGCCGAAGTTTGGGGATGCCTGCTGTAGCTTCTTAATGGAGAACATCAGAGCAAGTTTTCTCCGGAGGCCTCAGCATGGCAGCCTCCTGCCCTCAGTCCAGCTAAACTGAAAGCGAGGAAGGCAGGGAAGAGGCAAATCTTTTCCCAAGCATTTCCTCTGTTTTGTAGACTCTGAAACAAATGTGTTAGTCTCACATTTGCCTCTCTCTGCTGTGTGGATGTATTTTGCAGGCTGCCCCCTTTTCAGGTCTTGGTATGTTTCGCTTTATATGCTGCTGCTGCCGTTCAGCATTTCTTTAGCCCTAGCAGGGTCTTGTGTGCCACATGCAACTTGGAAATGACATGGTCTCTTGCCCAGATGAGGGCTCTGTCTCTTCCACCCAACCGAACACTGATTTCTTGAAGAGAGGCCTCACTCATGACTGAAGGGCCTGCTTTCATGCCATGATTTGGCACAGAAAGGTGGTGGAGAGATTATCAGAGTCAATAAATCAAGGCGATGTAAACCTTTGTTCAAAACACACCAGAACACTGCAAAGCAGGAGTCATGGGCAGTGGGTGAAGGCACGGGCGGTGCTCTAAGAGGGGGGGTACAAATTTGGAAAGAGAATTGGCTACATGCAGCAGGTTTAAAACTGTTCTGAACAAAGGCTCCTTTGGGTGTTTGCCTCATGTATTGGGAACTGGTGAAAAGGGGATGACAAACGAGTTGTGCTGGCTATAGTGGAATAGTGTGGTGGCCAGGGCCACAGGGGCAGCTGGCCTGGGGGCAAAATTCTTCAGGGTACAGCATTTCAAAAGGAAGAAAAGAGAAAGTAGCAATAATAAATCAATAGCAGTCCCTCCCCCTCACACAGAAAATCCCCCAAAGTTCACAGGGTGGACTGAGGAGCAGATTTGGGCCACAGCTGGTTGCTAGGGTGCCCCCTGCAGGGCTTTAGAAAGATACCCGTGCCCGACCAATCCCCTGTCCTGTTCTCCGCTATGCTTGACTCTCATGGGGCTGCTGCCACTCAGGTAGGTCACCAAGCGATTGCCCCAGTGGGCGGTGCCAAGGATACTTCCCCTGCCCTGGGTTCTGGCAACTCACGCTATGCCACGGGTTGGTTATAAGGCTTCCCTAGCTTTTCAGAGCTGCACAATTAAAAGCAAGAAAGGTTTTGATTAACATTACTGAGACTGAACAACAGATTTCAGGAACACTCTAGATGAGCACAAGAGTCCTTCCACTTCCTTATCAGTAGCCTTGACCAAGGCCAATGTCACCAATTCCTCTAGACACTAAGATGGGAGGAGTACTTCCTAAACGTCTCTGCAAAAGCAAAGGAAAGCAGTGAACTTAGTTTCTGCACTGGCAGCAAGACCAGTCTTGCTTAATCCACACAGTGTAGAATAATAGCTAACTGGAGAATTGCACCTGCAGCCTTGCAAAGAGGAAGCCTGGGCAATGTGTTTGTAGCTTTAGTGATGGGGGGGGTTGGGGACTAATGGAATTAATCTGTTATGCTTCTCTTGTATGCTGACATTCTCTTCCTACAGGCCATGGTAAGTGGAGATCCAACCATACGCTCCTTCCTACAACCACCTATTGAGTTGCATTTCCCTTTCTGGTGGCTTTTCCCTCCCCCCTTTTTTGTTGATTTCTGCAGTTTGGTAAATGGGGCTACCCTGCCACACTCCCCTTCCTTGCCCATCAGTGCCTTAAGAATCCCACACAGTCTTGCTGTGAAATGGCCCTAGTTCAGGGGGCTTGGACCACCTTCCAGAGTGAGCATCATCTCCTTGCCTGAGTGTGGCTAGAGGGGCTCTGTGGATGAGGCCCTGATCCACCTCCTGGCATCCCCTGTGCACTCAGCAGTGGGAGCAGCCAGTGGGCAAGCTCATTTCAGTCAGTGGCTGCCGAACATGGCATGCGGGCAGATCCAGACAGGCACGCCCACTTCTCCCTTTCTCACCCTCAATGCATGGTACCTGCCCCCTCTGGTCCTGGTGGTCTCTCTTGCACAGAGGAGAATTGCTGGTTTCCCCCACCTGCAGCCTGGGAGGAAGGTCCAAACTGTATCCTGCAATGGAAGAGGCCAGCTTCCTTGAAGGCTGCCCTCAAAACGTTGGGCAAAAAAACTATCTGTTGGGGATCCTTTTGGTACATCTTGCCTTTCCCCCCCAAGCAATAAGCTGGATTCAGAAGGTCTATTGGATCCCCTTATGTGATCCCCCTTGCACCTTCCTTCTGTGCCCTGCCTGTGACACGAGGAAGAGCCGACTAGCAACCCTTTGATGAGCAGCTAATTAGGGGGCCAAGTGGGTGATCTCCTTTTGGCCCTGAGCTGGCTTTGGGGTGGGAATGGCAGAGCAGGCAAGGCTGCTGGAGCATGCAAGCCGCTCACCTGTTGCTCTCCTATTAGTTTGGCTTCCTGCCCTCCTTTCAAGGAGCTCAGGGCATCTGACTTGGGGGTCAGCAACACGTGCAGAGACCAGCCTGAGCTGTGAACGATGCTCTTGAAAGAAGCCCCTTCCCGACAAGGGTGCAGAGTAACTGAGGCTGCTTTTCTTTCTTTCCCAGTCGCTGGTCCAGTCTCGGAAGGCCGGAATTACCTCGGCCATGGCCACCCGAACTTCTCTCAAGGACGAGGAGCTGGTAAGGGAGCCGTAGGTTTCGCTTCCGCCTTCTGGCAGGCCCTGGCCTGTGGTCCGAGGGCCCCTCGGGCTCTCCGTGGAGCACAAAAGCTGGCTCAGAACGAAGCTGGCGTGGAAAGTCCGCCCTCATCAGCACAGGCGAGATCAAAATAGCATGAAAGGGGGAGACTTTCAAAGGCAGCCAAGAGAGCTGAACTTGCTCCCACAGAACAGCCATTACAAGAACAATGGGGTGTGTGCCTGGGGGGGAGGAGGGCGGTTAATTATCTACGTGGGACTGCTGAAAGGAAAAGCAGCAGCATGTGAGGAGCTGTTTCCATCAAGTCTCCCGCTCCTTGCCTGTCCTTTGTAAGGGCTGCCCGGGGCCTGGCTCTTAGGGGCGATGGGGCGGGGGCCACGGAGGGCTCCCCACACACTGCCACCATGACACGCAGGCATTGCTGGCCTGGTCAGTTGCCGGACCTTGTTGAAAGGAAGTTCACGGGAGAGGAGGGCTCTGCTTACTCAGCCTGTGTGGATCAGGCCCCACCACTCTGGCTTTGGTTACTAGGGGCAGCTAGCACACTCGAGAAGCTCTTCTCCTGCGATGAAGTACCCCCCACCCACCCACCCACCTCTTTTGGTTTGGAAGCGCTGGCTCTGAACACGTCCTTGCTGAGTTTGGCAAGGAGCTGTTCGCTGTAAGTGCTGCTCTCAGGGCTGACCCCGGCAGGCATCCCATAAAGCCGGCAGGTGTGGCTGGATCCTGTATTCTGTCCCTTCCAAGAAAACGGGACCTGCTCCCTAAATGAAACGATGCCAGCCAGCCACACTGAAGCCTCTCCCCAGCGCAGGCCGTGACTCCGCGTGCCTTTCTGTTTCAGAAATCCCATGTGTACAAGAAGACCTTGCAAGCCTTAATCTACCCCATCTCCTGTACAACCCCCCACAACTTTGAGGTCTGGACAGCCACCACCCCCACCTACTGCTACGAGTGCGAGGGGCTGTTGTGGGGCATTGCCCGGCAAGGGATGCGCTGCACAGAGTGTGGGGTCAAATGCCACGAGAAGTGCCAAGATCTGCTGAATGCCGACTGCCTGCAGAGTGAGTAGCCCCTCTTGTTTCCTGTGGGGCAAGAGCTGCTGGGGGTGGAAGTGGGGCCCTGTAGGGCAGCCATGTTTGTTGTTGCGTTTCTCAGTGGCTTGTTTTTGAGGAATGAGGCAAATGAATGGAAAGGCTTAAAAAATGGGGGTGAGTAAATGGAGAGAAGGCTCTTGAGATTCTGGACAGCGGTTGGGACACTGTTGGGCTCTCTCTGGAGATGGCGCTTAGTCTGCTTTGGATGGGGCTGGGTAACGGGTGCCCCCCCCCAAGTGTTGCTGGGTTACAGCTCTCCTCGTTCCATGATGACTGGGGGCAGGGGGCTCAGGAGAGTTGGAGTCCAGCAGCATTTGCAGTGGAGCACACAGGTGAGCCAGCTCTGCCCTACAGGAGCTGGAGATGTTCTTCAACCCAGCCTTGGCACAGGAGACCCAAGTGGCCAGAAGGACCTTGCAAACAGCTGTGTCCTCTAGACTGAGAGCATCTGACTGCTTGGTAACCCCCCCCCCCTCTGGATCTGACACAGTCCACTGTTGTTCACTGATGTCAGCTGTCCTGGGAGGCCCCCCCCTTTTTTTGTTGAAGGAAAAGCCTAAATAAAGTAAGTTTACTCTTGTGGGTTTCTGTATGTATCACAAATAGAAAGCTGTGTTCTTGTCTTTCCCTTCTTGGAGGAGAGGTCTCTTTCCCCCTCCATGGGAAAAACAAGCTGTTTCCTTGTAAGCTTCTGGCTGCTTTGCCCTCCTGTCTTTGGGAAGAGTTAAAGCTCAGAAAAGCTGATACTTGGGGCAGTAGCTTTGTGCTGGGCTGGCCCCATCCCTCTTCCTTGATGCAGCGGGAAGGACATCAGTACTCGGCCTGGCTTTCTTTCTTTCTTTCTTTCTTTCTTTCTTTCTTTCTTTCTTTCTTTCTTTCTTTCTTTCTTTCTTTCTTTCTTTCTTTCTTTCTTTCTTTCTTTCTTTCTTATGCTCTTGGCACCTGAATGTTTTAGCCAAATAATATTTTGGTCTCGGTGGATCACTTTGAATGTAATTTCAACCATGGAGTCCCAGGAGGAGTTGCCTCTTGTGTTTGTGTGTGCAAATTGCCTCCTCTGTCTTGCGAAGGACAGGTGGCTTTTTCGCAGCTCTGCAAGGGAGCTAAAAAAGAAAAAGAAAGAGGTCCACCTGGTTTGCAGCTTCACAGAAATAGAAATCTCACATTTTGAATGCAACAGGTGCGGCAGATGCATTGATGCCCAGATGGCAAATTCTGCAGGGAAGCTAGGAGGCCTAATTTTGGTTTGGTTTTCTGAGAGTTGACCCACTACTGGCAACTTGCTGAGGCTGCCTGCTCAGCCCGCCTTTTCCTAGAGTTGAACAGGACGGGTCATTGCTGCTTGATATTATTCATCTGAATCATGACCATGGTTTGTCAAGAGGCCTGCTTTCTGAATGCAGAAAGGAAATCTGTGGGGTGTGGAACAGGGCAGAGATGAGAGACCATTCCCACACAGTCCAGGACCTTGGCAAAGCACTTAGAGGAAGCATCCTGCACTGGACAAACTAGGCAGAATCCTTGTCATGTCTGTTGCTGTGTCTTCCTCCCTGCTCCATGAGAAATCTTGTGCCCAGAGAAGCAGCAAAGTTTGTGCAGTAATTTAGATGACAAGATTCTGCAGCTGCAAATGTCAAGATTTAGAGAAGGGAGCAAGTTCACTCCCGCCAGAAGCCAAGTCTGTTCCTTTGCAGGTTCCCTTTTCTATCTGTGACTTGAAGTGGCTGTGGGTGGGTGTTGTGGTCCCACCCAAGGAGGAGCCAGTGGAGCAAGGCAGGGGGGCTTCCGCAGCACCAAGGAGAGCTCCCATTGAGCAACTTGCTCCCAGGAGGGTTGGAGGTGGAACTGTGGCCCTTTCAGGCCCACAAATCTGCCCCTCCCAGGCTCTGACCCCTTTGGGAGTTTAGACCTCCCATGGTCTGAACACAATAACTTCTCCTGCACTCCATGGCTGGTGCTGTCAGACTGTCTAGGCGGCAGGGGAGGCACTAGGAGAAGGCGCCCAGGGTGCTCCAGACTCTGGTTCTGTAGGTGCTTGGGCATCCAGCTGGGAGCCAGATACCTGGTCCAGCCTCAGCTGCTGACACTGCTGCCTCCTCTCAGGGCAGGAGCAACGGTTCACAGGGGCTCAGAACAGTTTCTTGTATGCCGTGAATGCCGTGACCTGGGAGCATTATTTGGACATACACTTTGGGATACTCCTGCAGGAGAACAAAGGATTGAAAACAAACTCTGCCCCTCGGGTGCCCCCTTTTCTCAGGTTCCATATCCTTATTTCTTAAGTGGTGGCTCTTGCATGCTTTATCTTGGTGCCGGTTCTGCGCCATTTTGAATTGAATTTGCTAGTAGCATGTAGCTTGCCTACGTTCAGTTAAGGTCCGGAGCCCCATCCCAAACCATCCTCACCCCTCCCCACCTGCAGAACAGAGGGGAGAGACTCTTTCCCCTAATGAAGGTGAGGGTGGAGATGAGGGTGCCCCCCCCCCGGCGCATCTTGCAGTGCTTTAGCTGTGAGGCTGCAGCAGCATCCTTGACTCAAGCCCTGGAAGCCAACCAGCCGCTTTGGGAGTGCGGAGCGTGAGCTGGTTCACTTCCGACTACGCTCTGGTTGTTTTAGCAAAAGGGGCAGATTGATGCAGCTGGGAATTCTCATTCTCTTCCTTTTACAAACCTTGGCGCTGAGTGTTCAGGCGGTGATTGAAGTGCAACCTTTGTGAGCGCCAGTTTCGTCACAGGCTCTCTGTCAAGAAATGTTTGGGCAGCAGAAGGAAAGCTGGTTTTTATTTTAAATCGCAAAGCCTATTTTAGGGTTCCAAGAACAAATCATTTTCAGGCATTACCCTCCTACCTAACAGATGTCCCCCATACCACCAGCAGGAGGAAGGTGCACATTCCTCCACCAAGGCAAATGGCACTTGGGGGAAAACTCCCGAGGGGGATCCCCAGTTCCCGTGCAGCAAGCACGTTCCGTTGGAGGCTTCCCTCGCCTTGTGACCACCCTGCGCAAGATGTTGGGGGACCCAGAAGCCACGGGGGGGGGGGATTGGCTCCTCAAGCTGGAATGTTGTTCTGTCATCTGGCCAGGATCAGACCTTTAAGTTACAGGCTAGCAGGATCCCCTTTCCTCCTAGTCAGCCTCTGCTTATAAACGCTGTTTCTGTCTGTCTGTCTGTCTGTCTGTCTGTCTGTCTGTCTGTCTGTGCCCTTGCCCACTCCACGTTTGCAGCTCTCCCATTAGCAACAAGTGCTCTGTTTCCAACTGCTACATAGCTATCACATTTGAGCCTTGGGTGGCATCAGGAGCAGGAATCTCTGTCTTGCATATCACACAGCCCTGACCTAGGGGGATTGAGTTGGGTCCTACTTCCTGGAAAACTAGCATGCAGTTTTGCTCCCCAGCCCTCTTTCCAGCCAAATTGAGGGGGTCAGCTCTTTGCCAGCCTTCCCTTGCTAATCCTTTCCACATTGTTTGCAGGAGCGGCAGAGAAGTGTTCTAAGCATGGGGCTGAGGATCGCACCCAGAACATCATCATGGCCATGAAGGATCGCATGAAGATCCGAGAGAGGAACAAACCAGAGATCTTTGACCTGATCAGAGATGTCTTCAGTGAGAGCAAAATGACCCACTCTCAGCAGATGAAGACGGTCAAGCAGAGCGTTCTGGACGGTACCTCCAAGTGGTCAGCCAAAATCACCATCACAGGTCAGCAAGGCGGCCTGAGCTGCTAAGGGGGTGAAGGTGCCTTAGCTGCTCCTGGAACTCCTCATGTTTTTCTTTAGTTGTGGCATCTTGTTACGATGATGTGTTTTTCTGAACCTTCACCTTTCCTCCCATAGTGGTCTGTGCGCAAGGCCTGCAAGCCAAGGACAAAACAGGGTCCAGTGACCCATACGTGACAGTCCAAGTCGGCAAGACAAAGAAGAGAACAAAAACAATATTTGGGAACCTGAATCCCATTTGGGATGAAAAGTTCCACTTGTAAGTATTTGTGTGTCATTTTTTCCACTCCTCTTTCATGGATTCCCGTGTTGTCCTTTTTGTTTACAGAACACCTTGAGGTGGGGAAAAACAAATACCTGCCAAATATCTCAATAATAATAATAAAAAGGCCAGAAGTTGTTGTTGTTGTTGGTGGTGGTGATGTTGATGATGATAATGATGATGATAATAATAATAATAATACACATTTAATCTATTTAGCCCTAATTCAAGATAGCAGCATCCAGGGGTGCGAGAAGGGGGTAGCCAGCCACCCGCAGGCATTTCTGGAGAAAGACAATTGAAAGGGGCCCAGTTGTCTGCTTCTTGTCTGGTTTGTGTAGTGAAATTGCTTGGTAGAGGCAGGAGGTACAACTGTGGTGATCATCTGAATTACCTGCTGGAGATGGGAGTTGGAGTTTGGGTGCTACGGCGGAGCTGCTCTTTTCTGACTGTTGGATTGAGAAGGTGGTGCTCAGTCTGCAGCGATTATACAATATAGCTTTGCAGGGCTCTGTCTCCCCCCCCCCCCCCCCGAGCTCTTTAATGTCTACTTGAAACCGAAGGGGGAGGTGTGCCAGGGATTTGGGTATCTGCCTTTTCATCTGACCCAGAAGAAGCTGTGTGTGCCTGGGCTCCATGATGGGCTGATGAGCTGGGGCTCAGTCCAGGGAAGGTGGAGGTGCTGCTGTTGAGAGATGCCTAAGTAGAACCGATGCCTTTCAATGACTCCAGACGTTGTGCAACCTGATTCCCCTTCTGGGAAGGAATGATCTTGTCTCAGATATCCATGCTGTGGTAACACTCAGTTGGAGGACTGCTATGCAGTATCTATGGGGCTGCCTATGCAAAACATTTGGAAACGTCGGTTATTCCAGAGCACAGCAGCCAAGATATTATCTGGGACTCATTTGGGGGAACTTCACTGGCTTCTGATTTCCTTTGGAGCTCAAAGTGCTGATTCTAACCAAGAAAGCTATTTATAGCCTGGGGGCTCTTCTCCTGTAAGAACCTTCCTTTCAGTGGAGATCTGATCAGGCCCTTTCAGAATCTAGAGGGGGCTGTCACTGCTGAGAGGGCCCACTCAGCTTCTGTGGGGGTGGCCCACTTTCTTTGCCTGCTCCAGCCACATTGACTCGGCCTCTCATTACTTTCTGCTAAGCCTCCTGCTTTCCTGACCTTTTAACAGAACTTGGGATCCGTCATCATTGCCAGGTTTTATGTTTATTTGTACTGTTTATTTTTGAGTACTTTTGAGTATTGTTTCTACTTCTGCTCCTTTTATTGAAATCCATGATATTTAAGTGGTTATTTCTAAGCTGCCCTCAGGACAAGACAAAAGGAAAAGGAAAAAAGTAAACTTACATGGGCCACTGGTTCTCTGTTTGTTAGAGGCAGGGCCGGCCCACCCATGAGGCAAGGTGAGGCAACCGCCTTGGGCGGCAAGATCCATGGGTGCAGCAGATCCCAATCTAGCTCTTTATTCCCCCCCCCCTTGTTGTGGATGTAGATCTTCATTCAGCCCCTCTTCCCAAGTAGGGAAGGAGACAGCATTTTGTGGTTTGCCTCAGGTGCCCAAATGTATTGGGCCGGCCGTGGTTGGAGGGATTACACTCCCTTCAGCTTGCTTTGGTGCCTCCAGGATGCTTCTCGGTTAACAGTGCAACCCCTGTATCTGTGCCCAAGTGGCATGAAACCTGGCGGGCAGCACAGTGACTTAGAGAGCACGGAAAGCTGCAGCTAAGGACTTTGTTAGTCTGCAAAGTGGTTGCCAAGTTAACAGGAGATGCCCTCAAGTTGCTGCTGCTGTCGTTTCACATTTAATTAACGCTAAACCTAAAGCGGAGACGGCTGCTGCAGAACAGCTTTGTTCGATGGGCGCTCAGCTTCTTTAAAAGGGTCTCCTCCTTGACAGCAGTTGGCCAGCTTTCCCCTTCCTCCTCTTGGCCTCCTCCCTCCCCGGGCAAAGGAGCCCCATTACCCCTGGAAGACCCCAAAGTGTCAGCCAAGGGACCTTTTTGTTTGGTACTTTCATCAGCTATCTGCGGATTTTGAATGAAAATGGTTGAAGTGGATCTTCTGTGAGCTAGAGCAGCTCTGCTGGTGGATCTCACTCCATTCTGAGTGTAAGATGCAGTTTGTATTTACAAAAAAAAAATGCGCATCTTACAAAGATTAAGCTCTTGCTTGTATGGCTGAGGAAGCCTTCCTGGTCTTTCTCTAGAGAATCATTGTCTGCAGGAGGCCTTACACAGTATACTGTAACCCATTGATGGGTTTAGAGCATGAATGGAGGAGAGATGGAATCCTCTGCACCTGTGCTGAGGTTTGCGTTGGGCTGAAAGGGGTGCGTGAACATCCCGGGGGTCAGCTGCCCCCCAGTGACCCTTCCCATTGCACCGGGAGTGGAGTTTCTCTTCCCCCTGGGGTGGGAAGCCAGTTTCCTCTGGACGTTCACTGCCCATTCAATGCCAGCACCTGGGAAAGCAGAAGAGCTGCCTGCTCACGGGGCTCAAGCTGGTAAACGGAGACATGGGCACGTCAAACCTCTGCTGAAGTCTCCCGATGTAATTGTCTCAAAGGGGGGATCAGAAAGCACAGCTCATCAGGGGAATAATCATGCATAAATACAGGATTTCGGTGAGATGCTGAGCGTGATAATAGGCTGGGCCCCTGCAAGAACGATTACAGAGCCAGGCGGAAGCTTTTAAACAGCGACACTGTGGTTAACCACCCAGCTGGCTAGTTCGAGAGGATTATATGCGGCTGCCTCATCTAAACCTGATATTGATCATCAGCTGCAGGGAGGCATCTCATCCCTTCTAGCCAGCCTGGACTGGCTTTGGTAGCAAAGGAATAAATAGATCACAAAAGTACCCGTTAACTCCCCTCCCCTTCCCCCTCCCCACAAAGCACCCAGCTACATTGCCATGTGGCTGAAAGAATCCCATGCCTGGCAGCTTCTGGAACTTTGGCATGACTTGTGCAGAGAGAGAGAGAGACCACCCACATTTGACCGCTAAAAATGCACAGTGTAGTTCTGAGAGAGGAGGAGTTGCGTTTTATGTGAAGGATGTGTACACTTGTGAAGAAATACATGACTGGAGCATAGAAAACAGATTGAGAGCACAGTATAGGGGTAAAAACTATAGGAGACAGAAGCACCTTCCTGGGGGGTGTCTGCTATAGACCTCCAAGCCAGACTGAAGACTTGGATGATGCAGATTACCAACCATTCAAAAAAGAGAGAGATAGTAGTCACGGGAGACTTCAACTTCCCTGATATCTGTTGGAATGCAAACTCTGCCAAGAAGGTAAGGTCCAGCATGCATTCTGGAGTCTAGAAGGCCAGTTTGAAAAAGCTTAAGGAGCTGCTGGGTGAGATTTCCATGGTCAGAAATACTCACAGAGAAGGGAGTCCAAGTTGGATGGGGATTTCTAAAAGGAGAAACTGGAGTTTCTGTGAAACACTGTGTTTGGGCTTATTATGTGCGTCTCAGGCTCTCTCTCTCTCTCTCTCTCTCTCTCTCTCTCTCTCTCTCTCTCTCTCTCTCCACACACACACACACACACCCCAACTACTGGTGCGTTTGACTCTTGAGAAGCCTGCTTGATGCAGCATTTCCAGAGCAGTTGAGATTCCTGCATCGCAGGGGTTGGACTAGATGACTCTTGGGGTCCCTCTGGACTCTGCGATTCTATTATTCTAAGCCTGAAATGAGAGGTGGCGGCACCCCCTGACCCATCCTCTTGGCAGAGGGGGCAGAGCAGCGCCAGCCCAGGGGGAGCGAGAGGAGCCCAGTCAAAGAGAGGCCTTCCGTGAGTCCAAATGGAGCTCTGCTTCCCTTTCGGATGGATGGCAGCCTCCCTGGGAATGTCTCCCGTTTAATTCACTCTCAGCCGTACAAATTGCCAGGAGTTTAAAAGGTGTCAATTAATGGATCCTGAGTTACAGGTCAGTGGTAACTGGAGGCCCCACCTTTGGGGGAGAGCAAGGGAAATGCCACTGTCCTGATTGACGGAGGCTTCGCAGTTCGCCCATGACCCATTTTTTCACTTTCTTCTTCATTTTCTTCGGGTTGCTTGGCAACAGATGGTGCATTCTTAAAAGGGCTAAATCCCAAGCCTTGAGCACAGGCTATGCGATGAGGCAGGTCGTGTGCTTTCCTCCTGCGGCTGGGTAGTTGCCAGGGCTGGTTAGGATGAGTAATTGTTCCCATCATGGGTTCACCTGGGCCTCTGCCTTTCATTCCATCCTTTCTGTCACTTGCCCTTTGTGAGCTGAGACATTTGCCACAGGAGCCAACCCCATCTTGCTAGAAACAAACACACCCACACCCCTGTTTTGGGGCTGCGGGGAGAGAGGTGGAACCAAAAATGACTTTAGTCCAAACGCATGCATCCTCTGTCCCTTGTATCTTCAGGTTGGCTTCAATATCGCACTTGCACATCAGAGATTGCTTGCAGAATGACTTCTGAAAGGGCTGCATGCCTCTGGAAAACAGGTTTTCCGTAAGGATTCAAGAGCGAGCAGTGAGATTCTGGCTTGGCTCCTTTCTGCTCAATGTAGCACCCCAGGAAACAGCCGCAGGGGTGGCAAATGTTCATGTCACGTGCTTTTTACCTGTGTCGCAATAAGCAGCCGTGCAGACAAGTTCCAAAAGAGCATTCCTGTGGGGATCCAGAGCCAAGGAAGGGGGTTATTGCTCTTTCCCTTGGGAATGAGCTCAGCTTATACTGGGGATTGTCCAAGCTGCATGCCAAGATCACACGCAGGGTTGTTTTTGTATCGACTGGAGAATCAATGACTTTAAACTGATGTGAAAAGCAAACGGCAGCCTGTCTTCACTTCTTGAGGAAAGATCATATTGGGCTGCCTGGGAAAGAGATGGTTGCCAGGCAGAGCCCAGCTTCCTCTGCCAGTTGTCTCACTCTGAGAAGTCTCAGGTCCCCCAACTTCATACCTGGCAGAGCTCTCCAGGCCATTCTAGGTGGGGGAAACGTCTTCTGGTGGGCTCAGCTTTTATGTACAAGATTTCAGCTGGTTGTGAGGAAGGATGCAAAGTGGTGGCTTTGCATCTTTTCCCTTTGGCCTGGAATCACTCGGTCCTTCCTCCTTTCCTCTGCAAATGGTGCATTTCTTTAGGAAAGCTGAGCCTTATACAGCAGAGGGCCTTTGGGGCAGTGGAGAGTGAGGGAGACTGAGCTACACGACATGGCACTCCCTCCTTGCTCTGTGTCCCTTGAATGCTTTGATGGTGTTTCCTGCTTGGCAGGGGGTTGGACTGGATGGCCCTTGTGGTCTCTTCCAACTCTAGGATTCTATGATTCTAACGTCTTGAGACTTAGGCTGGTGCGATGCTCATTTTGAGCTGCTGACTCTGTCCCCTGCTGTCCCACAATGCACAGGATGGGAGGGGGCCGTTCTCCCTGCCCTCCCAGGCAGCTTTGTGGCTCCTCCTCATGCCCATGATCTCCTCTTCCTGGCTTGCTTTCAGTGAGTGCCATAATTCCTCTGATCGAATCAAAGTGCGGGTCTGGGACGAAGACGATGACATCAAGTCCCGGGTCAAACAGAGGCTGAAACGGGAGTCTGATGACTTTCTGGGGCAGACCATTATTGAGGTGCGAACCCTCAGCGGGGAGATGGACGTCTGGTACAACCTGGGTAAGAAACCTCTTTGCTTGTTGGCATTTAGGCAGATGCTGAATGGGGAAAGGGGCGTAGCTCAGGGGTAGAACATCTGCTTTGCAGGCAGGTTCAATGTTCCTGGGCCTATGCTGCTTTGCTTCAGTTGGAAATGTAGCTTTGCAGGCCTGTGGGCATAAAATAAAGGGAAATTGTGTGAGACACCCACTTCAGTCTGTGCTCAGCCAATAATTTAGTTTCTGGGCCTCAAAAATACAAGCTGCAAAATCTTCCCACCTGGAAGCCCTGTAAGAGTCTGGCAGAAAGGCCACAAAAGTGGCTTCCCTGAGCCCTTATGGCATCCAAGAGACTTTCCCTGCAGCGCTGCCTTCTGAGCTCTGACTGGCTGCACTGCCAAGAGTGTCTGCAGCCTCTGACTGGGCTCAGAACCCAGATCCGCTGCCTCTCTCTGTGCCCACAAGCAAGAGAACAGCTGCCATGAAGACTCCCCCAGAAGAGTGTTGTGGGCAGAAGCAAAGCCATCCGTAAGCACCTCTTTTTAACACCCCCCACGAGGCAGCAATATTTGGGGGAGAGTCTGGCTTGGTGAGAGCTCCAGGCAGATGGCGCCTGAGTTTTTTGGGGGGAGGGGCTTGGTTGCCTGCAAGAGTCCTCCGCTGCCCCCCTGCTCTGCGGAGCCGACTCCTGCTTTCTTGCCTGGGCTCTCTTGGGGAGGGACATTTCAGAGATGGGCACCTGGCTGTGTCACAGAGGGAACTCTCTACCTCCTCTCACAGCCTGTGAAGTTGGCCTGCTCCCCATCTTCCTGGTGGGCAGCTCCAAGGCAGGTGCTCCTTGGCATGCTTGAGTTGACTTTTGGCTGAGCCATCCCAGGGCTCTGAAGACATGGAAGCCTCCTCCTGCCTCTTCCCTTGTCTCCTTCCCCTGGAATTGGATCCCCGGGGAGGAAAGGGCTGTTTCAGTTTCTTGAAGCCCACGGCAGGATAGCTGGCTCTGGGGCAGTCAGTTGAACCAGAGCCTCCAACTCCAGGCTTTTATAGCCAAGGGCAGGATCCTGCCACTGACATTGCAGTGACTGAGGGGACACAGGGCTGCAAAGAATGGAGAATGGGCTGCAAAGTTTGTTTGTGAGCCAGGTAAGCATGAGCAGGGCTGTCTTGTTGGCACAGCTCTCTGTCTGCAGAGCCCCAAAGCTGATCTTTTTAAGAGGCCCACAAATGGGGGAAGGGGTGCAGTCCTAGCCTTGGGGTATGGAGGGTAGGGTTAACTCTGTTTTTTAAAAGAAAAAGTTTCATTTTTTTGGTTTTTCAAAGACTTACAAACATACAAATTACAAAGACACAAATCACATACATTTCTGATACACATATATTCGATCCCACTCCCCCCTTTGTGGTTTCTTTTTATTTAAAATTTTCATCCTGCATTTTCTACATTGCTCCATCTTTAAGTTATTCTTTAGTTTCTCTTAATAATACGTTTAGCTGTTTGTTTTATGTTAACCCCCGCAGGGTTAGCTCCAGCTGCCGCTCCCCTTTCCTGTGCCTGCCTTTCTTTCCATGTCCAGCCTGGCTTTCTTCCTCCAGCCAACCTTGCTGTGCTTTTGTGGACACCCAAACAGTGTTAGGGGAGGCTCAGGGCTCCCCTCTTGAAAATGGGCTCATTTTTCCTTTTAGAAAAAAGAACAGACAAGTCTGCTGTGTCCGGTGCCATCCGCCTGCAGATCAACGTGGAGATTAAAGGTGAAGAGAAGGTGGCCCCTTACCATGTCCAGTACACCTGCCTTCATGAGGTAAGCCCCACAGCATGGTGAAGGTCCAGGGCGGCAGCATCTTTTCTCCTCTTACAAAAAGAAATGTTGTGGCACAGCGAATTCAGCATCCCCAAAGGCGATTCCTTTGACTCTGGAAAGCCCTCTCTCTTGCCTGCGTCTCTTGGACTCCAGAGGAAACAAGCAGGCTAGTGGGGCAGAATGGGGGGAGATTCTGGACAGACAGAAGCAGGTCCTTCTTCGCACATGCTTAAACTATGGATTTTGCTCCTGCAAGACGCCATGACGGCCACCAGCCTGGAATGCGTTAAAGAAGGATAAAGCAGATTCATGGAGGAGGAGAGGGCTATCAATGGCTACGAGACTCCTTGGCTTTGCTCTGCCTTCCTTGTTGGTGGCAGGGATACCCCTGAGTACCAGGTCCTGGGCTAACAGTTAGTAGAAAATATATGATAGAATAATGATAACATTCAAATTATAGGAGTAAGCCCATCAAAGTTCATGTATACATTACAATATAACAGAGTGGTAGTTTCAACGGAAGACGTCTCAAAAGCCTGAAAAGGGGAGTGTCTCCGGAATGATGCTACTGCTTCGTAATAGTCTTCATCAGCCGATATTTTTCAACAGAATATGTAAGTAAGATTCATGCTAAGGATCAGTGCTCACTAGATATGCCTTCCATTGAAACTTTTGAAAAACTATTGAGAGATTTTACTTTTGAAACTTTTGAGACCAAAATGGTCAAAGGCCTGGAAACGATGCCTTATGAGGAACGGCTTAGGGAGCTGGGTATGTTTAGCCTGGAGAAGAGAAGTTTAAGGGGTGATATGATAGCCATGTTCAAATATATAAAAGGATGTCATATAGAGGAGAGTGAAAGGTTGTTTTCTGCTGCTCCAGAGAAGTGGACATGGAGCAATGGATTCAAACTACAAGAAAGAATATTCCACCTAAACATTAGGAAGAACTTCCTGACAGTAAGAGCTGTTTGGCAGTGGAATTTGCTACCAAGGAGTGTGGTGGAGTCTCCTTCTTTGGAGGTCTTTAAGCAGAGGCTTGACAGGCATATGTCAAGAATGCTTTGATGGTGTTTCCTGCTCGGCAGGGGGTTGGACTGGATGGCCCTTGTGGTCTCTTCCAACTCTATGATTCTATGAGACGTCTTCTGTTGATACTTTTGAAAGACTATTGTGAGACTGTCCTTAGACATCTGTTTTGAACACACGGCTTGACGATCCTCGCTACCACTCTCTTATATTGTACATATGAACTTGGATTGGCTTACTCCTATAATTTGAATGATATCATTATTCTATCATGTATTCTCTACTAACTATTAGCCTACGTGTTGTGTTTGTATTGCTGTGCTAGTTCTTATTGCAACACAGGGGTTTGTTTCAGGTCCCCCTTGGGTCTGATTTTGCTTCAAGTGCCTTGCTAGCTTCTCCAGAAAAGATTTACAGGCTGCTGCCCAAAACAGTCCTCTGCTCTTGTGGGTTCGGCCTACTTCGATTTGTGCAGGGTGGCCCCCAGCCTAGGGAAAGAGAGGCACGTCCGTTTCCTTTGCTTAATTATTATCTGCAAGGACATTGTGTTGGCTTTTAGCTGCTGCTCAGGAATGAGCCAGTTCATGGCCTCCTAGCATCTCCTGCACTGCAGCTTCTGGGCTCTGATTAGCATCCTGGACGTATCCTGATTCCACAATAGTTAGTCGGTCATGTTCTCAAAGTTCCAAGAAGGACCCAAATGGAAAGGAAGATGGACTCCGTCTCCCCAACATTGTCCTTTTCAGGCTGCGTTGGCTGAAGGGCCTTTTGCATTGGTGTGGCTGTTCATTACTGAGCTCCAGAGCGGACGAGAGCTGTCCCTGAGCAGCCTGACAAGACGGAAAGCTCAAAGATGATCTGTGCCTGAAATTGAGCCAGTGGGGATGTCATTAGGAAATTCATTTGCATGACAGCAGCAAAGAACAGAAAGCTGGCGAGTAATGAATGTCTAGCAGGACACCAGTATGTCAACTGCTTAAGCCATTTCCTCACGTTCTTTCTCTGCCCAGCCACCTGATGTTTTCATAGCCCACCCAAAAGGGGGTTTAATTGGGGTGGGGAAACTGTCGCTATCATCACTTTAGGGAGTCCCATTTTGCTCTGGGAAGTGCGGTTCAAACTCCACCTGCGTTGAAGCAGGCAAGCTGCTTCGCCATCAGGCCCCTCGTCACCAACTGGCTTGTCCTATGCAGCCATCTGGCCTGTTCAAGGAAGCGCTTTGCCCAGGCTGTCCTCACAACCTTCTCTGGTTTTGCCTGCCCAGCAGAGCTGCCCAGTCTGTGACCTGGTCCTGTCCCCATCATGGTTTCCTGATCACTTGTGGAGAACAGAAGAAGATGCTGCTGCTGAATCAGGCCAGGGAAGCTGTGAGTGGGAAATGGAAGTTCCAGGCAGAGGGATAGTTGGAGAGAAGCAGCACACGGATCTTGGTGGCTCAAACACAGAAGAGGAGCATTTTGGACCCTGCATGCCACCTCTCTGGCATCCAAGGCAGCATCTCTAGAGTCATTTCTGTCCCACCTTTCCACAAAGAGCTCAAGGGTGACATGCCCTTATTGGATCCCCTGCCATTTTATCTTCACAACACCCCTGCAAAGTAGGAAGTGTCGAGGTCACCAGGGAGGATTTGAACCCTTCACGCAAGTTCTTGGCAATAGCCCTCACCCTGACCTTTAGCTTTTTTGTGGAAGGGGTTGATTAACCAGAAAAGATTTGGGTGGGGATAGCAGAGGTGGTCAGGATGCAATGCTGGAGGAGAGAGCAGCCTTCAGGCCAGGGGGAAGGCAAGGGTGGGGTACGAAACTTGGGGTACGAAGTTTCCCCAAACTACAAAGGCAGGTGACTTTGGACACTGGGCAACTGCTCTCCCCTTTCTGAGTTCTTTAAGTGTCCCCCATGCATGTCCATGATAAAGGGAAACCTAACTATGAGGCTGCTTTGAACCCCTCTGACCTTCTGTTGGGTCCACAGCCGAAGCAGCGCTGTGTCCGTGTCAGTGGCCAGAGGCAGCAGCCCCTGTGTTGATGTGCTGGTCTCCTCCTTTTCTCTTCTAGAACCTCTTCCACCACCTGACAGATGTGCAAGGAAACGGGGTGGTGAAGGTTCCTGATGCCAAAGGGGACGATGCCTGGAAGGTTTACTTTGATGAGACGGGCCAGGAGATTGTGGACGAGTTTGCCATGCGCTACGGGATCGAGTCCATCTACCAGGCCATGACGTGAGTTCCTGCCCGATGCCAAGCATCCCTTTCGTGCCACGGAAAGGTCGATCGCGGAAAGGTTTCCTGGTTAGGAAGGGGCGGGCTTGCGTTGGATGCGAGGAAGTTGAGTCTGAGAGCAGCTCAGGAAGTTGTGATGGCAGGACTTTTAAGAACCATCGTCCTTTAAAAACCTGCCTTCCCCAAACTCTTCTGCAGGATATGACCCTTGCCTTTGTCGGCCATCAGACTCCTCCTTGCATACTTCCATTTAAAATGCAAGTTTTGCCAACTGCAGGAGCTCTGCTTCTGCTGCCTTGTATCTTAATGCTGTTCCCTTGTTCCCGGGATGCCCAAAACAGTGCCGGGTGGGGCTGGAGGGGGCTGGGGTGCCAGCAGACTGCGTCCGGTGCTCCCCTTGGGGAAACCGGATCCAGGTCCCCCAGGGAGGCTCTGGGCTCATCCTGCCATCCTCAAGAAGGAAGTGGCTTCATTTGCATTTTCTCATTTAATTGCTCTCATTAAAGTGCAGAAAAGAAACCCTCCCGCAGGAAAATTTAAAACTCATTCCCCCAGCACTAGGGCTTGTGGGGTGGTTAAAGTAAACAATCAAAGAAAAACTGCTATAAATAAGGGAAAACAGTGCTTGAAAGGGGATTATGTGACGAGACATGACAGGAGAGAAGCACTCTCTAATTAATAGAGTTGGCAACAAAGAGAGAGGCTGAGCAAGTCTTGCTGGAAAGTTGCTGGAGGGGAAGGGTGGGGCTGAGCAGAGAGAGGCTCCTGCTCCAGATTCCTAAGCAACAGGAGGCTCTGCTCTGCATCCCCGGTCCTGGGAGTCTCAGGTGGGGAGAGCCCTCCCCCTCCTGCTGCTGCTTTGGCTTCCCAGGAGAGGCAGTGAAGGATGTCTTGCCGTTGGGAATGTCCTTGCGCTCAGAGCGCTGGGCAGAGGAAGGGAGGCTTGGGCTCCAGGGCACGGGATAAGTTTATTCCCAACAGCTTCCTTATTCTGGCACATCTTTTAAGGCGGTCTGTAAAACCAGCAGGCTAGTTAGCTTGTGCTCCTTGTCGTTGATGCTGGGGGTCAGGGAGGGTCCCCCTCTCTCCCTCCCCCCTCCCTCCACAAGCAGAGGTGACTTTGAACCTTTCCTGGCAGCATTTGGATCACCTGGCACTGGCCCACTTGCAGCCGGGATTCTGTATGGTGTGAAGCTCTTTGCTGTGTCATTCTATTTGGGATGGATCATGGGTTGGGTCTTGCTCATCTTCAGTGCCTATTATGGGTTATGAGTGGGATTCCCCCCCCCCCCGCGCGCACACACACACCTGAGCCACTCTGTTAGATCCTGAGGCCCCTCTCCACCCCCACCTCCCCCATAGCGTGGTGCCTCATCCACTCTCTTGAGTCACTTGGAGCCATTTGCTCTGCAGGAAGCATGGAGAGGGGGGAGGAGATTTTTGCTCTTGACTTGCGCCCTGTGGCCTGGTTTTTGCAGAGTGCTCCACAAGGGGTTGGCAGGTGGAGGGGGGCGTTGGAGTGGATGAGCTTCTGCTGCCCGCCCCCAGCATCTCAGTTACCCTGTGATTTCGGGCACAACAGAGGTTGGGTTTATGCTTGGTGGGGGGGGGGAGTCTTTTTTGAAGATTAAAGGCACCTTACGCATGTTCTTCCTTGAGATGGCTCTGAGCATCCCTGCAGCTTCTGCCTGATGGCCCCCGATGGCTTCTGTTCCCCCAGGCATTTTGCATGTCTCTCCTCCAAGTACATGTGCCCGGGGGTGCCGGCGGTGATGAGCACCTTGCTGGCCAACATCAATGCTTACTATGCTCACACAACAGCTTCCACCAACGTGTCTGCCTCGGACCGCTTCTCAGCTTCAAACTTTGGGGTAAGTGCTTCTGCCGTCCCCCCACCCCCTGCTTGCTTGCTTGCTTGTGGGTCCAGGTTCAAGGGGACAAGGAACATCATTCTGTAGGTTGCTCTCCTGTACTATTTCAGACACATGGCTTATATATGTGTGCATTTAGGAATACTCTGTATTTGAGACCTTAGAATTCTTATAACAATGCCAGGGGCCTGCTATGCCTGATATGAATAAATTGGTGTTTGCATGCGGTTCTTTGGCAAAGTGGATTTTTGATGATGCATGCCTGATAATGTAACATGCTCATAATTGTTTGTGGTGCCGCTCTGTGGTTTTAAAGCAGAGAACGAAACCAAGCAGTGATGTCTTTAAAGTGGGCAGTGGAAATGCCTTTTAATCCTTTCAAATCTCCAAGGACTCAAAGAGTTCCAAAACAACACTGACTGGACGTTTCCCCTTATTGTAGAATAAGGGGGGCTATTATAGAATTGTGGGGCTGCTCTAAATCTTCATGGGATTCCTTTTTCCCACAGAGAGGTGATTCCTAAGGGATCTTATTTATTTCCTGACAGAGCAGCACTCCTCAGGGCGGACTCCTCTGTCACCATGTTACTCCTCAGGCCTGGGGGCCCAACGTGGCCCTTTGGGCATCTCTTTCACACTCTGGACTCTGTCAGGCCACACCCCTCTCCCCCTAGGCCACGCCCCTTCAAGGGCCCTTCTTGGGTGCCTTTGCCCGGCTGGAATATGCCCTTGAAGTGTGACGGTGCCTCTTGCTTGCCTGAATGGAAGATGGAGCAAAGTGTGTGCGGAAAAAGCATCTTAGCCTTTTGCAGCCTGCTGTCCGAATGTGATCTGCTCACTTTTGCCACTGCCATGGCAACCCTGGGAGGTTGCAGCCCTCAGATGGAAAATGATTCTGCACCCGCTTTTCACTCTGTGTGTCCCGACAGACTGTAGGAATGAGTGGCCCTTTCTTGGGGGGGGGGGAGAGAAATGTACCCCAGAAGGGAAGCTTCCATTTCGGCCTGGATATAGGTAAGGACCACTTTTTGGCCACCCCTGTAACACATCCTCTTCTCCCGCAAACAGAAAGAGCGATTTGTTAAACTTCTGGACCAGCTGCACAATTCCCTCCGCATCGACCTGTCCATGTACCGGGTAAGAGCCACACAGAGAGATTGCAAATAGTTCTCGGCAATCGTGAGCCCCCCTCCTGAGCCTTCAAGTGCCTTGCATTCATTATGTCAGTAATCCTCACTGCTGTGCTGTAAAGTAGGCCAGCCTGGTTATTCCCATGTTGGCCTGGGAGGGTGAGAGAGGCTTGTCTCAGGTTTTTGACTGAGGCAGAATTTGGACAGGGGGCTTCCTGGCTCCCATCAAGCGGAGTCCTGCTAGTCCTACCTGCTTTTTCTTTTTTTAAATTAATAAACCAAGGGTAGGATATGTCAGAGCAGACAAAGGCTGGGTGGGTGGGGAGTTGTCTTTCCGCTTTCCTCCTGTGGGAGGAGGACACTTCAGAATTTAAAAATGGAGTGTAATAGTGGCCTTTTGCATCTAAATGAGCAAAGATTGGGAACATGCTTTGCAGCTCTCGCCAGGTTAATAATGCCCTCTCCAAAAGACTTGGGGTGGGGAGGGGAGCCACTCTCTTGCCTGCAGCTTCTGCACTATGAACCATGGTCAGTGCATCTTCCCAGACAAACCCAGCATTGCTGCACCCGTGCCAGGAAAGCCCAGCCTGTAACACTCAGGAATGGCATCAAGTAAAGCAAGCCTCTTTGCCAATTATTTTCTCTTTACCCCCTTAAAGGTGACCTTAGGAGGACTGTGATATCTAAAATGGGTCTTTATCATGTTCTGGATAGCCTCTGTTCCCATTATTGCTGCCATAGCAATGCAGAGCATGTTGCCCTTCAGTGGCAGGGAGAGTTTCTCCTCCTTGCGCTCAAGTAGAGAGAGCTGCTGTGCTTTGGTATACAGCCAGTTCGGCACGTGGTGACAATGTTGAGAGTTTCAGTTTCATTTTTGCAGTTTGGGGTTCTGCATAGCAATAAACAAAAAAGAATGTGCCACCACCATTGGCTAGAAGCAGCGCAAGGAAATGGCCTTTGGGAATGGTGTAATTATACATTGTAGAATAATACCGCTCGTTATGGTGGGGGGGAATAGCTAATCCTTGGATGAGATGCCGGTTCATTCTGCTGCCAAAAATAGTAGCCTAGTGTGAGCTGCAGTGAAATGTAATTAGATCTAATTTGTAATGATAAGACTCTGTTGCATAAATGGGCTCCTAATTGATTGTCCCCAAAGTGCAGCTGACGTTCTGTCTTGGGGAGCAAAGCCCTTCCGCATTAATTAAAGGTGTCTTCTGCCCTGGAAACGTCAACAAGGAGGGAGGGCAGCTCAGAAGCCAGCAGGGCCAGAAACACCCAGAGAGGTTTCTTTCTCGTTGCCTTGGCTCTTGCTCACAGCCAACTTTTAAAAGGAAGCATCTGATCTGTTTCCTTGACGTTTATCGTTCTGAGGATGTATTAACACAGAGTGAACCGAGCGTGTGGCCGTTGGGTGAATTGGTAGCATTGTTGTGACCAGGGAGACCCTGCACTGTGGGGAAATCTCCCTTCCTTGTGCCCCTCCCTGCCCCTCCCTGCTGCATCTCATCCCAGTCTCGTTTTGCTATAATGAGTCTTTCCTATTGGGTTATAGACTCATGCAGGGATGTGGTCTTCTAAGCAATGTGAAACTCCCATCAGCACAGGCCACCAAAACCAGTAGTCAGCAATGATGAGGAGTGCCCAAAACACCTGGAGGGTCTTAGGATCCCCACCTTTGGAAAAGCCTCCCATGCTGCTGCCTGTTTGGGCCACTGAGCTGGGGGGCACACTTCTTGCTTGTCCCTGGGTGTTTGAGCCATGCTCACCTTTTTGCATTTTTTAGAAGGGGATTGGTTTTTCTGCCAACAGAACAACTTTCCGGCCAGCAGCCGAGACCGCTTGCAGGACTTGAAATCTACCGTGGACCTGCTGACCAGCATCACCTTTTTCAGAATGAAGGTAGGGATCTTCCTCCCAGTGGCTGTTCCCGGGCAAAGCCAAGCCCTCGCTCCCTGGCAGAGACCTCCTCCTCCTCTCTTTCTCTGGGGAAGAGTTCGAGGAAAGCACTCTCAGACTATCCAATCTAAGGACTTGTCCACACTTTTGCCCTGCTCTGCCAGGCACAGCTCTGTGCTTAAAAACTCCAGGCATGAGGGGGGTTTTGCCCTGATGCTTTCCCTGCAAAGAAAAACTCTCTTTACTGCTAAGTTGGAGCAAACATCAGTTCGGGTTTTCTGTGGATTGCTGTTTGCTCCATTTGAGCTTCAAAGAGTAGGCAAAGCTCCGGAGCAAAAAAGGGTGCTGCTCAGACATGGAGCTTTAAAATGCAGACCGTGCCTGGAAAGAGCGGAGAAATGTGAAGTGTGGAGAAGCCTCCAGGCTCCTTGCCCAAGGTGAGGTCAGCCTTTGCCTCTGAATGCAAGATCTCTCCTCCATCCCCCCAGCTAGAGGAGATTCTGCTGCAGGTCCCAACTGAGTTGTTATTGCATCTTGCTCACTGATGTGGCTATGAACTTTCCTGTGTGCTCATCTGACAGCCTTATATTCATTTGCCAATTAATTAAATGCTGTTTATTTGTAAATATCCCTGGAAACAAAGTTAAATACTGGAACAAAACAATTCATTTTACAGGAACAAGAAACCCATTATTCACAGTGAAGGCTGCTGATTGGTAATGAAATCTGCTTTTGTGCTTTTCCAGCTAACGGGGAAGCCAAGTGATGATTTCTGACACCCGTAAAGCTATTACTACCGCTTCAGTGTGAGTGCCGGTGCAGGAAGGGGCAGACACACCTGTTTATTTTATCTGAACAAACAGGCTTATTCTGCTCCTGGAACATCAATACCTGTGCTGTCAAGTTGCTTTTCAGGCCAGGGGTGTCTGGGTTTGTTTTGACTGCTGCAGAAATTCAGAATAAATGTTCTGTAATTGTGTTTTCCTCTGTTTGCAAATGTTCCGAGAGGCCTCGTCTAAAGTTTTCCCTCTTCCAAAAACTCTGTTTTTTAAAGTCATGGGGGTCCCGTGCATTCTCCAGAGCAGCAGGTTTCTAACACCCTTTGCAGGCAACAAAGCCTCAGCGATCTGACTTCTCTCTGCCTCCCACCCTCTCCTGCCTTCCTTCCTTTCCAGGTCCAGGAATTGCAGAGCCCTCCTCGCGCCAGTCAGGTGGTGAAGGACTGTGTCAAAGCCTGCCTCAACTCTACCTACGAGTACATCTTCAACAACTGCCAGGATTTATACAGCCGCGAATACCAGACAGACCCTGTGAGTTGAGGGTGACAATAGCTCAGCTGGAAGCATTTTTATCCCACTTCAGCTGGAAAGCCCTCCCAGAGTGGCTTAGTAAGGTGTCAGAGTGTCTCTGCCCTTAGGCCCAGGCTTCCTTTTGTGGCACATGTTCCAGGATCAGTCCATGCTTTAAAGCTCAGCATCAGAGCATCCCCTGCCAGCGCTCTCCCCAGGAAAACCCGTCTCTCCCCAGGAAAACCAGTTATTGTTGCTCTGATTCAGCAGCAAAACACGGGTTTTCCCCTAGAAAGTCCTGGGGGGCAGGGGGACACAGGACACACACTTGGAGAAAGAGCTTTAAAGCCCTGGCCTGTGCCTAGAAAAGCAGCACAAAAAGCAGTCTGGATGAAGCTTAAGAAACATGACACAGAGGGTGGGAGGGAAAAGGGGAAAGGAAGCCCAGATCTCAATTGCAGAGTTCTGAAATTGAAAAATTTGGAGACCAGTGGCACCCACTCCAGGGAGCCCTGTGGGCCCAGGCACCCACCATTTTTATTTTTATTTTGCTGTGGGTGCCTGGCTTCCCTCTTGTGCTCTGGCAGAGGGCGCAGGCCCTGGCCCAGTTGCCCATCTAGTGCCTGTTGCTTTCCCTCTAGAACAAAGCTCAGGACATGCCTCCCGAGGAGCAAGGCCCCAGCATCAAGAACCTGGACTTCTGGCCCAAGCTCATCACCCTCATTGTCTCCATCGTCGAAGAGGACAAGAACTCCTATGCCCCCGTCCTGAACCAGTAAGAGCCCCTCTTGCTTTGCTGCCGGAAGCAGACTCCGTGAGCCAGTCGGATTCGCTTTGCCTGCCTGTCTTTTTTGCCTTTCTCGTCTCATCTGCCTTTCTGACCTGTCTGTCTCTTTGGGGAGATTGGGGTGAGGCTGTTTCGATGGTGTTCCCACTCAAACCCCTGCAGCGTTAGAGCTCAGATACTCTCCTGACGAGTGGGGTGAGAGCAGCTCTTCTTTGGGCTTGCCTTCCACGGTGCCTTTTTCTCTGCCCCTCCCCCCCCGGCATGTGTGTGGATGTTAGGTCTAAGCAAGGCTGGGGGAGAGGGGCTGCATGCATAGGGCAAGTGAATAACACAGCAAGGTTGTCAAGGGAGCAAGAAGGTCATTTGGGAGACGTCCCTCAGAGGCCAAAAGTTGCGGGATCCTGCAGAATCCCTCTTGGCCGCGTCTTCTGGGAGCGGTTCACCATCAGAGATCTTCCCTTCCCTTTAGGTTTCCTCAGGAGCTGGCTGTTGGGAAGATCAGCGCCGAAGTCATGTGGAACCTCTTTGCTCAGGATATGAAATACGCCATGGAAGGTAGGCGGCTGGTCTTGGCATCCCGTACGGCTGCAGAGGGTTTTACAGAAGCGGTTCCTGGCCCTGGTGTTTTGTAGGAGGTCCTTGCTCCCTGCTGATGAGCATATTTGCCAAGGGCCGGCAGTGGGCTGGAGCAGCTGCTTTTAGTGCCTTTTGATTTCCAGGAGGCTCCTGTTGAGGCTCCCAACCAGCCATAAATGACATGGGAACTTTCCCTGCCCTGCTCCAGTGAGGCTCCCATGGATCGTGCCTTCCAGCGTCTTGCTCGGCAACTGGCCAGTCACGTCCAGCTTGGGTAGAAGCCTTGCAAAGGCCGGCTGTCCTCTAATCAAATTACGTCTCCGCGATGCTGCAGCCGGAATCCCCGAGCTCTCTGCAGTGTTCTGCGAGGAGCTGCCAAAAGCTCCCAGGGGAGTTTCTCAGGCCATCCGAGGAAGCCTTGCCAGCGCTCCTCTGCCAGCTCAGCACCGCTGTTGCTTCTTGGAGTGGAGCTTGGCATCCTTCACCCCTTCAGGAGACTGAGGACTGGCCCTCCCCCTGCACCAGGCGAGAAGCTGCCAACCCCTAAGAGCAGCCACTGGCTCTGTCCTCTCTGGGCAAAGTCACCTTCCCGTTCTCTTGCCCCCTGACAGGAGGTGGCAGCCCCTGAATTCGTGCAGCTGGAGGAGAGGAACTCCTTGGTCCCCTTGATTCGCGCTGTGGGCTGGTACCCAAGTGGAGCAGGGCAAAGAGGGTGACCCACAGTTCATGGGATGTTTCTGTGGGCCTTCATCTTGGGTCTCTGCTTCTCCTGCTCTTTGGCATCCTGGGATATGGGGCAGGGGAGAGGGCTGCTTGCCCCCACCTCTGCCCCAGACCTGTTGCTGATGTCCACATTTTTATTGCCCCTTCTCACTGAAAGGTTTACTCTACACTTTTATATATACGGCATGCTTTTTAAAAATTGAAGCGGTGCTTGTGGTGGGGCTGGGGGCGGTCAGGAGGGTCGGAGAGGCCTGTTGGATGCTCCTCTCTGCACAGCCATCTGGGGAGACGGGAAGGGAGACCTCTTAGGCTGGCTCTTAATTCAGCCACATCCTGGGAACAGAACCAGCCTCTCCTGAGCTCCGGGACCTGGAGGAGGCTTGCAGAGCTGGCAAGACAGGGATGAGCGCTGGTCCACTGCAAACTCCCCACTCCAAACTTTGTTTGCCACCTAAAGGAGCCTCTAGTCTCTGGGGAGCATTTAGGAGTGACATTCCTACTCTGGTTGTTACCTTAAATGATCAGAACATTAGAAAAATCCAGGCATCTGAGGTTAGTTTACTCAATGTGAGGGATCAAACCAGCAGGAAGAATACATACGTGGCATGGATCCTGGCATTAGATATTCCTCCCCACCCTGTGATATCCTGGCAACATGCACACTCGTTGTAATAATGGTGCCAGACCTCCAGCTCCTGTTTATGCAAAACACAATGGGGGGAGAGGAGAGGGGGAAAGGGGGCCAGGCGCTTAACTGCACTGCGCCATGATGAAGCGTCCTTCTGCAGGTTTGATTTTTCAACCTTTAAAGCCGTTGCTGCCTTTGCTCCCTTTCCAGTGCTCTGGGTTTGAGCATGAAGCATTTTGATCATGGCTAATAGGCACAGGGGATGTGATCTGTGTTTCAAGATGCCGCTTCAGGTAATTAGCATCCAATTGGTTCTGGCACCTCGAAGAGCAGGAGTGACACACACACACACACACACACACACACACACATCCTGGGATTTTGTCCTCCCTCTGCTGCAGTTCCTTTGAACCCAGGCTACGAATTGGAGCTCTTCCTTAGAAGCACAGGGAAGCTTGAGGGTGTGACTCTTCCATCTCCTGTGTTTTGGTGGGCTAAGCCTCTTCCCTCTGGGCTCCTAATAATGTCTGGCGTGTGTGTGCTTTTTGTCTCATCCCCTTGCTCATCTCTTAAGTTCTGGATAGAATGAGCACCCTCAAGGCATCGCATGGTAAGAGCCTTCCCTTTGGTGACCCTTCTGAATGTTCTGCTAAAGACCCTCCCCCTCCATAGTGAGAATAATAGCACATAGCCTCCCCCCCCCCCGGTGTGGTCTTCCACATTAACAGATGTAGACATCCAGAGAGTGGCAACATGAGAACGGGGCCTTTTCTGCGGTGGCTCCCCACTTGTGGGAGGCTCACCTGGCACCTATCTTTAGATGCCAGGCAAAAGCACCCCTCTTCTTCCAGGCCTTTGGCTAACGAAACAAGCTGTAGCCTTTTAAACTGGGGGAGGGGGCGTATTCTTTTGGCTTGTCTTGTTTTTTTATATTGCAAAGAGCCCTGTGATCCTCGGAGGAAGGGCAGCATAGAAATTTAAATAATAAATCATAAAGACGTGAAGGGTCCTTCTGAGCATCTCTCTCTAGAGGAGCGATTCCTGGTGAGGATGGGAGCCAACCAGAGGCCTCTCATATAGAGAGATTTCCCTTTCTCTGGCCGGGAGCCTTCTTGCCCAGGACAGTCTGCAGCCAACCAGCAGCTTTTTGGAGTCAGGGAAGACTGTGTGAACTTTGGTGGTTGGTTCACTCCTACCTTTTCTCTGTCCAAAGCCCCACCTATATTCCGCATGCGCATGGTCCTCTTCCAGGGTGGTAAGAGCCTTTTTTCTTTCTCCCTGACTTCATTCTAGTTTAGCAGATTCCCATCCCCCTCCCAGGCTGTGCGTAGATCGCAAACCCCAAAGTGATGCTTAGTTTGCAGAGCAGAAACATGGCAGGCCAGTGGCGGCAGGAAGCCGCTTGTGTGTGTCGCTCCACCCTGCAGAAAAACCCCACCTGCTGCTGCTGCTGCTCCTCTGCTCTGAGTGCGCTTTCCCTCGCAGCTTCTTCTCAGGTGCCAGGTGCTGTAGGGGCTTCTCCTGGCCCACCCTCCTTCCAGAGAGCCTCACTGGGAGAGATCCACTGCTTGGCAGTGTCCACGCGAAGCTGTCCTGGTTTTGTGTTTTCATCAGATGTCCCTGGGAGGAAAAGTCTGTCGACCATCACAGCCCTTCTTCTCTGTAGGGTCAAGTGTGAAAATCTTGGCCGTTGCCGGTGTACAGTGGTACCTCGACTTCCGAAGGTTTCGACTTACGAAGTCGGCAAACCCGGAAGTATTTTCGCTGCACGCGGTCTGCGCAAAGCGCAAAATCGTGCTTCATGCATGCGCAAAATGGACGCTTCGACATCTGAAAGTTTTGACTTACAAAGAGTGCCGCAGAATGGATCGCCTTCGTAAGTCGAGGTACCACTGTATTGGCTCTTAGATGTCACTGTTCGAAAGCTCAGCACTGCGGTCTTAGAATCATAGAATCATAGAGTTGAAAGGGTCCCCAAGGCTCATCTAGTCCAACCCCCTGCAGTGTGGGAATCTCAACTCGATCATAGATGTCTAGATCAACTAGACATGGTATTGTCTGAAAGTGCAGAAATCTTGAGAAGGAGGTCTGGCCCCTTCTTGAAGGAGGAGGCACAGGATACCAATATGTATGGTGCCATTGGCTCTGTTTGCCCTGGATATTATCAAGTGGGGGGATCAGTGGCATTTACCAGCAATTCTTAAGAATTTAGGCAGCCCAAGGTTAGAAAAGTTTCTGCCAGGATAGTTGGCATTTTTTGCATTGAAACAAGTGTCACAGAAACATTCTGGAAGCGAAGTTGCCAAAGCTGAAGGCCCTGCATTGGCTTCGAAGTCTCGTCTCTCCTGGCCCTTTTCTCTCCGCGTCCTGAAGTCTTAAGATGGGCTGGGGGAGTCAGACAGCAAGAGGCTTCAGCCAAGGAAAAACCCACAGGGAGCCTTGAAGGGCCATCACACACACACGGAGGAGATAAAGAGCCTGAGTGTTTCCTGTTCTCTTCGGAAGTCTTGTGGTCCTGAGCAGTAAGGGTGAAAAGGGGGGCCTGAGCCTAAGGAGGAATGCAAACGTGTTCTTCAGCTGCTGGGAATTCCCTCAAGGGGTCTTGGGAATGCCCTCCATACTGTGGGGGTTCACCTCCTTCTGATATGTGGTACTGGTTGGTGTTGGCAGAACAGGAAAAGGTGGGCAGGGGGTTTATTCCAATTACCTAAACCTGATTAATTTAAAATGAGACTGAGGCTAGTGGTGGAATTTGCATTGGTCATACAATTATTCTGTAGACCTCTTGCTTTCAGGAAGGCAGCTTCCTCTTATCAAATGTCTGGGGATCTCCTCGGTCTTCAGTCTTAAATAAGCATCCAGGTGACCTCCTTTCTTTCTCTCCCCCAATAAGTCTTAATTACTGGCCTTTGCCCTCCTTGAGTGCTAATAAAACCCTCCTGCTGTCTGCAGTGGGACGCAGAATTGCTCTGCACTTGCTTTCAATAAAGCCCCTTTCCCCTGGGGGCTTTCGGGATCTTAGACCGGCCTTGCAGATGCCTGGCAAACAACCTGCCGTTGGGGATTCCAGGACATTGAAGCTTCCCTGGCCGCTTCTGCTGAAGAGAAGGAGGGGGCTGCCCTGGCCGGGGCCGTTGCCTAGAGAATGCTCAGCTCTGCTCCTGGGAAGGAAGGGGGACTGTTGCTTGCAGGCCATGGCTTCAGCCACACAGTTGGGACCTGCAGGTCCTCAGGTAGCTTGAAAGAGTGAGCTGGTTAGAAACGGGATCTGGCCATGCCTCGGATGTGCCATTGAGTCTAAAGGCTGCTGCTGGGCTCCTGGGCTTGGCTTGCGCTTGGACGGGAGACAGGCCAGGAACCCCCCATGCTGCAGTCCTGAGCTCATGCAGAAGATTGAGGGAGGTCTGTTTCACCGGGGGGCGGGGGGGGGCAGGCAGGAGCCACTGGCCCTCCGTGAGCAGAGAGAAGAAGCTCCCTGGGCCTTGTGGTTGCAGCGTGTGGGTCGCTTCTTGGCAAAAGGTGCCGCTCAACTTGGAAAGTGCCCAGCTGTCTGCCAGAGAAGAGGGTGGGCAGGGGGGACTTTGGAAAAAGAGAAGAGGAGAAATCTGTGCACAGGGTCCCATTGTGAGGCAAGAACACTGGAGATGACTGACCTGGTGCAAGGTGAAGGCATCATGAGCCCTAAAGGCCTTGTGGGAAGCGTCCCTCTCGTCTCCTGGGCAGGCAAGCGACCTGTCTTCCACTTTTAGATCTGTATCTCACTTTTCCTCCACGATGGAACTCGAGGCAGAGTCCCCGCTGGGTCTCCCATCCAGTGCCAGACCAGACGCAGAGCTGCCCAGCTTCAGCAAGGTGGCTGCTTCGTGCCCTTTCGAACCAGACCTAGCCACCTCCGCGGAGCAGGAAAATGCTTCTTCCAGCCGGTTCAGGAAGCTGCATGTGCTGGATTTGGAAGCTTGTTTTGGAGAGGTTGGAGGAGCCTGGAAATACAGGAGGCCAAACCCAGTGCCCCCCTTCTGGTTCACCCAAGGACTGGGCTTGGGTGAGGCGGGGGGGGGGGCTCCAGAAGACTCTCCAGCATTGGGGGGCTGCTTTTGTTTCTAGGGATTTGCTTTGTGCTTCCTTCTCTAGGAAATGCGGAGCATCTTGGGAGGAGGACCAGCCCTAAGAAGCTGTTCTCCTCTCATTGCCATGGCAACCAGAAACTCTTCCCTTCTATTTTTGAAGCGCTGTCTGGAAAACCAGCTCCGTAACCCAACCGGGTGAACTACAATGCCCTGCGATCGTTAGCAGGATCCCAGGTTGCGGGGATTTCATGGGTTTTGGACATGCACCGTGTGGCAGGGCGTGCTGCCCTCTGGATGTGCGGGATGAGGCTCCCATTTTTGCAGCAGGTTGCTGGGAAAGGAGCTGATTGAGTTACTCACCTGACAGCATTCTCGTTTCTTCTCCCTCCCTCCCTCCCTCCCTCCCTCCCTCCCACCCCCCTCCTCCCTTACAGAACACGAGAAGCACCGGCTGTGCAAAAGCGCAGACTACATGAACTTGCACTTCAAAGTGAAGTGGCTCTACAACGAGTATGTCTGCAGCCTGCCAGCCTTCACTGGGAAAGTACCCGAGTACCCCGCGTAAGTACCTGGCTCACCCTTGCAAAGCACACCTCCCTCACCCCCCCCCCTGCACCGCTGCCTCCCCCCTTCGGAAAGCGGGGGCGCCTTCAGTCCTCAGAGAATTCGGCTGTGTGACTCACAGTACCCTTTCCCAATGGCCTCCTGCCTCCTTCATCTTATGGGCACGTGGAGCAGAGTGCTGCCTCCCAGCGGCGTGAGGGAGGCGTTTCTCAGGCGTGGGGTTTCCTCCCAGAAAGGCCGGTCTCTGCCACTTACTCTTTTGGTTGTCCAACGAGGCACACATTTCTGTTGGTGATTGTTCACCACCACCATAAACTTTAGAGGGCTCAGCCCAGCATCACAAAAGAAGTTCCAAAGGCCGGCAGTCTGTTGCCAGAGGCTCAGAGCTGGTAGGACTAGCCGGAGCTATCTGTCCTTGCTTAGCCCCTCTCCTGGAGGCTGAGGGGGCAGCTCTGACCCAACGGAGGAAGAGCTGGCGTAGAATAATGGAATTGTAGAATTGGGAGGGACCCAAGGGCCATCTAGTCCAACCCCTGCAATGCAGGAATCTCAGCTAAAGTGGGACTTGCAGCTCTGTTCTTCCGCTTTCTCTTTTAGGACTCCAGTTTCGCCCTTGAGGGGGGAGCCACAAAGGCCCTTGCCAGCCTCCTCCCACTTTCTCCAAGGGCTCATCCAGACTTCCTTTTGCACTGCTCAGAAAGGTTCCCCAGCCCTGCTTATGAAAGGCCAGATCAGACCCTTGGCCCATCTAGCTTAGTGGTGTTGACTCTGACTGGCAGCAGCTGCCCAGGCTTTCTGGCTGGAGTCCATCCCAGCCTTGCCTGTGGCTCCGGAGCCTGGGCCCTTGTTCATGCCGCGCATGTGCTCTGCCGTTGAACTGCAGCCCTTCGTGTTTGCAAAGGGGGAGAGACCTGCCCCCAGGCGCTAGCAGGGTTAGAAGCAGGGCGAACGCAGGCAGCCTTGCCGCTCCTTGTGTGCCATCCTAGGCCATAGAAAGGGGAGGGAGATCACAAGAGCAGGAAGAAGTTTGCTCAGTCAGCATCCTTGCTGGATGCCTGCCAGCAGTTCCTGGCAAAGCTCCAGAAATTAAATGCAGCAGGGTCTCTTGGCATCTGATTCTGGGGCTGAATTGCTCCTGTAGCTGTGAGGTTTCAGGCTGTGGATTAGAGCAGAACCTGGACCTGATTGGGGTCCAAAGTCCCTCCTGAGTCTCTCGTGGGCTGAAGCATTTACAGATATTATTAGTTGATAGCTTTTGTGTCTTTACACTGTTATGTACTATTTTTTTCTAAGTTGTAACATTTATTTCAAACTACATATACTCTAGTGAACTTGAAGCTCATTTCTTGTTTGTATTCATTTGTTCTGTTCAAGACTGTTAGTCTTACCAGAATACATACCTTATTTGACTGTAACTCGTGAGTAGGATTTATTCCTGACATTGAAATTTCTGGCCAGAGTTCTTGGGGTAAAAAAACCCCTTCTTTTAAGTGTGATATGCTGCTGCCTTGTGAACTGTGGTTCCAGACCTTTCTGGTCTTTGGAGCCTGCACAGTCCCCAGCAAAGCCTCCCAGGAGAATCCCGGCATGCTCTGGACCTTGAGTGGTGCCTCTTGGGTGCAGCCAGGCATTGGCTCCCTGGTCCTGGACCTGCAAAACAGTGTGAAGAAGGAAGTGTTCCGGAGTGTGAATCAGACGCCGGGCTCGGCAGCCACGCTGTGCCTCTGTGTTTCTGAGCTGTGAAAGGCAGAGTGTTCGGATCACGTAGAAGAGATGGCGCTCGTTCCGTCCTGCTAATTATTAAGGGCTAATTACCCCCTTCCCCAAGCCAATTCCACGCTTCCTGTTTCTAGCCTACATGAGAATCTCCGCTGCCGGCTTCCACCACACACAGCCCTGACTCGGAGCCGAGCGCCAAGGATGATTCAGTCGCTTTCAGGAGGATAACAAATCCACATTTCTGAGCTGTCTCCCTGTGCACCCAGACTTGCCTAGGCTGCCCCACCGAGAAAACCAGGAGAACACGGCACCCACCGAGTGGTTGGATGGCAAGGAACTTGGCTCTGAATTGGCTCAAGTCACCTGCTTTGCCTTGGCTGTGTGGCAAATCGGGCTGTTAGTCAGCCACCTGCCATCTGCGGATGGAAAACGGATCTAAATGCTAAGCATTCCTAAGCAGAGGGCGCATTGAGAGCCAGTGTGATCTTGGCTGCCCTCTGGACTGCCTCTTGGTGGCAGCCCTGTTGCCATTGCCATTCTCTGCCACCTCCCAGCACCTTCTGCCGCTGGGCCAGGCTCTTTTCAGCCCAGGGGCTGTTTTCAGACACCTCCTGCCTCTTCCAACACCCTGCCTTGCCTCTTGGCGGCAGCCCTGGCAGGATACCGGGTTTGATGCATGTGCATTTGCTGAGTCATTTGCTTTCCTAATAATCTGCATCGCCATCAAATATGGGAGATATTAACACTTCCCTGCTTTGGCTTTCTCTCCAAATGTCAGCAAACAACTTAAGGCAAACCGGAGCCTCGTCACAGTTGGAAGCGGGGCCGTGTGTGGGCAAGAGATGGGAAAATGCATGTGATGGCGTCGTTGCCCACTGCTGGCAGACTCCAGTTGGTTCAAAGAGTAGGGGGAAGGTGCTGGGCAAGAGCACCCAGTTTTGCTCTCCTTCCTTCCAGCCTCCGTGTTCAAACAGGCAGAGAACTTGCTTTGCCTGTGGGACGTCAGAGCCTTCCTCCCAACCCCGGCGTCTCCTCACTTGCAGCTGCGCTTTCCTTTCCTCGGCACCGCAGGGTGTGCTCAGCACTGCCGAGGAAGGCTGGCCTTGCTCTTGACTGCCTTAGCAGGTGGCACGAGCCCCTGAAAGTCTTCTGGCTCAGTCTGCCGCTTCCTGGCAGCGGAGGCCTCCCCAGCCTTAGCAGGAATGGTGGAGGGAGTTGGGGATGTTTGGCCGGGGGAAGAGAAGAATGAGAGGTGAAACAAGAGCCACCTTCAAATATCCCAAGGGCTGCCTCCTGGAAGACGGAGCAGCCTTGTTTTCTGCTGCTCCAGAGGGGAGGACATGAACCAGGGGCCTCAAATTCCAAGAAAGGAGGTTCCAACTAAACATCGGGAAGAAATTTCTCATGGTGAGAGCTGTTCAGCAGTGGAAGAGACTCCCTCAGAAGGCAATGGGCTCTCTTTTATTGGAGGTTTCCAAACAGAGGTTGGATGGCCACCAGTCAGTCAGAGATTCTTCCCTGTGATTCCTGCATTGCTGTGGGTTTGCCTAGATGTCCCTTGAGTGTCCCTTCCAACCCTGCAAATCTATTATCACAGCACTTGAGCAACTCTTAAGATGCTTGCACTTTTCCCCAAGGTGTGGCCAGAGATTCCCTGGCCTTTCTTCTTAACCCTCCGGCAGTCCTCCATGAAGACTCCCTAGCTTCTCCCAGCTGTCTGTGTGGAGCTTTCCAGCTGCCTCTTCCATGGGAGTCTCCAGCCCACTGCTGGCCTGACGTGGCTCTTCCTGTCCACTCCGGGTGGGACTCTTGCGTTGTTTGAGGGCTGCTGGTTATGGGTCCTAATCACGGCTCAAGTGCCTCCCAGGAACTGCACAAGCATCTTTGCTCTGTGGGCAAAATAGTTCTGCCAGAGCAGGCTCTGCTTCCGGTCCCAGTCCTGAAGAAGTCATTGCTTGAGTGTCCTTGCTAGACAAAGATGGGCAATGTGCTTAGACAAAGCTGCCCTCCTGAGTGGGGTCAGGGGGGGGTCAGAGGTACCATATTCTGGCACTCTGGACACACAGGGTTACTGCTGCCCTCAGCACATGTTAAAGGGGTGTATAGAAGGTCTCAATAGGAAACTTTGTTGTGCCTCAGAATTTTGGGGGGATGAGCATCTCGTCGCCCCAACGTGGGGTGCTGAATTCTTGGACCACCTTTGTGTGCAAGCAAATTTCTCAGATTCTTGGGAAGTGTCTCAACTTTAAAATACCCTGCCGTGTGTGCAATCAAACAGGACCCTCCCCCCTTTGTGGTGCTTGCAACTTGCTGGAAACTTGTTTGCTGCTGTGCGGATGGGCCAATGCCAGCTTTTTAACACCACACCAATTACAATTCCCAGCATTGGGTAAGCTGTGCCTTTCTATTCTGAAGTGTGAAGGGTTATTTCAGGCTTCCCAGCATGCTCTGGGCTTTGCTCTCGCTCCCTCCGTAGTGTCTCTCACTTTCTTTGCAAATTTAAGCACCCCATAATTAGCGCCGTTTGTATAAACTCAGCTGCGGGTTTGGAGAGGGCCGTAATCGGTTGCCAATATTGCACAATGTGCCGCTTTGTTGACTCCCCTTCCCTTGTTTGCAAGCACCTTGTGTTTCAGCCGCGTTTCTAGACAGAGGCGGGCTCTGAATCTGCACGCACACAAGCAGGCAGGCAGACAACGGCCTCGCAGCGCCATGCGGATGTTTCTGTTCTCTTGGGGACGGAGAACTCTTTCCCCCCCCCCCCCCCAGCCTCTTCAGTGGCTGAAGATGCCTCTGCTCTGGCTGCTGTCTGAACTTCACAGCCCCGGTTGACAAAGAACTGATCCTGAAAAGCAGTGCCTAGACTGGGAGGTGTGAGAAGCAGCCCAGGGCAAGGAAGGAGGAGGCTCTGGGCTTGGCAGGGCTCATGCAGAGGGTGGCAGCTGTGGGTGCTCCCCCTGGCTGCAATCCAGCCCATGTGAACAGAGTTTAGGGTGATTTTTGGGTCTGGGCAGGCAGGAGGGGGGAGGCTGTGTCTTCCCTTGACTGCTTACAGTGTCATCTACCACAAGAAGACACGCAAACACAAGCTTGGGAGAGAAGCCTTCTAGATGACATGCACCTAAACAGAAAGATTCAATTGTCCAGCATTTAGATAAAACGAGTGAAGCAACCCGAAGGCAAGTCACTCTGTTCTCCATACTGGGACAGAATAATAACTACCTGTCCTCCTTTCTGTGAAAGAGATTCTGCCTCGGGAGAGAGAGAGAGACCTCTCGCTGCATCAGCTCTTATTAGGGTATAAATGGAGACATAAATGGAGACCAATTTCCCCCCAACTGGTCTTTTGTCTGCCTTGCCCATAACTTTCTGCAATTTGCAGATCTGTCACTTTTCCAATATTCCATCTCTTACATCGATTCTGGGCCTCTGGGGATGCTGTGATAGCCTTGGCTGTGGCAAAGAAGACTCGCAGTCAGTGTTTCAGAAATACCTGGGACACGTGAGGGACACTCAGAATGTCCACAGCCCAAGGAGCCACATCCAGACTTTGGGTCCCCATTTCCTTCCCTACAGTTTGCAGTGCTACAGAGGCAGAGGACATGAAATGAAGGAGGGAGAGGGAGAGGGGGGGCAAGGGCCTGTGAATATTCTGTCCCCTTCCAGTGCTGGGGGGCAGTTTTGGCCGAGTTCAGCCCCAGAGCGGGAGGCTGGTGGGGAAAGGCTTTGCAAACTCCAATGACGTGGTCTTCCCTCCCTCCCTCCCCAATGCAGCTGGTTTGAGCAGTTTGTGATGCAGTGGCTGGATGAGAATGAAGACGTGTCCCTGGAATTTTTGCATGGAGCTCTGGAGAGAGATAAGAAGGATGGGGTAAGGTTTTGGAACACAGAAATAAAGTGAATAATCAAACCATCAATTCTAGCATGCGGGGGGGGCACCTAAATTATGTAATTTGGTATTTGAATGATTGGTATTAGGAACTGTATTATAATTTGGCATTGATATAATGAGGCTATTATTGGACAGCGGTGCTGTCGTCCAGTGTTTGAATTGTTGTATGTTTTGTGCATTTTGCCGCCCTGCCATGTATAAACTGAATAAAGAAGCCAACAGGTATCCTTCAGGATTGTGGAAAGCTTGGTAGAAAACAGAAAGTGTTAGGTAAATTCAGTAAGTGAGCAACTATTTGTTTTATTTATTTAAAGTATATACACTGCTTGACTGTAAAAACAAAGCAAAACCTCAAAGCAGTTTACCAAAACATAAAACAAGAAAACCCAGAAAAAATTACAAAATATACAAAAAGTTAAAAATGCTAACACAGATTAAAATTCACATGGTAAAAGGCTTGCATGAACTCAAAGGCACCAGGTAGAACCACAGAACTGTAGAGTTAGAAGAGACCCCGAGGGTCCTCGAGTCCAACCCCCTGCAATGCAGGAAACTTTTGCCCTGCATTGACACTCGAACCCATAACCCTGAGATTAAGATTCTCATGCTGCACTGACTGAGCTATCCCGGTCTTTCTTCTCACTGCATGTTTCTTGTTTGCATTCAGTTCCAGCAGACATCTGAGCATGCTCTTTTCTCCTGCTCGGTGGTGGATGTCTTCACCCAGCTCAACCAGAGTTTTGAAATCATCAAGAAGCTGGAATGCCCAGACCCGGCCATCCTGGCCTGCTACATGCGGCGCTTTGCCAAGGTGATGCCTCTCCTCCAATGGGATCTCTAGGAGCATCGGTCTCGGGGGGAAACGGGTGCAGTTATCATCGCAATCAACAGCAGCATTTGTTAGTGGCTTTTTGCCAAAACAAAACCTCAGAGCGACTTAACTAGATGAAATTCAGCTGTGACAAACCATTAAATGTTTCTCTTGCACCGCTCAGAATGAGGCGGGTAACGTTTCTGGTCTCCTTGCAGACCATCGGGAAGGTGCTGATGCAATACGCAGACATCGTCTCCCGGAGTTTCCAGGCCTACTGCTCTAAGGAGAAAGTGGTGAGTCTTTCTGCCTGGTTGGGATGGGGAACGCAGAAGACAAGCGGGGAGAAGACGTGCCCCTCTCTTCTTAGCCGTATCCTCAAGGCCAGCCACCTTTGGACAGACAGCTGCCCAAGACCTCATTGCACAGATGGCTCTAATACCATCTTAGTGTGGAGCCGGCATGCAGGGGCCCTTGCTTAGTTTTCTACCTGGGGTCTGTAGACCGACGGGCGTTCTTGGAATGCACTTTTTGCAGCCTGCTTCTCAAGGCAGGAAGTGCCTCGTAACTCTTTTCTTCTGTTTAGGAATGTAAGTTGCTCAGCCTTAGCTCACAGAAGGGTCACAAAATGAGAGGCGCATCCAATCCCCAGACGTCGTGCTTGTTCATTCATTAGTTCCACAGGAGCTGGTGCTCTTTCTGCCTTCACAAAATGTTCCCTCTGGCCCTCCCCTCCCTCTCTCCAACTCCTGATAGCGACGGAAGGGCATGAGGTCCTTGGGGGGGGGGGGCATGGCACTCCAGCCATTTCACTTGTTTCTCAATCCAAGACTTTCTGCCAGTTGGGCTTCCAGCTCCAAACATCAACTGGGTGTCTTGGAAACTGGCGGAGAGAGAGATCAGTTCACTGCCTGCTGGCTGGGCTACTGAATTTGCAGAACTCTCTTGCCACCTAAAGGAAGAAAGGTCCTCCATCCATCCATCTCTGGCCTTCTCACCTGTACCTGGCCCTGAAGGCTTTGCGCAGAGAGAGTCAGTGGCCTTAGCATTTGTCTGCCTCTCTAGTAACCTGTCTTTGGTGTTTTCTCCTCCTGCTCAGCCCTGCATCCTGATGAACAACATCCAGCAGCTGAGGGTGCAGCTGGAGAAGATGTTTGAAGCCATGGGGGCCAAGGAGGTGAGAGCCTGGAGGAGCCCTTCTGAGCGTGGGGCTCAGCACTGCCTTGTCAGCTAGTCAGGGATTGGATGTTGTGGTCAGGAGAAGCCTAGCTGGGGAAATGGGTTGCTAGCAGGCCTGCCACTGGTTACATCATGAACCACCAAGAGTCAAAGCGGTGAACTGTAATTCTCTCCAGGCCCAGCCAGAAGGCTAATGGTCAGAAGGGGGGGGGGAGAGATGGACAGACATCATGTTGGCTACTCCTGTTATAGTCAGAGAAGGAAGGGAAGATGAGATCACAGCCTTCGTTGGACACGTTTCCTAACTCTTGAGTTTCTAGAGGGTTCGTTTGGATGTGAGCTGATTCTCACTTTATAAATGGCCTGAAACATTCACACAACATTCACACAATCAGTTCGCCATGTGGCGGCCAACTTGAGATGCAAATGTGTAAAGACTTTGCTGAATGAGTCTGGTTTGAAAATGTGCTTCTTCAGAAGCAAGTTCCAGCTGCTACAATTGGCTTTGGTTCATCCCTCGCAGCTGAACAGACTGTGTGCGCCCTTTCTTGTTATTCTGGATACTTGTTGGGCCTGTGTGGATACAGCTGTGTTGCCTGATGCCTTCCAAGCCTTAAACGCCTGTTGTCCTTCACTGGAGGCAGGATTTCCCCCCTCTGTCGCTGATTCAAGCTGTGAGATTTTCTGTAACTCTGCGAGAATGCTTGGTCTAACCTTTGCCTGTCTGTCTCTGTCTTTCCCTTGCTTTCCAAGACTGAGAATGTGGAAGAGAAGGAGAAGGACCAGGATCAAAATCAAAATCAGGATGAGAATCAGAATCAGAATCAGGATGAGAATCAGGAACAGGATCAGAATCAGGAACAGAAACAGAATCCTGAACCGAGGAATCCTAAGGCTGTTAGAATCCATTTTGCTTACTCTTGGCCTTAATACACTTCCTCCTTAGCTATGACTTCCTAGATCAGAGCTTTCCAGACTGTGTGTTGCGACACACTAGTGTGTTGGCTGCAGAATGTAGGTGTTTGGTGCGAATGTGCCCCACTCTCCTCCCAGGACTGAAAAGGGGTTAGTTTAACCTCCGATTTGCTTGTAAAACCGAATTACTGTGTCATGAAATGATGCCTGTCTTAAAAAGTGTGTCGCCAACATGGAAAGTTTGGAAAGCTCTGCCCTAGATCCTGAATAGATGTAGGCTCCCAAGTAAGTTGCCTTAGCCTGTGTGCCGTGCAGGGACTCTGAATGCTGTTCCTCAGCCTGGCTAGCAAGTGTCGGCCACTGAGATAATGTAGATCTCCTGCTTTCGGATTTAGTCAGCTGAACAAATAGCTAGAAACATTTGCTGCTCATTGTAGTGCAGAGCTTCACCCTTTCCCCTTCCTGCCTTACCTAGAGTTTCCCATGAGCCACTGGCTGCTTTTTCTCTAGGTCTTCTGCAGCGGGAAGGCTTGCCAAATGAAAGCAAATCCTGCACTTACAGGAACTTGCCTTCCAGGAATTAGGATAGTCCTAGTTGCTGATGGCCTTATCTAGCTTGCCGTGTGTGAGTGTGTTGACCCTTCTGGTGTGAGTCTCCATGCAGTTAAGACTGGGGGATGTGGGAATAGCCTGCTGGATCAGACCAATGGCCCAATTGGTCCAGCATCCATGGACCTCCATCAGGCTTTTCCCAATTTTTTGCAGGGGGTGGGGTGGCAGAGAGGAGAATGGGGGGGGGGCTGGACTAGCGAGTGCCGCCTGCTTGCCTGCCTGCCTCTTTCTGAGCTTATCAACATTTTCTTTTCCTCCACACTTTTCAAACACTGTCCCCTTTTTAAAGTTTTATGTCTGAGCACTCTTTTTCTTGCTCCAGAGCAGGCATCCCCAAACTGCAGTCCTCCAGATGTTTTGGCCTACAACTCCCATCATCCCTAGCTAACAGGACCAGTGGTCAGGGGTGATGGGAGTTGTAGTCCCAAAATATCTGGAGGGCCGAGTTTTCCTATGCCTGCTCCAGATGTTTCCTCATGAAAACCCGCTCTTTACTGCTGAATTGGAGCAAACAGCAGTGAACGGAAGCACCCAGTTGCCGCTTCTTGTGTTTCATCTTTAAAGAGCAGGTTTTTGTGAGGAATGTTCCAGGGCGAAAGAAAAAGCAATCAAGGTTTTAAAGTGCAGACTCATGCCTGAAAAATGCCAGGCAAAGGTAAGTGTGGATCAGTCCTTACTCTCCCTTGTGTTCCTGCCGAATGAACACTGGACTATGTTAAGGTGTAAGAGCCATCAATAAATACAGTCATACCTCGGTTTAAGTACGCCTCGGTTTGAGTACTTTCAGTTTAAGTACTCCGCGGACCTGTCTGGAACGGATTAATCCACTTTCCATTACTTTCAATGGGAACGTTCGCTTCAGGTTAAGTACGCTTCAGGTTAAGTACAGACTTCCGGAACCAATTGTGTACTTAAACCGAGGTACCACTGTAGTATTATTTACAATGGATGCAATAAGCACATAGTTTAACCATGGTTTGTTCAACAAGCCACAGGTTGTTTCACAGTTGAGCAGAGAAGCCAGAACTTCTTTCCTTCCCTTGAGACTCTGTTGCTTAGCACATGCCCAGCGTGGGGTGGGCAAACCATAGTCGGTTAAGACTTTTGGTTTCAGACATAACGTAAAATCTTAGTTAAAACATGGTTGATGGGCCATTTACAAACCACAGCATCACATCTCGGTTTGTTACCAGAAAGTAAATCACAGTTATTGAGGTGGGCTGGGTTTGGACATTCAGAGAAGCCGCACTTTGGCTAGGCAAACCATGGTTTAGTGTTAGGTGTGTTTCATTCGCACAGCCACGTCATTCCACAGCAACCACATCGCCAGCAGTGTAAGAGCAGGTGGGGAGTTGAGACCAGCCTAAAGCAGAGCTGATGTTCATCCTCCCTGACTTTAGCCAGCGTGGCTGAAGCTGGCTGAGTTGAGAGATATTTAAGTAAATTCAATAAAATTCAAAAGAGAGAGAGATGATCTCCCTGGCTGCCCGCCTGCATCTTGCTATGGGCTGTCCCTGTGGAATAGGAAGAAAGATGCTTGGGCCGGGAAGGAGGGAATCTCGCTCTTTGCTGCGCTTGCCCAGTGCCTGCCTGTTCCTGGGCAGCGTGACTCATGCCAGGGGGCCAGCCGTTCCCTCGGCGCACACACAGTAATGAGACTGGCTCCCTTAATAAGGCACGACACACACCAGCTTCAGCTGGTTGAATCCTGAGAGGCTTTTTTAAGCAGCCAGCTCTGCGTGCTCCCTCCTTCACCTCCTCCTCCTCCCAGGGAAAGGGGGAGTTTGCCTTCTGCCGCAGGGTTGCAGCCCAGTTTCCTACAGCAACTGGGAGGAGGAGGAGGAGGGGAGGGAGGCGTGGGGCTTCTACCTGACCGAGTCCTGAGATGCCCCATGCAAACAGGACACTCTGCACTCACTTTCGGAGCCCTCTCTTTCCAGGGCAGGTGAGAAGTCTCCAGAGCCCCAGCATCTACAGGGGCATTCGCTTGTGTGCGATCTTGGGGCTTTGTGACATTAAGCTCTCTAAGGGCTGCTAACTTGCCCCAGTGGGCGAGAGGGTTGTGTTGTCATCTGACCAGAGGCTGAAACCCATTCGCAAAATTTATCCAAAGTACATCGGCAGAAAAGCAGCGAAAGCGTTTCAGTTGGAGGAAAAACACATCAGGTTATGATGATTGCATGCGGAAATAAAGTGTGAATTTAGGATTAAAGCATTGGGTGAAGCAGCTGTTAAATGCAATAATTATGGCCAAACTAGCAACTATTATTATTATTATTATTATTATTATTATTATTATTATTCTACTTTGAAATTTGCCCATGACCCCAAGCGAGTCCAATGCTCTCATGGGCTCAGGTGACTAGAAATCTGCCCCATTGGTTCATCTGGAAAGACCTTCCCTTTTTCTTGGGGGCAAGGAACACGCTCAGTCCTAGGGTCTTATTCAAGAGCACTGAGCCCAGATCCCCAAAAAGTATCCTCCTCCTTCCCGCTATGGTCCATGGAGACACAGTTTGGCCACGGCCTCATTGCCATGGCAACCCCTTGTCTGTCTCCCCCTCCATTCCGAATCCGGCAGTTCTGCCCTCCTTTGCAACTGGAGACAAGCAGGCTGTTGGTGAGCCGCCCTTCAAACTGAGGACTTTTATGCCGTAGCTCTGGAGGCCTCGACTTCCGAAGCCTTAGGCTCTCGCAAACACTCTGAAAACAAGAGCAAGGAGGCGGAATCAGAGACTAGGATGAAACAATATTCAAGGCGGATTGGAAATGGTTTGCAGATTATACGAAGAACTATCATAAACAGGTTAAATCGCTAGCAGGTTTAGAGTAAATTCAATAGTGAAGTTACATTGAGAATAAAACGAGAAAAAGAAGGTATGGTTTGATTATAATATTCAGCAGTAATTGTTATATGGAGGAAACCATGGAAGGGTAGAAGGGAAGGCAATGTTTAATGGAGGGAAATTTTATATTTTACACACACACACACACACACACACACACACACACACACACACGAAGTTTTGTGGGAAAGCATCTCTCAGGGGTGCATTAGGCAGAGGCCAGGGGTGGACTTGCTGAACTATTTGGGGTCCCTTTTGTTGCTGCAACGTGCTGTCTCTGCAGATGCGCTCCTGCCTCTCACCACCCTGCCTGGAATATAATGGAAAGGCAGAATAAGTGTACTTAAAACAATAATCCCTGGGAAAGACTGACAGCACCTCTGTTGAGAGAGACACTCCAAACCAGCTTGAAAAGGTGCTGGTGCTTGTTTTTAATGGCAGTCGTTGGCCCAGAGCCCAGAAACCAGCAATGCCTACAGGTATGCCTGTACAGCAATGCCTACAGGGCTCTGGCAGGATGGCTGAGTGGATTTTGGTGTGTTTGCAGCATGGAAGGGAGCAGAGCCAGGCAGCGCCCGAGAACCAGGGCAGCGTCCCCTCTCTGCTGCCTTCTTGATGGGCTTCCCCCCATTGCTGTTGGATCTGTGGGTGCCTTCCCCTTTCTTTCCCCTCTCGATTGTCCTGTGAATGCGTGTAGCCCTGAGTCGGGACCCAAGTCTTGTGTTTGCCACACAGGTTGGCGCCAAGAGAGTCTTGCTGGTTTGGCTCGGCAGGTCTGAGCTGTCCTCAACTCCGCAGTTGCTGGGGGACAGAGAGATGTGGCCTTGCGGACAGTCTTTTGCTTGCTGCGTCCTTTGCCAGGCAGGACTTTCTGATGCCAGGCACATGATGTTAGAAGCGGGAAAACTCTTGGAGCCACCAGGCACTGCTGCAGAGTTGCTTGCTCCTAGTTCCTCGCGCCAGGGTAGTACCGACAGACAGACCCACCCTCCTAGCCAACCGGCCATTGACCTAGATGGAGGCAGTGGGCACGGATACTCTGATGCTTCTCACTTCCCTCCCTTCCTCCTGCCCATAGCTGGATCCAGAAGCCAGCGACTCTCTCAAGGAGCTGCAGGTGAAGCTGAACAACGTGCTGGATGAGCTCAGCGCTGTGTTTGGTAACAGGTGGGTGCCAACAGCCCAGGGGTTGCGGAGGGGGGTGGCCTCCCTTCTGTGCCTGCTTCACGAGATGGAAAAAGAGGCCTGGGGTTTGCTTCTTTCCCTTTTTTTAATCCTCAAATCCTCACGCACGAAAGTAACCGAAGAACCAAGAAATGTTTACGCACTTCTCGCCTGGCTCAAAGTGAAATAGTCTCTGAACTGTGAAATCCGTTGCGAGTTCATATTCTTGGGGTCCTATCAGTGCCAGATTTTGCTTGCCGGCTCATTGATCGAGTGCAATTTCTCTCTTAACATTCAGAGGGCGATATGGCGGCTTTAGCAAGCGGCAGCTGCATTAAGGGAGAGAAAGTGCCATGCCTCTCTCTTAGCAGCTCTGCTATCAGCACACAAGCGCTTAGTGAGGGCTGGGAGATAAGGGCATTCGCCTGTGCTCTCCTCTATTGACAAGGCAACGTCGGGCTCCTCCTCTGGAATACAGAATCGAAACTGATCACATGTTTTAGGGGCCCAGCCAAATTTTTTTAAGGTTGGGGTAAATCCCTTGCTTGGATTTGGGGCACACAAGCCCATTTCTTAGGTCCTGTAAAACTATTTCCTTCTAGTAGTGAATGTGTATCTCCTCCGCTGGCAACCAAATACCAGAGGCATTTTAAACTCTGGGGACTTTCCTTTTCCTCCTCTGCTGCTGCTCCTGCGTTTCCTTGTTCTGCGTTCTGCCAGCTCAGTGGGTAGGAGAGAGCATCCTGGCCTGGTTTCTTTCCAAAGATAACCACATATCCTCCCTATGCCTGAGAAGTGTAGGGGGGGGAGGGGGTGCTTGAATTTCTGGGAGCATAAATGGCCTGACCCATGAGCTGCCTGCGGTGAGGTGGGCCAGGCTCATGTTAGGGTGCTGCTGCTGAGTCCTGTGCCTTGAAGGCTCGTCCCGTTTTCCTTCCTGCACAGGCAGACTTGGCCCCCAAGCAGGTGGCATCAGCCTGCAAAGGAGGGAGGGGCCCGTAAGTGCCGCGCCCAGAGTGACCTTGTCCCTTCTCGCCTCTAGTTTCCAGGCACGGATCGACGATTGCGTCAAGCAGATGTCGGATATCCTCTGCCAGGTGAAAGGGCCGGGGAATGCCCCTCCAAATGTGGTGGCCCAAGATGCAGACAACGTCCTCAGGCCCTTGATGGACTTCCTGGATGGAAAGTAAGGGCACCAAGTGGATCCGCACCAGAAGGGATAGACGGGGGGCTGTCTATGAAGAGCATCCTCAGCTTGAGCCCACGGCTGGGAAATGAGTGGGGGAGCTGCTTCTGTGGAAGAACCCCCCCCCTTCTAGGTTTCTCTGCCAGTCCCAGCTTGAGGCAGAAGGACTTTTAAAGTGGCCCAGAGTGAATTACAAAAGCTTCCCTGAGAGCTGGAAGCAGCGGCCGTTGGCCTGGCCAGACCTCGAGGCATGGCGACAGCTGCCCTGTGGCTGGTTGCGTCCAGCCAAGGGGGTCAGCTGGAGAAGACCAAACGCAGGCTGGACTGACCTTTGGTTCTGGCCAGGCACTTGTGGGTACCTGGCCAAAGCCAGGGGGAATTCCAGGATCCTTTTGTCCTGCTGAGATCCTCTTGCTTGAACCTCACCCTCTGCTCTCCCCCTGCAGCCTGACGCTCTTTGCGGATGTGTGTGAGAAGACGGTGCTGAAGCGGGTGCTGAAGGATCTCTGGAGGGTGGTCATGAACACCCTGGAGAAGATCATCGTGCTGCCGCCTCTCTCGGACAACACGGTAATCCTCTTCCTCCCCTCCCTTTGCCCCAAGGAGGTCAAGCTGGGAGTAGGGGTTTGAGCCCTGATCTCTCCCAGGTCCTGGTCTGACACTCTAACCACCAGGTAACACTGCCTCTCTTGCCTTTTGCCAATCTTGGCTGCCCTTGTTGGTCTTTGCAGTTGTCCCCTTCCTTCACCCACCCCCCAACAGCTGCCAGGTGAAGAGAGAACAGAGGTAGTACATTTTTAAGTATAAGCAAAGAGCTGAGTGGCTGGGGGGGGAGAAGGAGGGGGTCTGAACCAGCCCAGGGGTGTTTGGTCCAGATGGAAAGGAAGGAGCAGGTCTGAGTGTGAGGAGAGGGGGCTCCAGAAGGAGCCACGTTCAGGCACAGCCAGGGAGGTGGGACCTTCCTCCCCCCGGATGCTTCCTCCTTCAGCCTGCTCCCACCTGGGCTGCCCTGAGTCTGCTTCTGCCCATGCAGAGGGGCAGCAGAAGGGCTGGTGAGCCAGCTTGGAGGTTGGGCTTCCTTTAAGGCTGTGAGCAATCAGCGCTCCTACTGCTGCTGCTGCTGCGTGGGCTTGTGTGGCTTGCGAAACAGGAGGAGAAGCCCTGCCCGCCTTTGTGTGCTCCTCACAGGCCCCGCAATGAAGAGCTTTAAGTGGAGCTGTGAAAATGGCTGGGTCAGGCTGTCTGCGGGGCAAGCCCAGTGGCAGGCCGCAACCAGCCTTTTCAGAAAGAAAGAAGGAAGTGAGACGAAGCGGGAGGGGAGGCGCGTCAAGCGGGGGGTGGGGGCCTGGCTGCAGAAACCCTTTGAAGCTCCCAGGAGGGGAAGGAAAGTGGCCCACCAGCCTCTTCTCTGCACAAAGCCTGCCCCCCCCACTCCGCGGAACAGAATGGACCCAGAGAGAAAGGGGTCCAAATTGCCATGGGCAGTGGCAGCAAGTGCCACATTGTGTTCCTCCAAGGAGCCACCCATTGCCTCCTGGAGTGCGGTGCCAAGGAAAGCCCCCACCCCACTGGTACAGGGGCTGGAGAGTTGCATGGGGCAGCCAGGAGACCTTTCTTTGTGCCCCCGTCCTTTGAAATCTTTCTTCTCTCTTGCCTGGCGTGGGGAGGGCAATTTTCACCCAGCCTTGTAGCGGCCATTAACGCGAACAAACAGGAACATTTTGCAAAGCCCGCTTTCAGCAGCCCTGTGCCCACGCTGTGCCTGCCATGGAACATGGAAAGCTTTAAGGCTGATAAGAGAAAGGTGGTGCAGCCTGGCCAGAGACCGGTTCCCTCCGGAGGGCAGTGGAGCCTGTCTTGGGTGTGCCTGGTGCTTCTAGCACAGTCACAGGAGCAGCCAGGTGCCCCGAGGGAGAAGAGGGAGCGCCAGGCAACTGCAGCCAGGAGACTGCTCAGCCCATCGACTTTGGTGCTGTAGAAACTGAGGGAAGTCTCCATGCCTGGAGGCCAGAAGCCCATCGGACTCTGGGTCAGGGGCCGTGGATGCCAACCGGCTGCTAGTTCCCTAGAGCCTGATGAAATCTTGTGCCCTGGGAAGCACAACTGGCCTGCGGGTGGATGGAAGACACACGTCTTTCTGTGGTGCGTTTGCCATGGTGGGAGGAAGAGCTGAGGTCTGCAGTCAGCGATGGCGGCCAAGGGTGGAGGGACTGCCCTGATCCACAGGAGGAAATCCTGCACAAGTGGTTTGGGGCAGGGATACCAGAGGAGGTCAAAAACACCAGAGGGATCCGTTCTAGCTCTTTATTAGGAGAACAGGCCAGTGTACAACACAGACTGCAGAGCCAGACTCAGCGCGGACCCTGAAGAGGCAAGCGGTTGCCACAACTTGTCAGCACCCGGGAAAGCATTTACACAAAAGCAAACTATGGAAGCTGGCCCCAGGAGCCCAGTTAACTTGCCCCCGGCTTGGAGGCTCCTTCCCAGCTCTCCTCCATCTCTCAGACCAGGGAGCGCAAGAAGCCTTGCTTCTCCCACCAGCGGAACCAAAACTCAGGCTTCCGAGCTCCGAAGCAGGTGAACAGAAGTGAGCTCATTCCTGCAGCAAATGACCATCAGCCCCAGGGTTATCCTGACTACCAAGGTGGCGTTTGCAGGCATTCCGGAACCTGGTCACCGTTTTGGTTCCACGCCGGGTTCCCTCGTGCCTCTGCAAGAGCCGGATTCCCAGCTGGCTCTTTGCTGTGCCCAGTTTGATTCTAGGCTGAGGCTGGGGTGTGTGTGTGTGTGTGTGTGTGTGTGTGTGTGTGTGTGTGCATGTTCCTCCATATGCGCCTGGTCATGGGTTTGTGGCACAAAGGGGCCTGGAAACACTAAATCAGAGTGCTGTCGACTGGCCCTTTCCCCATGAGCACAGCAGATGGGTGGGGAGGAGGGTTCTTTGCGGGAGAAAGAGCCTCGCTTCCCCCAGGGACCTCAAGGGGCCACCATGACCAAGCCAGCACGACATCCCCAAGGCTGACTAGTGGCAAGGTCTTCGGAGCCGAGGGGCGACGGTGAACAGACCAGGGCAGTTTCTACTGGCTTGGAAGTGAAGTTTTCCCCTTTTTTGGTTTCTACTGGAGCCTGACCACACCGGCCTTGTATCCCATCCTTCCAGCTGAGCCCTGGGTCTTCCTTAGGAGTGAGGGGCTTTAGCGGAAGGAGGAGCATGCAGATAGCCTCTCAGCCAGGGGTGAGGACCCTCTGTGGGTCAGAGGCCTCTCTGCCTTCTTCCTGGACTCTGGCCAGCCCTGCTTCAGACCCGCCTTGGACATTTCTGCCCATTCTCGAACCTTGATGATGCCTCTGGGTTGCCCAGATGGAGGGCGGAGGAGGCTGTGTGTGTAGAAGCGCTCCTGCAGTACAACAATAATATTTGCACTTGTTGACCTGCCCACATTGATCCTGGATACGGCCCCTGGGAGGTTACTTAGGTGGGAAAGTAGCCCTGTCTCTACTCTGAGCTGGCTACATTCCCTTCTATGTATCTTGAAGATTGCCCCGTCCCAGCCCCCCAATACGGGGGGGGGGGGCAAGATGGTTGTTTGGTGGCTCAGCCAAGATAAGTGGGGCTTCCCCAGCAAGCGCCTCTCCTTCCATTGACAAGCCAGCATGTTCCGCTCGACGCAAAGCCTTTGAGGCCTCCCGATCCCTCTTCCCTACTGTATTGGTGTGACCCATGAAGGCTGCCCACCTTCGCCTTGTTTTCCCCATGAAGCAGCCTGCCTTCCTCAACCAGGGCCCACGCTGGCTGCCTCGGCCTGCTCAGAATCCGGGGTGTAACCTTCTGCTCCTCCTGTCTTATCTTTCCTCTCTTGCTCGTCACGCCCGCAGGGGACCCCGCTGATTTTCAGCGCCGCTAAAGAACTGGGACACTTGTCGAAGCTGAAGGTATTGGGGGGGGTGTAACCGCTAGCGCATGCCCCTCCGCCCCCCGCCTGCCCTGCCTGTGACTGTTGCTGTCTGCTTGCGTCTCCCGCAGAATGCCGTTATGTCCCGTTGTGCGTCTTGCCACTGTTGTCATAGCCATGGCCAGTGCCTGTCTTGAGTCCCTGCCCAGGCGCCAGCTGGGTTTTGCCTTGGCTCTCAGCGCATGATGCTTGACCGCAGGCCGTCATGCTATCTCTCCGCCTGCCGTCCCTGCAAGAATGAAGCCCTCGTGCCTCAATGGGGGGCCCTTCCCAACGGTGGGACGGGAGAGGGGGGCTCCAAATGTGCCGGGGCTGAGAGGCTTGGCAGGGGAAGGGGCTGGGCCGGGGTCTCTGCTGGGATAGCTCAGTTGGCCAAGCATGAGACTCTTAAATTCAGGGTTGTGAGTTTGAGCCCCACCTTCAGGGGGTTGGACTAGATGGCCCCCGGGGTCCCTTCCAGCTCTAGGATTCTTCCGGGAGACCTTTGTGCAGTGTTTTCTTTCTTGCAGCTGGTGTGTGTGTTGTCCCCTCCACCTCCTCTCCCATATGAGCTTCTATAAGTCTCCAGAGACATTCCCACTCCCTCTGCTCAGCTCGTCTTTCTGTCATGTGTCTCTTCATAGGCTTCTCACAGCAAAAGTCCCCTGCCACTAGATTCCCTGACCCACCCCTACGCTTGCCTTCCCTTTTGGCTCCTTATCATTTAAGGACTCCCCCCCCCCAAAAAAAAACCCAGCCCTAATCTTGCCATCTTCTGTTTCAGGATCACATGGTCAGGGAGGAAACGCGAAGTCTCACCCCAAAGCAGTGTGCGGTGCTGGAACTGGCTCTAGACACCATTAAGGTCAGTGACACACACACACCCCGCCACCTCTGTTGGACTAGATGACCCTTGGGGGTCCCTTCCAACTCTGCAGTTCTGTGATTCTATGAATTCCAGGGAGAGCAGGAAGCTCAGCAGTTGTGGCTCACCTGCCCAGGGGGTGGGGATGTTGGCTAGTGCCAGAACCTCTGGGGCTGTATCCAGGGCAGCTGTCTACCAGCTCCATCTGGTACGCAGGCTGAGACCCTACCTGCCCGCAGACTGTCTTGCCAGAGTGGTGCATGCTCTGGTTATCTCCCGCTTGGACTACTGCAATGCGCTCTACGTGGGGCTATTTTTGAAGGTGACCCGGAAACTGCAATTAATCCAGAATGCAGCAGCTAGACTGGTGACTGGGATGGCTGCCAATACCATATAACACCAGTCCTGTGCATTGGCTCCCAGGACATTTCCAAACACAATTCAAAGTGTTGGTGCTGACCTTTAAAGCCCTAAACGGCCTCGGTCCAGTATACCTCCACCCCCACCATTCAGCCCGGACACTGAGGTCCAGTGCCAAGGGCCTTCTGGCAGTTCCCTCACTGCAAGAAGTGAAGCTACAGGGAAGCAGGCAGAGGGCCTTATTGGTAGTGGTGCCCACCCTGTGGAATACCCTCCCATCAGATGTCAAGGAAATAAACATCTACCTAACTCTTAGAAGACATCTGAAGGCAACCCTGTTTGAGGAAGTTTTTAATGTTTGATTCTATTTTTAATATTCCATTGGGAGCCACCCAGAGTAGTTGGCGAAACCCAGTCAGATGGGCAGGGTGTAAGTAATAATAATAATATTATTATTTTATTATAGATTGCAGGCCAATTTAAGAGCAATAATTGTTTTTGCTGTTTTCTCAGTCCACAAGGGAAATGGCTGTAAGACAGAGAATGCACTAGGTTTTCTTCTATCCGAGAGAGAAGCTCTTCCTCCTTCCATCTTTTGGGGCACTTGGTTCCGGAGTCTCCTTTGTGGGCCTGGGGGAGAGCCAGCTGGGGGTCCCCACCCCCTGTGGCCAAAGGAGCAGGGCAAGTGGACCCCTGGGTGTGTCCCTGGCTGCTTCTTCCTTCTGCCTCTGACATGTATGGGCCAAAAGGGGAGGAAGGAGTCTACTTTTTGGTGAGCAAGGCCTCATCCAGAGGCAGAGAGAAGAGGCAGTGAGGCCTCCTTCCTTGTAAATCCCACAAAGACTGCAGGAGAAAATGTCTGTAGCATTGAAGGGCTCGGAAGGGTCCGTTTAATTCAGGCAGCCGCCCCCCCCCCCCGCCAGGGATTCCAGCCTTTTAAATAATTTTTTATTAGAATTTGGGGAAAGGGATACGAGGATTATTATCCAATTTCTTTTTTTTTAATCAAAACCAAAATGTTAATCTAAGTAAAGACCCAAACCCTAAAGAGAAGAAAACAAATTGAGGCAAAAACAAATTGAGAGCTCAAGAGAAGGAATAAGGAGGGAGAAAGGGGAGAGAGAGGGGAAATAATGAAAGAGAGAGTAAGGGAGGAGAAGGGGGGGGGAGTTAAAGTTAAGAGAACAAGGAGCTTCCGATTCTTGGTCTGTCAGCAATATATAAATGTTATTCAATTCATCCCCTCCGATGTAGCACCCAACAAAACTACTTTCTATAAACCAAAGACGTCATTAATTCATGTTCCTTAGTTTGTGTTGTGAGCTGCTTGTGACGATGCCTGGTGGGACGACACAGGGGCCCCCCCAAAGAGCCCCCAGCCATCATGACCCCTCCCCCAACTGCCTCTTTCCTATAGCAATATTTCCACGCTGGGGGAAGCGGCCTGAAGAAGACCTTCCTGGAGAAGAGCTCGGACCTGCAGTCTCTGCGCTATGCGCTCTCCCTCTACACGCAAACTACCGACACTCTCATCAAGACCTTTGTGCAGACGCAGACGGCACAAGGTGAGGATCCTGCACGAGTGCGAGACTCATTCAGACGGAGGAAGAGGCAGCGGAGGCTCCATGAGGTTGCCTCTTTGCGCCCTTCCGCAAAGGGCCATGTGCTCACCAGAGCAGGTCGTGCACGGCGATGTTCTGGTCCAGGGCGTGAGCTCAGCTGAACCCTGGAAAAGCAGAGAGAGAGAGAGAGAGAGAGAACATGTGCCCACATTGTCTTCCCTGTTGATGCCCCTGGGGGGTAGTTTTGGGTGGTCCCTGGCTGCTGCCCCGTCCTGGCAGAGCCAGCTGTGTGGCCCCTGGAGCTGATTCCCAGGCCCTTGTGCGCTTCTTGTCTGGGATGGGGTCGGCCCGAGTGCACAAGCAAGCCAAGAGCTCTTTCTTCCTGGAAACGCCAAGGAAGCAGCAAAGTGTCCAAGAGGGGCCCCTCAGTCCAAAGTGGGGGGGGGGAGGATGGACCCCCTTTGAAGCGTGTGGTGCCTCTGCTGGGGGTAAGAAAGGTGCCTTGGGCCACTCCTGCACCAGCTTTGCACCATAAAGGGGTCCTTTGATGCTCCCCATTCTCCTAAGGGTGCATGCCTGACCTCCTTCAGCTCACCTCTGCAGCTGCCTTTGCCTCTGGCTCCCGCCTGGAGGACGAGGGGAGAGGCTGCTGCTGCTGCTTTGACTCGAGGCCAAATGAAAGGGTGAGAGACCCAGCCTGGCCTGGGCTGCCCCAAATTGGAACAGGACACCAGCCCAGGGCCATATCTAGCTGCTCCAGCACCCAGAGCAGCGGGGGCGGGGCAATCCGCCCAGAGAGTCTGCCTGGTGGATGCAAACCCCACGCTGCCGTTTCGGGCAGCACGGGGGCCCGATCCACCGCATTGCTCCCAGGAGAGACGCGTGGCTCGGGCGTGCTGCAGGCCAGGCCCCCCAGTAAGTGCCGCCCCCCCCCCCGCCACAGTGTGCCATTTTGTCACCCTCTCAGGAGTGACACGCAGGGTGGGCTGCACCCCACACATACCCCGCACCCCCTTCCTACGCCCCTGTACCAGCCCCCCAGGGCTTGACTGGAAGTCCCAGCTGTGGGGCTCTGCTTTGTTCAGGGGCTGAGAAGTGAGCGATCAGCAAATGAGCTCCATCTTCACCCACCTTCATCTCATCCAGGGGACTCTGGGCCGGAAGGAGCAAGGCCAGGGTCCAGCTTTCCCTCCTCTCTGCAGCCAGAGCAGCAGTTGCTCCTGGCTGGTTCTGGAGCAGGGAGACTTCCTCCTCCTCCTCCTCCTCCAACTCAGGCCCCCAAGGCAGCCCATTGCAGGGTGCCAGCCCCCCCCCTTGATGCTCTCCCTCCCCTCCCCTCTGAGCTCATTTCCACAGCCAGTTCTGCCTCCTCTGCCCCGGTGGGTTTGTGCGTCGTGATCTTGGCTGGGTGGTAACCAAACTCTTCTCTCTCTCCGTCCTGCCTGCTGCTTGCCCCAGTGCATGGTGGGAAAGGGATTAGGTTTACGGCTAATGAGGATGTCCGTCCTGATAAGGGTATGTTCCAGGCCAATGTTGCCATAACAACATTGGTTGGCTGCAAACCTGCTGTGCTTTGGAGCCCCCCACCCTCACCCTCCGTTGGCCTTTCTCTGCCCCCCTCTAGCGCCCCCGGCCTTTCCTCCCCTCCTGGATCACTCGTCTCGTAGCAGCTTGTGGCGTGCACCTCGCAGGCTCCCTCCTTGGGGGGGGGGGGTTGGTGCTCTCCCTGGGGAGTTTTGCCAGCCTGATGGCAGAAGTCTGCAGCTCTGGATGTTTGAACAGCCGTCGTGGTGAGAGAAATAGGATGCTTCACACTTTGCAAGGTAGAAGGCTCCTCTGTGCATACACCGAGTGCACCGTGGAGCAGCTGCCTGAAATGGTGCTCAGTGCTGGACCCCAGGCGAACAGTGCGCCTCTTGCGACACTGTGATGGACAGTCTGGTGAAGGCTTGGCTTTTGGCTGCAGCTCTTCCTGCAAATTTGGAAGAGTCTGTATGGTTAAGATGGCTTCAAGCTCCCCAGGAGCCAGCGGGGGCTGTGAAAGGCAGTGTGAGGTTTGAGCTTCTCTCTGCTCCTGAGGCTTCGCCACTGCTTTCCGCACATCCTCCTCCCACCTTACTCACTTTCATAATCAGCAGGAGCCTTTAAAATGCCCCTGCCTGCATTTCATCCGGACGCACCAGACCCAAAGCGCCAGGTGAAGGATGTGCATCGGAAACTCTGCTTTGCAGAGACACAACTGCCACCCCAAAGGGCCTGTTTTAGCCACCTGGCAGGCCTACCCCCCAAAAAAACACCCCCTGGCCCTGCCATTGCCTTCATATTATGTGTCTGAGGGGACAATCTCCAGGAACCAAAGTGTTGAGCGTGTGGCAGCTCTCTGAGCCAGCGCTGCTGCCTGCTTTCGCAGTGCCCCCCCACCTGCTGTCTCGACTGTGTCCCTTTGGTGCTGAAATGCCTCGAGAGACACACCCCTCCCCGTCAGCGGTGGGAAGCATTGCTGAGGAGCGGGAGGGAGAAGCCTCCAGGGGGGCTGTGGATCCGCAGCCAGCAGGCGCTCTTGACCGGGGAACAGCAGCCCCTCCACGGGGCAAGAGGCAGCCCCCCTGCCCCCCTGCCTAGTGCTGGGCTGACTGTGCTTTGGGCTGGATGAAAGAGAGCAGGGATCCAGTCCAAAGAAGAGAGCAGAGAACTAGGCTTCAAAACATCAAGGCAGGAGGGAGCTCTCCGTTGGGGGAAGAGGCAAATCCAGAGCAGAGGCGTGGGGTGGGAGTCTTTGGGCAACGGGATGCGGTTGCCCACCCCCCACCCCCAGCTCTAGCCACATGCCAATGCCATCTGTGGCGCTCTTTCTCTTTCTCCGCCCCCCAGGCTCAGGCGTGGACGACCCCGTGGGTGAAGTGTCCATTCAGATCGACTTGTACACACACCCTGGCACCGGGGAGCACAAGGTCACGGTGAAAGGTAACCAAACACAAACCGCTCCTCTGGTGGGATGGGATGGCAGACAGGCCTGGCCTCTTGGGCTGGCAACCCCTGAGACGTCAGCGCAGCCGCTGTGCTGGAGAGTTGGTCATCCAGGTGGGCACTGAGGAAGCCTTTGAGCAGAACAGGCTGCCCGCCTTGCTCTCCCCCCACAATCTCCCCCAGAGGCTTGAAGGACTGTCACTGACCAGGGCCGGGACCCCCTTTTGGAGCAGCGTTTTGTGGACGTGGCTCGGAAACTTGCTCTGATGATCAGCGGTTGGGTTTCATTGCAAGTGCTCTGGAGAGGCCAGCTGCCCTTTGGGACAGGCTGGGCTGCCTCCAAAGTTGCAGATCCATATACTGGTCCAGGGGCTTTCCAGATGGCAAAAAGAGCTTTTCCCTGGTCAGGACAGTGATGTGGGGAAGATGCGTCTGTGGGAGGCCAGCCAGCAGCCGAGGAAGAAGCTCTGATGAGAACTGGGCAAGAGGGACTGGGCTTCTGCCTTGGGCAGTCTCTCGGGTTGCTGCTTGTTGCATCCAGCCCCCCTTTGCCCTCTTCTGCCGCAAGAAGCCTCTCTGGCTTGGCCACAGGATGTGGAGCGGCTGAGCCGGACCTTTCCCCCAGCCTCTTTCTCTCCTCCCGCAGTGGTGGCAGCCAACGACCTGAAGTGGCAGACCTCGGGCATGTTCCGCCCTTTCGTGGAGGTGACCATGATTGGGCCGCACCAGAGTGACAAGAAGCGGAAATTCACCACCAAGTCAAAGAGCAACAACTGGGCCCCAAAGTACAACGAGACGTTCCACTTGTAAGTCCCCTCCTCTCCCTCCCAGCCTCTCCCCAACTGGGCCAAGAGACAGGCAAGCAGCCCCTTGGCCTGGGAGTGCAAGATCAGGCCACGCAGAGGGAGCCTTGCAGGAATCCCGCAGCCCTTATCTCCCTCGCCTCCTCGCCTCGCCCCCTGCAAGCATAGGGTGGCCTTGGCAATATGTGCATGTTGTTTCTTAGCCTTTACCAAAGCGATAAAACTGAACATGACGGGAGACAAAGCAGGAGAACTCCTGGCAGGAGCAAGGCTAGGGAGCTCAGGAGGAAGATGCCAACTTCCCTAAGGACTTTTTCCACTGGGGGGGTGGGGGATCCTGGTCTCCCTGCCAGAGTTTTAATGGGGCTTCCCCTCGCTCTCTTGCAGCATCCTGGGGAATGAGGATGGGCCGGATGCCTACGAGCTGCAGGTGTGCGTGAAGGACTACTGCTTTGCCCGCGAGGACCGCGTGCTGGGCATCGCCGTGATGCAGCTCCGGGACGTGGCAGACAAGGGCAGCTGTGCCTGCTGGTGCCCATTGGGGCGGAGGGTCCACATGGATGACACGGGGCTGACGGTCCTGAGGATCCTCTCGCAAAGGACCAACGATGAAGTGGCCAAGGAGTTCGTCAAGCTGAAGTCAGAGTCGCGCTCCACGGAGGAAGGGAGCTGAGCCGTCCTGCGTTTCCACCCTTCTTGGGTGCCCGATGCCAACATGTGCGGAAAGCGCAGCCGCCGGCTCTCCTCGCGTCTCAGTCGGCCCCTTTGCTGCCGCAGGAGACCTGTCTGGACCCTCAGCAGAAGGCAGAGAATAGGAGCCAGGGGTGGGTGGGAGGACTTTGACTCGGGGTGCCTGCCTCCGTCATGGCTACTCCTCTGGGGTTGGCGCTGCGGAGCAAGGAACGTTATTCTCTTGCGTGGGCAGGCATGGAAGACGAAGCCAAGGTGGGCCAGACACTCCTAGCCTGAGGGGTTGGGGGGGGTGTCCACGTTCTGCAGAGGAGATTTCAAGGAGGAAGGTTAGCAGCTGTTTGTTCCAGGCTGATTCCTTGCATCCTGTGGGGGGCAAGAGGTGGGGAGTCCAACCTGGGGAGTCCAGCCTGAAGCCTTTGCTGGTTTTGGGTGGGCAGGAATGCCCAAGGTCAGCTGTGTTTTGCCCAGAGCCTGGGTCTGAGTGGAAGCAGGAGGCGGCTGCAGGAGCTTCACTGTCCGCTGCCCCCCACCCCAGACAAGCACAACACTGACCAAAAATCCCCCCTTTGCCCACCTGAGCACCATCCTCTCTCTCAGGGCTGCCTTATTCTCCATCCTCTTCTGTTTCTGCGCCAAGTCTTTGTCCTGGGACTCTCTTCTCCCCCCTCCCTTCTCTCCCCCCCCCCAAGTGTTGCTGTTGGGCCGTGCAGGGAGGGAGAGGTTTTCCTGGTGCAACCATCATGAACACACCCACCCACCGGAAAAAAACTTTGCACTAGGAACCGTACAGGAAGAAGCCAAGCTGCCGACTGCCAAGGTGGATGACCCGGCCCTCGCCCTCCGTGTGCTGTAGGCCCTCAAAGAAACACCCCAGAGCCGCATGTTGAGGGGGGATTCTATTTGTATATTGGGGGGGGTTGTTTTTCTATTTTTTTTCCTCTTGGCACTTGTACAGCTGTATAATAACAGACCTTGTATTTCTCAGACCTGCTTTTAGATGCCGTGTAGTTGTTGTCAATGGATGTAAGATAAAACCGCTCTTTGGATCACGACAATTATTACTGTTGCGGTTTTTAATCCCTGTTTAATGTGCCACTGTGGCAGGAAGCGGTCAGTGTAACCTTTAATAAAGGACCTTTTAGCAGCACCTCCTGCCTCCAGCCCCTCTCACTGGACTTCCCCTGTTGCAGGGGCACACCGGGCTCCAGCGGTCCTCGGGGCCTGTTCCTTGAACCTTCATGGAGCAGCCTTTGCTGCAAAAGGGGTGGTCCTGGGGAGAGCCCCCAGTTGCTTAGCCTCTCGTCCTGCGCTGGCAGGATCCCCCCTGCCCAAAGAGTGTCTCCATCTCCAAGGTGAGACACTTCCCACCAGAACCCCAAATGGAGGGTGATGATCCCCACAGCAGCCAACACGTTGTCTCCCAGCCGTTGCGTTCCCCAGCACCTGGTCCTCCGAAGCATCCTGCCACCTCCTGAGGGAGCTTAGCAACCATCTGCACTGCAGCCTTATTCCTCCATGTGTGTGCCTGGTCCTCCCTTTTAAAGCCATCTCAGCTGGGGATCGTTGCCACAGCCAGTGGCAGCAATTTTGTAAGCTACCTGTGTTCCGTGTGAAGAAGTCTGCTGTCGCCTGGCGAGTCATTCCCTCGGCACTTGTCCCCAGCTTCCTCACCGGGGGTGCAGGGGTGGGATCCTGCTGCCTGCCTCCTGGTGGTTTCTTGGCAATTGCTCCTTGCTAGGTCAAAGTGTTGGTTTTCAGGAATTGGCCGGGTGCCTTGTCTATGCAACGGCTGCCAAGAGACTTCCTTCTTGTCATGAAATTCCACTCAATATTGATCCAGAGCAGATTCCAACATATAGTTAGCAGAGTGAAAACTTAAAGATGTTGCAGGATTCCAAAAAAAAAAAAAAAAAGACCAGAGGCAATTAATATTTCCTCCAGCAGAACTTTACTGCTCCTGAAGGCAAATGAGCATCATGTTCACAAATCCAATACATTCAGGATTGGCCCTGTCCATAAAAATCCAGTTGCAGCACGTAAATAAAATTTACAAACTTGTAATAAGACTAAACCTTAACACTACAGTATACAGAACTCTGTATTCTCTGAAGGAATAACCCAAACTTCAGGAACCTGCTTGTTTCTTTCATGTGGAGAAGCTTCCAGAACTCTCTTGAATTAAGTAGAATAGGAAAGATCTCTACACACCAGATCAATACTTTCTGCACTACGAAATGCAAACACTTCTTTCAGGGGGCCAGGAGATGCAGGGCCGAACCCTGAGGGAGGAGGGGTCGGTCTAGCTGAGCTTTAAAAAGAAAGATCCTGGAGGACTTAGTCCTGTGACAAAGAAAGCAAAATCTGTATTGCTGGCACCAGTGGGGAAAATAGTGTGTTTAGTGTGTCTGGTTTTTCTGAATGGGAGGCTTGAGAGGAGCTGTGAGAGCCCCACACACACACACACTCAGGGGGGGAATTCAGCAGACACGGGGCAGACTGGATATTCTCACCTGCTGAGCATGTCATGAATTTCAGAGGAAGCTCAAGACCATTTAAGGTGCTAGCATCTTCCATCAAAAGCAGGATTCTTGCATAGATGGACTACTTTTGGAGCATCTCTGATTGAGTTCAGGCTGAACCACTTTATTATTTAAACAGCACAATTTAAAATAATGTGGTGCTTTAGAGAGTAACAGCCAAAGAAAAACAAGAGAAGCCTCGCGGTGTGATTTCTGTCTGGAGGCAGACTTGAAGGTCGCCACAAAGAGGCCAGGAGAACCTTTCTTGCCTTGACAGGCAGCTCTCCGGGAGCCGTGTGGGCGGCTGGGCTTCGGTCTATTCTTGCTGGCTACACCAGAGAGCCGCCGCTTGCCCACCTCTTCCTGTGGGAGTGCTGATCGACTTCTGCAATGCTGCCTCCTCCCTGTTGCCTTGCAGTCAGGAAAGAAGCTAAGGAGGTGAAGTTTTCTCCAGTTGGAGGAACTGAGAGCCTCTCTTGGTGAGTGCCTGGATCTCCGGGGGGCTGAGCTGTTCCTTGGACAGTAACATTCAATGCAGAGGACTCCTGTCTCCAACAGAAGGTGGTCAGCTCTTCTCCACCTGTTTAGAAGCCAGAAGGAACAGAGCGTTCTGAAACCGATTAACTATTTCAGCCTCTTTCAAGATGCCCAGATGTAGCATTTCCACTGCCTTTCTGTTGCGAAGGAGGCCACAGGATGAGATGTCCTGGAAACTTAATTGCCTTGAAGCATGAACACTCAGAGCATCAGTTTGTGTAGACAGAAGCAATGTGGTTGAGCTCAGGCTCTCGGTTGCTTTGGAGCAAGGCAAGAGAAGTTGGCTGGAGGTTTTCCGGAGACATTGGGAAGAAAAAGCTGCTGGTGGTGAAAGACTCCTACCATGACAGCCGGGAAGGTTACAGGCCCTTGTCGCCCATGAAGGGGGAGCAGGAAAAAACTTAAAACATGTAGCAGAGTTTCCAAAGGCAATAGTACTTCATCCAGCAGCGCTTTTACTGATACTGAAGGGAAATGAGCATAATGGTCACAAATCCAAAACATTCAGGATTGGCACAGTCCATAAAAATCCAGTTGCAGCACGTAAATAAAACCTACAAACTTGTAATAAGACTAAACCTTAACACTACAGAACAAAGAAAAGAGAAAGTGAGCGAGAGCCAGGCTCCTCCTGGCCTGACTAGAATAGTATGACCTTGACAAAAAGGACAACAAAACCAGTTTAAACCAGCTGTACTCAGCTTCCCAGAAGAAATACAAGCCAAACAACAGAAACCTTCCTGTTTCTTTCACGTAGAAAGAAACCTCCTAGAGTCCTCGTCAATTTATCAGAATAGGAAAGATCTCTACACATCAGATCAATACTTTCTGTACTAAGAAATGCAAACCCAGATGAAGGTGTGCAGGTAGTGGAACAGGTGAGGATGGGGTTGCAAACCATTCCCTCCAGGGATCCTGTGCTGGCTCTGGCACCTCTTAAGCCCTCTGCATTGCAGGGGAGTTGGGTGAAACGACCCTTTGGGTCTCTTCCAACTTTACAATCCACATTGCTTGCTGTGACTGAGCTGCACATGCCGCCGTTCATCTCGCCCACTCTCTGCAATATTTGCAAATTCTCCGAGTGCAAGCCAAATGCTTGCAGGGGGCTTTGGGGGGCTGAGCCTACGTGTCACAGATACCAGCTGGGGCTGCAAAAGGCTGTGAGCTGCTGCCGCCTCGCTGCTGCCAGGGGCACTGCAAAATGGCAATGGCTTCTGCAACACCTCCTGCCTATTTCTCCTCCCACCCCCCAATCCACCCCCGCCTGGGGCCCTGTTTTTAGAACACCAGGATTTCCCCACCAGCTCTTGCTTCTGCCTGGCCTTGCAGTTCTCCAAAGTTTTGATGTGCTCACTTCCTCTCCGAAACGTGTGATCTGTTTCCCACAAGTCCAATACGATGCAATGGCAAAGAACCTTCCCATTTCTCAATTCCCTCTCCAGATATCAACAGCCTGCCTGAAGCAGCCGTTTGAGAGAAACAGATCTCTTTTTATTGATTCCAGACGGACAGATTCTGGGGCACTTGGCAGCAAGAGCAGTGTGTGAAACACGATTAACTCTGGCTGTGCCCTCATAAGAACATAAGGAGCCTTTACTTACAGGATCTAGAAGCGGCTATTACAGCAACAAAATGAAGGCAGGGCTATAACTGTTGTCTAAGTTGCAAAAGGACAAAATGTAAGTTCACAAATGGCGTCTGAGCTGCAGAGATCGGGCCTGTCCATGCAGTCAGCTTGAAAGCATGGCGAAGAAAGACAAACAAAGTCATCTCACAGAGTTCTCTCTAGAAAATGTGACAGGAAAGCTCTGTGAGCCTCAGACCCTTCATGTTCCCATCTGCCAAAGCATGACATGTTGGTTTGAGTGCAATAATGCCCCTCCAGTATTCTGAAGCATCGCTGTGGAGTTAGAGCAGAACCCTCCTGGCTAGTAGCCATCGAGGGCCCTCTCCTCCTCCGTGAATTTGTCAATCCCTCTTTTGAAGCCACCCAAGTTGTTGGCCAACCCTTCCTGCAGTGGGAGGGAGTTCCATAGTTTAACCCTGCGAAGAAGGACTTTCTCCAGACACTTCCACATGCTACTCCTATCCAGGCTTAAGGAAGCTCATGACACGTGGAAGCTTGCTGCTTTACCAGCCCCCTCCTCTGGACCGGCCCTCCTTTTCGTCCACTGGCTTTTGGCAGAGGATCCGATGAATGCACTCTGGTGCTCGCCCCAGCTCAGCCCCTCTCACTTGCGCACCCAGCCGCCAAGAGGGGTGTGAGCTTTTCCCAGGGCTGCAGCCGAGGGACCTCTGAGCAACAGCCCTCGGCTCAGTGGCAAGTCCAACGATCAAAGGCCTCTATTTGCTCAGTGCTGCTCTGTGCCATCTCCCGCCCTCAGGTGCAGGAAGTTGGTGAATCCTCCCCGCTCTCTCTGCCGCCAAGGTGCTCCTGAGCTGTGCTGCTGCTGCCAGGATCACGGCAGGCACTACTGGGGTCTCCTGGGCAGGGTTGCTGTGCACTTGGGGGCATTAACGGATTCTCAACAGGACTTCCGGCTGCACCCATTGGGAGCTGCATGCATGCCTGAGTTTCAAAGGAATGGTTATATGGTTGCAGCCAGGAATCGTCTTGTGCTTTTCTGTCGGACGACTACGGAGGAAAACAGAAGTGCCTGTGAGCCGCCAGGTAAGTCTGGTCCCCTGATGGCCTCTGGAGGTGGAGGGGGCCTCAGTGCCCATTGGCCTGTCCTGGCCACCCAATAATCCCCTGTTCTTCTTTCTCACCTGGAGCCTCCCCTGATGGTGTGCGGACTCACACGCCAGGCTGGTTCAGGGGCTCATTCAGCTCCTCTTTACACATTGCAGGGTTCACACCTGGCCTTGCAACAGGTGCAGGGGCCGGTCCCCAGCACCCACTAAGCCTGGATTCCCTCACTTTTCTTCTCCCTTCCCCTGCAACAAGTAGAAAAAGATGGTGAAAGGGAATAAGAAGGCGAAGACAGTTGAGGTTTGTTCCCTCAGGCCTTCTGATCAAATGAGCAAAGGAGGAAGCGAGGAGGGTCAGTGGGGCATCATTTGTCTTCCATCCGTTGCAAAGACCCTCCTATTCCCAGGCCAGTGAGGCTTGGCACCATTCCCCCCCCCCATGGCTTCCTTTTCTTTATTGAACATGATGTTTACATTCCATCTTTGCATTGAACAAGACAATAAAAAGGTTGAATTCATTTCAACAAAAATAACAACACTGGAACCACACCAGCAGCAAATAAAAGCAGCAGAAGGAATCTGCCCCCAAACCCGAGGTGCAATAAAGATAACTCCCACTAAAGATAAAAATCAAGTAGCAGCATAAAACAGGGCTGGTTTATGGTTCAAGGCATGTGTAAAAAAAATGGTGCTCATACCCCGGCACCTGAAACTAAGCAGAGCGGGTGGCAGGTGAACTTTTCTGGTGAAGGTGTCACCACAGAAAAGCCCCTGCGTTGGCTTGAGACCAGCCGCTCCACTGTGGGTGGGGTTTGCAAAGAAAGGAGTCCGCTGCCAATGGCCTCAACCTCCAGGAAGGTTCCTATGGGAGCAGGTGGTTGGTCTCATTACCAGGATGGCCTAAGCCAGCTCTTTCCATTGTGCCTGGAAGCACAGCTCTCAGGCTGACGGAGCGTCATTCATGCGATGCACCACAGCTCTGAGCTTCTGCAGCCAACACCGCCTCTGGCTGGTGAACTGTTGCGCTGCTGCACCCTGTGGGCGTCCGCCCTGCGCTTGAGGTTTCTTCTGGAGCTGAGCTTGTGACCAAGGTGGTTTTCTTGCCAGTTCCACTTTGTAGGAGCTCCCTGCTTTTGCTCCTGCTACTCCTCTTCCTCCTTTGTTACGCAAAGCTTCACAAGGACGGAGGAGCCCCCATCTCCCCCACCCCCTGCTCTTCAGCTCCGAAGGCTCGTGACCAGTTCCAGGCAACTGTCTCTCCTACATCTTGCTCCCGTTTTTCAGAGCTGCTTCTTTCTCCGCAGGAGCACCATCTCTTTGATTTATGCCTCCTTTATCTCCTGCCACTCTTCCAGGAAGCTCAAGGTGGTGGGCCTGGCTCTTGCCCTCACCATTATCACACACACACACACACACCCCCGCAGGGTAGGCAGTGACTGGCCTAAAGGCCACCCGGTGAGCTTCATGGCTGAGTGAGGATTTGAACCCAGCTCTCCCAGGTCCTAGTCTGACACTCTCCCTCCTGCACCACACTGGCCCTCGTCTTACAGATTCTTCTAGCGAAGGCTTCCTAGGGACTCAGGCAAGGGCCTCCTTTGTCCTCACAGGTGATGGCATTTGCCAGCTTAAAAGTTTCCTGGCCCCCAAGTGACCCTGGCAGAATACGATGCCAACACTCCGCTGCTCAACCCTCCTGACCCTCCTGAGTGGCGCACAAAGCCAGATTGAATGACAAGGCTGAAACTCTTCCAGTAGTGGAATTGGGTTGCCTTTGGGGCTCTCGCTCTCTCCCAGGCACCGGAATATTGCCTGGTGCTGACTTATGGGGGGTCTGAGGTGTGCAGGAGATCGTGGGGAGCCTCAGGCTATGAAGGAAGCCAGACGAAGGGGAGCGCAAGCAGCTCAAGCCTAGCCCTGAAGCCGACCGGGTGCTGCTTAGAGCATGTAATCGGGCCTCTCCCCCCCTCCCATGCGGCAGTGACACAGGCTGTGAAGAAGGCTCCTTCCGCACCTGGCATGGCACCTCCTGGTGGTCAATGGGTGCAAAAGGCACCTGGCGCCTGGCTAATTTTGAACACTGGGGGAGAGCTCCCTGCGCCCTCCCTGCCTCGCCATTGATCTGAGAGGGAAGGGTGGGCCGGGAGGAGCCTCTGGTCTGGCCAGGGATTTGAGCTTGGCCTCCAGTTCCCCCCCCCCTTGCTCCTCTTCCATGCGCCCAAATGCCACCTGGGAATAAGGTTCAAACGCAGGTATCCTGTAGGGCAGGGCTGGGGAACTTTTTCAGCTAGGGGGCCACATTTGCTTCTGGGCAACCTTCTAGGGTCCAGGTGAAAAGCGAGTGTAAAAATGAACATGGATTTTACTCTCACACAATAGGCTTATTCCAATTCACATTTGCGTCTCTCTCCTCCTCCTGGCAATCTCTAGGCAGCAAACACACTCGAGGAGGGTGCCAAGCAGGGCTGGTGTGGCATGGGAATCCCAAGGGCCAGAGAGCAATGCCTTGAGGGCCACACTGAGTTCTCATCCTTGCCCTAGAGGAGCCTGAGGAGAGGACACGACTCCTGCATTTTTGCATCATTCCAGAAAACACCTAACTGGGCTGGAGGAAGGAGGCCAGTTCCCGTCTGGCAAGAGGGAAGAGGCAGGGCTGCCTGGGGGCTGTGCCACCCATCCTGCACACGCTGCCAGCAGGCATCCTGGCTCCACCTGCTGCTTCCACAGAGCTCTTGATTATCCGCGCTGCTTTAACAAGCTCCACTGTGCTGTTCTTGTCTCTCAGGCTTGAGTAGCCGTGATGATATTCCCTCGCGAGGCTCCCCTGAGGATCGCCAGAAAATGTGCTTTGGCAGGCTGGGCTGCATCTTGGCTCCTCTGTCATCTCAGGGAGCCCAGCAGGTGCCTCCAATAAAGCGATGGAGGGGGCTGGTCTGGGGGGGGGATTTTTCCCAGGCTCCTCGTGAGGCTTCAGGGGTGCCAGGGAGAAGCCTAGCCCAGCAGCAAGACCCAGGGGAGGGAGACAGGCAGCCAGACCCAGCACAGGGCATAAGGAGAGTCGGCTGCATCACACCAACGGCCACTCAGTCCAGCATCCTGTTCTCACAGGGCCAAGCAGATGCCTCAATAGGAAACCCATGGGCAGGATCTGAGCCCAAGAGCAACTCCCCTTCCTACATTTTCAGAAGCATTTCTGCCTCCAGCTACGGAGGCGAAACAGAGCCATCCTGGCTAAGAGCCATTGATCGCCTTCTCCTCTTCCTATTTTAAGGCCGCCTGAGTTTGTGGCCATCTCTGCCTCCTGCGGCAAAGCCTCCAACATTTCTCCAATGAAATTAGGGACGTCCCATTCCATAATGATGATTGGGGCCGCCTTAAACATATCCGGCGCTGTGGTGCAAAGCTCCCTCCGGCGGTGCCCCCCGTTTCCCAGAGTTTTTTTAGGAAGGACGGTGCTGCCGGCGGGGCTGAAGGAGGGAGGCAGTGGCTGGAGGACAGCTCCTCCGGCAGGAAAGAGGTGGAGGCTGGACACGGCACCTCCCGGCTCAGCTGGCTGCTTCATGCCACGGTGGCCACGGCAGACAGAGGCTCCAGGTGTGGCGCTGCTTTGGCGCGGCATGGCGGAGGCGGGTGATGGCAGCAAGCTGATACTGGGGGACGCCGCGTCCAGCCTCCGCCTCTTCCTTGGGCGCCCTTCAGAACTTGGCGCCCTAGCGCCCTGTGCCACTAGCCTCTATGGGTAAGACGCCCCTGATGATGATTTTACTCTTTAAACCCCACATATCTTACTGGGTTGCCCCATCCACTCTGGGCAGCTTCCAACATATATATATATATATATATATATATATATATATATATATATATAAAATTAACAATTAAAAAAAACCTTCCCTTGCCTTCCAGCGGCTCGGGGGCCAAATAACTCCATACCCTCCAACATTTCTCCAATGAAAATAGGGACATCCTAAGAAAAAGCAGGACATTCTGGGCTCAAATCAGAAACCGGGACGGCTTCTCTAAATCAGGGACACCCCTAGAAAATAGGGACCCTGGGAGGGTCTGCTGCGGGAGGGAGTTTCGCAGTTTATCCATGCTGAATTTCCAAACCTTCCGCTTCATCGGAAGCCCTCGAGTTGTAGTGTTAGGAGAGGTGGAGAAGGTTTCTCTGTCCCCTTTCTCAAGGCCAGTCTTCAATATATAAACTTCCATCATGTCGCCTTTCCGCCTTTTCTCTAAACAGAAAAGTCCCAGATGCTGCCCCTTTTCCATTTGGGGAGCCTCTCCATCCCCTGGCTCATTTCAGTGGCTCTTTTCAGAAGGGGGCAGTTGCTTCCCAGAGTGGCGGCTGGCTCGTTTGGATGCCCTTCCTGCTCCCCACACCTTGGCATCAGCTCCCTCTTGGTCCTTCTGCTCCAGGCTCCTGGCCTGCAGGGTCTCTGCCTCTGCCTCAAAGCCTGCTGGCTGCTTTAAGGAAACAAGCACCCTTTCCCTATCTACAGGAAGCGGCGGGGGGGGGGGGGCTGACAGAAGCCTTTGGGCCTGAGGCCAAGACCACAAAGTGGAGCAAAGAGGAGGAGGAAACGGCAGAGCCCAACTCCTCTGCTTGGGACCTGGAAGAGCTGGCCAGGCTTTGCCTGGCTCTGAGCCCCTCCAATTGGCAGGTCTTGGGGGTGCCTCCTGTTCCCCATAGCTGTGCCCCCCTCTGCTCCCCTCCCCATAACTGGCTCCACGCTGCGCAGAGTCGGGGTTGGACTAGGGAGGGGTGAAGCGGCTGACACATCTGGAACTTGGAAAGGGCCCATGGAGGCGGAGGAAGTGAGCAGCCCGGCTGCAGGGAGGCGACGCCTTGCAGGGTAAGATGGGAGCTCCTGGGGCGACTTGTTTGCCTTCCTGTCAGCCCCAGATGTGACCCAGCTGCTGTCTGAGAAGAGGAGGAGGAGGAGGAGTCGCTGCTTGGGCAACTCTCTTCCCACGCCTACTTTCCAGGAGAGAAAGTCAGAGCCTGAGCAAATCTGGGAGCTTTGCTGGGGGGCCAGACTGCGGAGCTGTGTCCCCTGCTTCCTTTGCAGAAGCCCCTCTCTGCTCTGGGGCAAAGGAAATGCCACGGGGCATGTTTGGGCTCCTGCAGAGGGTTTTGGCGTCAAGGCAAAGGAGCAGCAGGGAAGCCCATCCTCCGGCGGAGAGCAGGGTATGTTGGTCCAAGGCAGGCTGGAGGCGCAGCCAGGTTCCTGGCCTGGGTTCAGCTGGGCGCGTGGTGGCAGCGAGGCCCCTCCTGAGCCCTTGGGAGGTTTCCTTGCTTGGAACTGCAAAGGAGTTTTTACAAGCAGGATCCACTGACAGTCTAGCGCTGATGTCACAGAAATGTGAGTTGGGCTTTTGCTGGCTGTCGTGGGTGCCGCTCTGCTCCCCTTGATTTTGCTCTTGCTAAGTGGCCAGGATCCTGGATCGTCCCTGGCATGAAGAGCAGGGGGAGGGTGGAGGAGGGAGACGGCCGAATGGAACGGAGGGAGACATTTGGGGAGCCTTGTGGGGGCCCTGGATCAGGAGGCCTGCCTGGGGGGGATACCCTGGGGTCGGGACAAAGGTCCTGGACGAAGGTTTCACTTGGCAGTTCCAGCCAGCGAGGGGAGCTACCCCCCCTCCCCAAATTACACTTCTAGGTTGACAAGGCAGTGGAGCTTTGGCCAAGTTGGGGGAAGAGAAATGTGGCTAAAAGCCCAAAGCTGGGGGACTGGATAAAAGGCAGAGCCTTGCTTTAATCCCAGGCCTCCTCAGATCAGACATTTGTGTGTGTGTGTGTGTTTCTTTTTTCTGCACCTGCCTCCTGGCTAGTGAAGCCAAGTCCGCTCGTTTCAGTCATTTGCCTTTGATCTGACGGACTGACGATGTGAGTTTGCATGTTAGCCAAATGCTTTACTATTTCTGGGACCGCAGGGGGGAATCATCGAGTCATAGAGTCGAAAGGGACCTCTGAGGGTCATCTAGCCCAACTGCCTGCAATGCAGGAAACGTCCCTGACAGGTGACCTCTACCTAAAAACTTCCAAGGAAGGAGAGTCCGCCCCCTTTCACCGTCAAACAGAAAGTTACTCGGAATGCAGGAGGCAACTTTCTATCAAATAGGCAAAAGCTCCTGATTGGAAGGGAGAGCCTTTCTCCTCTCTCTGGCAGCCACATGGCAGAACCAAAACAGCCTCTCCAAGTCAGAAAGTGAAGGGGACTCATTTTCTCTCTCGACTCCTTTCCCTTTTGCACTGTCTGATGATTCCCAGGCAGCCCAAAGCAACGCTTGTCGCCTCCTCCTTCCAGGCTTATTATTCCTTGACGGATGCTGTTCCCAAGAAGGCTCAGCTGGTGCTTTCGTTATATGTTTTAAGGCACCAGGCAAAGACTTCCCTCTATATCAGGGGTCAGCAAACTTTTTCAGCAGGGGGATGGTCCACTGTCCCTCAGACCTTAGGGGGGGGGCAGACTATATTTTTTTTGGGGGGGGGGAATGAACGAATTCCTATGCCCCACAAATAACCCAGAGATGCATTTTAAATTTTAAAAAAATCACATTCTACTCATAAAAAACATGTTGATTCCCGGACCGTCCGAGGGCCGGATTTAGAAGGCGATTGGCCAGCATCTGGCCCCCGGGCCTTAGTTTGGGGACCCCTGCTCTATATCCTGGCCTTTGGCCTTTAACTCTCTGTGGCCTTTTAGAAGTGGGTGGGATGTTAAGTCGCTTTGGGTTGCCCTGGGCAAGATGAACAAATTTAAAGAATAATATTTGTTGGCATTTGCCTGTCTTGAAAGACAATGGAGTGCACCTCTGGGGGTGAAGTTAAACCGCTGTGCTGGCAGCACTGGAGTGACCTCCTTGGGGTGCAAGCCTGGGCAGTGTGTCTGGAGGTCCTGGGGCTGCCCAGATGACAAGACCCCCCCCCCCTTGGCCTCCCTCATATGGTCCAAAGAAAAGCAGAGGAAGATGTTGGGCACTAGCTTGGCTGTCAGAGTGGCCAGAAGGAGGCATTCAAGGCGCCATCCAACCGCCTTAGGGATGCCACTCCAGATTTGTATTGGGTTTCCTCCTGAAGCCTTTCTTCTGAAGAAATCCCACAAGGCAGCAGAGGTTTAGGGTCAGAAATGTCCCTGCCTAAAGAAGTGTAGCGTGTATCATTTCTCTGGCAGAGATCCCCACAGCTCTAAGCAGCCGGTAGGTCCTGCTTATACGGCCTCCACTCCTACTTATTTTTTAATTGACCTGGATTTCTGGCCTGCTGGGTTTTGGTTCTGCCAAAATTATAGTCTTACCGCAGCAAGCAGAACAGAATATTTGCTGGAGCTGCCGGTGTTCGAAATGCTTGGAAGGACATCTTGGAAAGTGCATGAGAGTCTTCTTTCGGCAAAATGATGTGCAAAACGGAAAATTAAAAATAGATTGGGTGACGCGGCCAAAGCTGGAGCCGACCCTGGACAGTGGTGCAATCTCCAAAAAAGGAGACATTCCACGATGCTCCCAGGCAGATGTCGCTCAACTAGATAATTTATTATTTCTTCATCCTAATACGTATGAGAGATGCAGCAAGGCTATACCAAGGAATGAAACAATTTATCAAAACATTTCAAATGGAGTATTTTTTTATAAAAAAAAACCACTGACAGAAGTAGAATCTCTCATTTACTCTATCGAGCATCACAGAGACCGTTAACCGTTTCCCTCTGAGCTACTGAGTGACTGAGCTCACTTGGGAATGGCTTGGGCTGGTTTGTGTGAATAAAGGGAATGAGTTTTATTCTTTGGAATGGAAGATTTAAAATGTAGTTTGGCTCTTAAGCAAATGGATTGTTTTTACACTGCTTATCTGAAGCCCAAAGCAGTGGACCTCTCATAAAGATATCTAAAATATACCTCCTCTTAATTCAACTACCAATCAAAACTAATCTTCAGACTGAAGACATTTGCTTTGCTTTTCTCTCTTGCAAGAGGCCTTTTTAGTTCAGGGTGTCCTCTCAGGCAATACTTTTCAAATCAACTATACACTGCTAGCCCCACCCCCCCACCCCCCACCCCGGGTAGCAGGGCATTACCCATTGTGAGAGGCTGTGCGGTCTTTTGTAAGACTTGGGCTTCTTTTCTGATATGCACGAGGCACAACCAAAACTGTTGCCCCTCCCAGCTCATCTCCAACACTCTCAATGCTGCGAGGCTCCTCAGCCCCCCCTCTCTCTGCCCCTTTCTTCTAAGAGTCCAGTTTTCTAGGGCTTAAAGCCTGGCTTGATTTTTAATATGCTAAATCCAGTGTCTGGTACCCAGGAATTGGGGGGGGGGTGTCCAAGCAAATTCATAGCAATATTTTTAGCAGGCCTTGGGAAATAGTACTGGCTGCATCCCTCTTGCTACTGTCAGGGGTCAAGGACCAGCTCTCCCCGGACATCCTTGCACTCTTGCCCTGCTGTTGAAGGTGTGTGTCCTAGCTTGCTTCCCATCATGTGTCCGGAATGTGGTTTGCAATCCCTTCCAGAAGCAGAGCAAAGCAAGACCTTCTGGACAGGTCTGGTGCCGGCCTCTGCACGGTCTCTGGGGGCTTCCCTCCCTCCCTGCTGGAGCTGAGCAGGGCTAGCTAGTTGCCACCACGTCCTCAAGCGCCATTAACGGCGACATCGCGGCCGTTGTGCAAATCTGTTTCAGGCCCCAGCTGCCTATTCTTCCCCCTCTCTCTGTTTCTGCAGAGGAACAATCCCTGCGCACTGGAGGGGAACAGTATGGCCTTTAATTGCTGGGCTCTCCTGTTACTGCAGGCGGTTGTCTCGGAAGGGGTGGCAGACGCCTGGTCGTCTCTGGTTACTTGTCACCTCTCTGGGCAGGTAACAGTATAACGGGGTTAAAACACTAGACGAAGACCTGTAGCTGGAGGGAGGGCGGCTCTTGCAGCCTGGGGCAGGGAGACAGAAGGCTTTGCCCCTGCCCTGGTCCAGAGAACCCTCCCCACCAAGGCTCTTTGCCCCAGGATGGAGGCTAGATCCCATTTGCCTTTAAACTGTGGATGAGGAAGCCTCAGTTTAGCTCTGTCTCCTCCCCCCTCCTCTTGCTGTCTCTGTATCTGAGGGTTGCCTGGTCCAGGGGCCAGATGAGGGGCCCCTGCCCCCCAATTATGGCAGGGGCAAGGAGGGTGGGGGGTGAAAGACTAAGAGGACAGAAGAAAGGAGGGGAAGGGAGAGGAGAGGGGCAAATAATGACTAGCAGCACACATCCCACCTGGCCTGATGTGGCTGCTTGGTGTTCCTTGAGGGCTAGTAGCTTGCGAGGCAGACTGGACTCCCTCAGAAAGGGTGGGTTCTCCTTCCACTGGAGGATTTCAAGCAGAGGTTGGGTGGTCGTCTGTCAGGGATGCTTGAGCTGAGATTCCTGCCTTGCACGGGGTTGGGCTAGATTGGGGTCCCTTCCAACTCTGCAATTCAAGGATTTCAGGTGCTGCTCAGGAGACTCCTGGCAACCTGAGATTTGGCTTCTCCCTGTGATCTGCAGATGGAGCTCTTCCTTGCAACAGCTGCTTGCCTTGTGGACCACCGACCTCCCTGTTTCCCCCTGGGGGGCAACGGCCTTTCGCCTCTTTCAACTCCCTGAGGATCTCAGGCAGGCAGGTGGGGCCGGGTGCTGCTGCAGGAGTTGCAGGGGGCCTTCAGGCGGACTGGGTGCAGGCAGGGTGCTGGCAGCTGCCTCTGCTGCTCCCCTGCTGCTTTCTGGTCCTTCTCCACGAGGAGCTCCCTTGAAACTCCAGCAAAACAGATCCCTGCATGTTGGCAATGGGGGCGGCTTCTCTTAGCACCATAGTATTGCTTGGAAGGCTTATCCACTGCCTTTCAGGGCAGTTGCCTCTCGACCTGTTCACTTTTTTTTATTCATAAAATTTATACACTGTTTGATTGTTTTAAAAAAACCTCAAATTAGTTTATGAAAAAGACAAAATGCTCAAATTATCATAAGAAGAATTGGCAACAACGATTTAAGACTTCTGAAAAGTTAAAGCAGCAATAGACTAAAAGCAGGTTAAAAATTAGAATCATAGAATCATAGAGTTGGAGGAGACCACAAGGGCCATCCAGTCCAACCCCCTGCCAAGCAGGAAACACCACCAAAGCATTCTTGACAGATGGCTGTCAAGCCTCTGCTTAAAGGCCTCCAAAGAAGGAGACTCCACCACACTCATTGGTAGCAAATTCCACTGCCGAACAGCTCTTACTGTCAGGAAGTTCTTCCTAATGTTTAGGTGGAATCTTACCGCACCAGCCGCACCGGAATTGCCCCGGCCTTCTGAATATCTCAACAGGCTTGCCTAAGCAAACATGTCAAAAAGGGTTCAGTGAAGGCACTGGCTTGATTTCGCTGGGCAGGGAGTTCCTCCATGTTGTTCTCGCCCTCATACTGCTGCTCTGCCCTTTTGGGGAGGCCGGGAGGGTGTCGCTTTGCCCCTCCTGCCTCTCCACGCTGAACACCTGGGCAGGAGGACAGGTGAGCGACGGGCCCCCAGGTGGGCTGCAGCACACAGCCACCTGCTGCGAGGCAAAGTGAGGAGCACAGGTGAGCGGCAGCGAGACGGCCGCCCTCCTCCTCGTGGTGCTGTAACCGTACCTGCCCCTTGAACTGTGTCTGCTTCCTCGGAAACAGGGCTGAGCCGCCTGGCCGGAGAGGCAAGAGGCGCCCTCGGAGTCAAGGTCCTCCTTTCTCTCCCTCTCCAGGAACTCCAGAGCAGACTGCTGAAAGGACCTGCTGGGATGCCGCTCTTCGGATTGGGGCCCGGCCAGAAGAAGCGGCTGGAAGGTAAGCAAGCTGGTGGACTCTTGCGGTGGACACAGTTCCCTGGCTCTTGCCCGATGCCCTGCAAACTCAGCTGCTGCCTGGCGCTCCATCCATCCATCCGTCTCTCCGGCGGCAGGACAGAGCCTGCACCTGCCGGGCGTCTGGTTACAGTTCCCTGGCTGGAGCGCGGAGCCCAGGCCATGTGCAAAGGAGACTGGTTAGGCAGCCCCTTCCCACAAGGAGTGGGGGGGCAGGGGGGTTTCTCTCCTGAAGAGATCAGATTTGTGGGTCGCAGAGATGTACGCGGAACACCGGGCTTGGTCCAGTCGCTTTGGCCTGGGGAAAAGAGCGCCTTGCAATTCATAGAATCGTGGAATTGTCGCGTTGGAAGGGATCCTGAGGGTCATCTAGTCCAACCCCCTGTTCTCACAGTGGCCAGCCAGAGGCTCCAATGGGGCTCCCTCAAGCAGCCCCTCCTGTAGCTTCCAGCAACTGGGATCCAGAAGCAGGGCTGCCTCTCACTATCAGTGCCCGATTAAACCCTGTGGAGGCCCCTAGGAAGTTAAAATCCCAGGGACCCCCTCCCAAATGATCTCCTCATCTTTAAAATTTTCTTTCAAGACCAAACAATATTGTTTTGATCCGTTGCCGTGGGGCACATCAGCCGGGGCCTGCTCTGCCTGTTTAGTAATCCGGCAGAGCTGAGCCGCCCTGAGAGTGGCCTTGAGTGTGGAAGTGCTGGCTCTGTTCCTGTCCTTCCCTCCGTCCTCCCCGTGTGATGGGGCAGCTTCTGCACGAGCCCAGCAGCCTCCTTGCTGCAGAGGTTTTCTCTTCAGGCTGGGGGGGGGGGCAGCAGGAGCCCTGGCCTCCCTGAAGCCCTCGGGTGCTTTGCCGTTCTCCCTCATGCTGCCACATGTGCAGGGAAACGGGAAGTGGAAGGAGGTTTGTGGCCCAGCCAGAGAACCTGGCCTCTTTCCCCTTTCACCTCTCACTTCTCCTCTGGATCTTCAGGGTGGGGAAGTGCAAGGATCACGTCCGAGAGGGTGGCTGGACCTTTGGGAAGCAAAGGAGGAGAATCTCTCCCCAGGGCTGCTCTGTGGCTTTGAGCAAAGTGGCTTCCTTGAACTCCGGCAGTGCATTTTAGTTTTTGTGTGTTGGGAGGGGGGGGTGCGGAGGCTGAATTTCTCGTTTTGTGCTCAATGGGCAGCTTAAGCAAGAAGAGAGGAAATTGTGCAACCTAATGCCAGATCATTGCCTTCTGATTCCTCCTCTGGAAGCCTTTGACTTGTCCATGCAAAGTCCCCCTTCGCTCACCCTCGCCCTGGCCAAGACGTGCCCCGTTTGGAGATTGGTCTGCCCCTTTCATGCAGGAGGGAAAGTGGGGCTCGGTTGCTCCTGCGAGGCTTATTTCTCGCCCACCCCTCATCTCAAACTTATTTCTTGCAGGAGAGCAGCCCAATAGGAAACCATAACCCGAGTTTCGTGTGAAGCCAACAGCCATCAGTTGCGGTGGGCGGTGGGCGGGGGGAGTCAAGGCTGCCCACTGATCTTTATTCCAAGGAAAGCTTACCTATATTTCTTTGTGCTGTGGTTTAAAACCGTTTAAACACACACAGTTGATAGCACACATGAACCAGACCTCAAATGGCTTTCAAAACACCCTTATTATGTAACAGTGGCGCCATAGCTAGGTCCCCTGTCTTGCAAGCCCTCTTTTGGGTCCTTCTTTTCTTCCTCCTCCCTCCAGCCTCTCCTGGTCTCCCTCTCCTTCCAACTGTCACCAACTGACTTTCCCTTTCTTAGAACTTTCCCAGCGCTCTCTTCCTCAGACCCCTCACCCACATCCTGTCAACTCAGGAGAGGGTGCCTGGCACCCATTCTCCCACAACCCCCACCCCCACCCGCTGGCTGTGGCTGGAGGGAGTGGCTGGGCTGGGCTGAGCTGCCCTCCTAGCGCTGCTGCCAGGCCTACCTGGGGAAACCTCAAATAAATGTATGTTTACGATTTAGGGGGGCTGCGTATGACAGCGTCTGGGGACCCCGGATCTGGGGGATTCGGAGCTGATTCAGCCAGGAGGAAAGATGAGAAGAGCAAATATCCAGAAGGAAAGCACAGGATGTCAGAGCTGAAGTAGGTCCCCCTCCTCTCACCCTTCCGAAACAATTCCCTCTTTTGAAAAGATCAGAAACCCAAATGCTGCAAAGGATGGGGTGGGGGGTGGAAGCCTCAGGCCAGGCTGGTGGGAAACAGGTTTGGGGTGGGCCTGAGCTCAGCGGGAGTTAGAGCTTTGCATGAAGGGAGGTCCTGGGTTCAGCCAGGAGCATCTTCAGGAAGGGCTTGGAAAGACCTGCCAGGCAGCGGGTGCAGAAGATGGGCTGGCAGCAGCTTCCTCTGCTCCTGGGGTGGGCTAGCAGCTTCCAGAAAAGATCTTCCCTGAGTTCTGGCTCCGAGGAGATGCTGTGAGTTATGAGAAAGAGGCCGAAGTGTGCCTTGTTGTAGCTCCTGAATCAGGAAGCCTCAGGGGGACAGAATCCGAGGCAGAACCACACCAGTCTCTCTGAGGTCCAGCAGCCCAACTAGGGAAGGACCTGCCCAAGGCTGCATTGGGGCTGTGCTGGGCCACATCTGGGGCTCCTTTGGCCTCTGTGACGTGGTGATGGGTCAAGCAGCACACACAGAAGAGCTGAGCCCTGGCTTGCAGCCGAGGAAAGATGAGACTGTAAGAAGAGTCTGTGGACCCGGCCAGTGACCCATCTAGCCTGTTCTAGATGCCTCTTTGGGAAGCCTGCAAGCAGCATTCAAGCAGAAAAGCCCTCTCTTCTCCTGCCATTTCCAGCAACTGGTATTCTGAAAAAGCATCGCTCCTCTGACTGTGGAGGCAGAGAAGAGTCACCCTGGCTAGGAGCCATTAATAGCCCTTCTTCAGCTGCCTTGCAAAGACCAAGAGGGGGGGGGGGGGCTTCCAGTATAGCAAAGCCCCTTCAGGAGCCCCCTCACCTTTCCTTTTTCTGGCCTTGTTGCTTTGGCGTAGCTGCAAACACATCTATTTATTCCCACATTTGGAGCTGGAAGGCGAAAAGGGGCTTGTCCGCTTCCTGGCTGGCCCCCAGCTTGGCCCTCTCTTCCTTGACCGTTTCCTGCTTTTCTTTGCACTTCATGGGAAAAGGTGGACAGAGCAAAGGCTTTCAAAGAGAACAAAGGCCAGCAGAGACATTAACTGGAAAGTCAAAGGATTCCGGTGGAAGATGGAAAACCCCACTTGGCCCTTGTCCAACATAAGTGGAGGAGGAGGAGGAGGAGGAGGAGGAGGAGGAGGAGTCGCTCTCTGTGCCCTTGAGGGCGTGCAAGGAGCAGCCGGTCCCTCCTGGAGGCAGAACGGATAACAGAAGAGCCTCTTAGCTGAGGTGAAGCATCACCGCCTTCCTCCTGTCCTCTTTCAGATATGGATATTTAGGAGGGGACTGAGCCCCTTATGGGAACAAGGTGCTGTGAAACTCTGCAGAAGGAGTTTGGATTCTCCTTTGGAGAGATGAACCTGTTGCTTCCCCACCCAACAGCTTTGTGTGGATCTAAGCAGGAGAAGAGAAAGCCAAGACCAGCCTGGGGAGGGGGGCGCCTGGGAGCTTCCTCTCGGGGCACCTTTTCTGCTTCTTAGGTGAACTCCCCAACCTCGTTCCCTCCAGATGTTCTGGACTCTTCAGGGAGCCTTGGTCAGGCTGGCTGAGACTGATAGAAGCAAAGAGTCCGGAACATCTGGAAGGCACCAGCTTGGCCAAGGCTGACCAGAAGCCTGCAGGGGCCGGAGGGGCTGTTTGCATGGCATTTGGGCTTCCAGGAGGAAGGGAAGCAGCTGCTGGTTTTGCTTTCTGCCACAGGAGTGGCAAAGGGCAGAAGAGGAGGAAACTGGAGGGGGAGGAGGGGGAGGAGGAGATGTGCTTCCATAGAAGTGCAGGTGGCCTGGGAGTTTGGGGGTGCAGGGCAGATATTGGAAATCTCACTTTTAAGTAAATCACAGAGAAGCAGGAAAGTCCCATGGCATGAGAGTGACCCTTTCCCCCCCCCCAAGAGTGAAATGGAATATTTTGTCCTGGGAAAGGGAGGCATTCCCTGGTGGCTCAGATAGAATAAATCGGTAGTTGCAGCAGCAGCATCAACAAGAAGGCCTCTCCACCCCCCCCATCCCCCCCACCCTGCCTCTGTCCTCTGAACTTCTGTGTGGAGCCTCAGGGACTTGTGTGCCATTGGTCTCTTGGGCCAGTGGCTGGAAGGTCTCCTGAGTCCAGCTTTGATGAGGCTCGCCTGGACCAATCCCCATGCTTTGCTCGCAGGAAATCTGCTCCATCCCTTTCCCACTTCCAGAACCAAGATGATGGCAAAAGAAGAGCTTCCAGGAAAAGTCTGGAGATCATTTCTGGCACACCATGAGACTTCACCTGCTCCAATTGCAGCAGCTGGTCTAAGAGCTGCAGGGCTTCAGGAGGTCGCCCTCTGCTTTGGCGTGGGTGGTGTCGACGGGCACAAGACCTTGGGCTGCCTAGCTGGACCTCTCGCCTTTATACCAGGAGCACCCCTCCTGCAGGGACTTAGCACTTCAGCCTCAAAGGTGCCCTGGAGCTACTCCAAAGGAAAAGCCCCCCTGCCTGCAGTTACCTGGCTAGTCACCTGTGGTCCATCTCTGGCCTCAAAGTGGGTGGGGAAAACACAAATGGCAGATCCCACCCAGCAAGCCACCTTCTATGGAGTCTTGGCCCTGCTCCATCTTACTTGGGAGTGTCTCTGCTGACTGACAGCAGCTGTCAAAGACCTGGGTCGCAGGAAGGTCCTTTGCCAGCCCTACACCACCAGACCTTTTCGATGGGGCTGAATCTGGGACACTGTGCACGCAAAGGGCAAAGGATCCAAGCCCCCCCCCCATCGCCCCCAGCTTCCAGAGCCTTCTCCTGAGTCCAACCATCAAGTCTGGCATCCTCTGCGCCAAGCTCCAACCAGTGTGGCTAGTTGTGAACAGTCCGATGGCACCTGAAGAGCGTCACCTTGGCTATCCTGGCACAAGGGGGTCCTTCCCAGCCCTGCTCCCCAAGACCCCTTTATTAGTAAGGGTGGGGGCTGCACTTGGGACCTAGTGCAGACAGAAGAGGTTGTCTGCCCCAAAGTCACAGGCTTTTCTGCCTTGAGGTGTGACATCCCTTACCTGAATCACCTGCGGTAGGTGACTTGCTTGTGGCCTCTGCTGGGCTGCTCTCACGGGGAGGGTCCTTCTTGGGTTTGACCTCCAAGTAGGCAGGGAGGTGGGGGGGCACAGTCCCTCCTCTTTATCATTCTGGGGGACCCATCAACTTCCCAGGTAGTTGGCGGGAGTTAGAACCGGGTAGAGGAAGCAGCGGCGACTTGTGGTAATGTGACCACAATTTTTGCGTGTGAGTGAGTGAATGGATAACGCTTCTGCTGCCCCCTCCCTCCCTCCCTCCCTCCCTCCTCTCTGCAGGGGACCTCTAGCTCCTTAGTAAGTGAGAGACACCTGCCAATCAATCCCGCCCACAGCGCCATGGAGTTCTCTTGCCTGGACTGATTTCTTCAAAATGGGGTAGATTCTTCCCGCGGTGCCACCAGATGCTGCATTCATGAGTGAGAACGGTGTCCGCCGTCAATATCACCGTTTAGATGCCCTCCTTTCCTGGTCCTCGACAGGTGCGGATAAATAACAGCATTTCTTCTTAGCACTAAAGTAGACGTGAGTTGGGGCCCCATAGCACCAGCTCACTAACCAGAGGGATCTGGGATTTGCTGAGGGCGCTGAGAACTGTAGCTCCCTGAGGAGGTCAACTGCAGTTCCCAGGAATTTGGGGAGGAGGCTAAGCGCTTTAAGTTTGCTCTGCATAGACGGTGTGGCTGTGACTGGCGTCTGCCTGTTTTCTTGACTGACAGTAGCACTTCTCCCAAGTCTCCTAAATGGCACAAAGGGGGTGGAGCGTGAGAGAGTTGCCCCTTTTTATTTATGCCTTTGCTCATTTCCATTTCTTCCTACTCTGCATTTCTCCACTAAAGTCCATTCAGGGTGGCTTGCAATGAAACATCAGATTGTGAGAAATAATTATAATTATAATTATTTATACCCCACCTTTTTCCCTAATAAGGACTCAAGGCGGCTTAGAGATAAAAATCACAAACACAAAACAGCAAAAGCCAACCATCCCCTGTGGATGACATAGAATCATAGAATCATAGAATCATAGAGTTGGAAGAGACCACAAGGGCCATCCAGTCCAACCCCCTGCCAAGCAGGAAACACCATCAAAGCATTCCTGACAGATGGCTGTCAAGCCTCTGCTTAAAGACCTCCAAAGAAGGAGACTCCACCACACTCCTTGGCAGCAAATTCCACTGCCGAACAGCTCTTACTGTCAGGAAGTTCTTCCTAATGTTTAGGTGGAATTTTCTTTCTTGTAGTTTGAATCCGTTGCTCCGTGTCCGCTTCTCTGGAGCAGCAGAAAACAATCTTTCTCCCTCCTTTATATGACATCCTTTTATATATTTGAACATGGTTATCATATCACCCCTTAACCTTCTCTTCTCCAGGCTAAACATACCCAGCTCCCTAAGCCGTTCCTCATAAGGCATCGTTTCCAGGCCTTTGACCATTTTGGTTGCCCTCTTCTGGACACGTTCCAGCTGATCAGTATCCTTCTTGAACTGTGGTGCCCAGAACTGGACACAATACTCCAGGTGAGGTCTGACCAGAGCAGAATACAGTGGTACTATTACCTCCCTTGATCTAGATGCTATACTCCTATTGATGCAGCCCAGAATTGCATTGGCTTTTTTAGCTGCTGCATCACACTGCTGACTCATGTCAAGTTTGTGGTCAACCAAAACTCCTAGATCCTTTTCACATGTACTGCTCTCAAGCCAGGTGTCTCCCATCCTGTATCTGTGCCTTTCATTTTTTTTGCCCAAGTGTAGTACTTTACATTTCTCCTTGTTAAAATTCATCTTGTTTGCTTTGGCCCAGTTGTCTAATCTGTTAAGGTCATTCTGAAGTGTGATCCTGTCCTCTGGGGTGTTAGCCACCCCTCCCAACTTGGTGTCATCTGCAAACTTGCTCAGGATTCCCTCAAGCCCATCATCCAAGTCATTGATAAAGATGTTGAACAAGACTGGGCCCAAGACAGAACCCTGTGGCACCCCACTAGTCACTACTCTCCAGGATGAGGAGGAGCCATTGATGAGCACCCTTTGGGTTCGGTCAGTAATCCAGCTACAAATCCACTGAATGGTAGCATTGTCTAGCCCACATTTTACCAGCTTCTTTACAAGAATATCATGGGGCACCTTGTCAAAGGCCTTGCTGAAATCAAGATAGGCTACATCCACAGCGTTCCCTTCATCTACCAGGCTTGTAATTCTGTCAAAAAATGAGATCAGATTAGTCTGACATGACTTATTTTTCAGGAACCCATGCTGACTTTTAGTGATCACAGAGTTTCTTTCTAGGTGCTCACAGACTGTTTGCTTAATGATCTGCTCTAGAATCTTTCCTGGTATTGATGTCAGGCTGACTGGGCGGTAATTGTTTGGGTCCTCTCTTTTCCCCTTTTTGAAAATAGGGACAACATTTGCCCTCCTCCAGTCTGCTGGAACTTCGCCTGTTCTCCAGGAATTTTCAAAGATTATTGCCAGTGGTTCTGAAATCACCTCTGCCAGTTCTTTTAATACTCTTGGATGTAGTTCATCTGGCCCTGGAGACTTGAATACATCTAAACTAGCCAAGTATTCTTGTACTACCTCCTTACTTATTCTGGGCTGTGTTTCCCCTGCTGAATCATCTGCTCCATATTCTTCAGGTCGGGCGTTGTTTTCTTTCTTGGAGAAGACTGAGGCAAAGAAGGCATTGAGGAGTTCTGCCCTTTCTCTGTCCCCTGTTTGCATTTCACCATCTTCTCCTGTGAGTGACCCCACTGTTTCCTTGTTTTTCCTTTTGCTACGGACATACCCATAAAAGCCCTTTTTGTTGCTTTTAACCTCTCTGGCGAGCCTGAGTTCATTCTGTGCTTTAGCTTTTCTGACTTTGTCTCTACACGTGCTGGCTATATGTTTGAATTCCTCTCTGGAGATTTCCCCCCTTTTCCATTTTTTGTACATATCCCTTTTAAAGCTTAACTCAGTCAAAAGTTCTTTAGATAGCCAGCCTGGCTTCTTTAGGCACCTTCCATGTTTCCGTCTCATTGGTATTGCCTGAAGTTGTGCTTTTAATATCTCCCTTTTAACAAACTCCCAACCATCATGAACTCCCTTCCCTTTTAGTATTACTGTCCATGGGATTTCACCCAGCGTTTCCCTAAGTTTTCTGAAGTCGGCTTTCTTAAAGTCTAGAATTTGGACCTTAGTATGCTTGGTTGCTCCTTTCCGCTGGATAATAAACTCCAGAAGAGCATGGTCACTCCCACCTAATGATCCTGCCACTTCTACCCCACTAACCAAGTCATCACTATTGGTTAGGACCAGATCTAAAATGGCTGATCCTCTTGTTGCTTCTCCCACTTTCTGGACAATGAAGTTGTCTGCAAGGCCAGTGAGGAATCTGTTCGACCTTATGCTCTTGGCTGAGTTTGACATCCAACAAATATCAGGATAGTTGAAATCCCCCATTACTACTATCTCACTTGCTTTGGAATGCTTGGCCATCTGTTCCAGGAAGGCATCATCTGTGTCCTCAGTTTGGCTTGGGGATCTATAGTAAACTCCCACAATGAGGTCACTGTTGTTTTTCTCTCCCTTAATTTTGACCCAGATACTCTCAATTTGGCTTTGAAGTTTTAAATCCTGGATCTCTTCACAGGTATACATATCCCTAACATATAAAGCTACTCCTCCTCCTTTCCTGTTTGGTCTATTTCTCTTAAATAGATTGTATCCCTCTATTACTACATTCCAGTCATGAGACTCATCCCACCAGGTTTCAGTGATGCCTATTATGTCATATTTAGTACATATTTAGACATGGACACTGGCCAGTAGGGCCCTGAGACACACAGCCCTCTTCCACACAGTACTTGCAACCTCAATGGCTTTGCTTGCCGGGAGAAAGACCCCCCCCCACCCCCATTTCCCTAGGGGCTCCTAGGGAGCACCAAGACATTGCGACCCCCGGCAGCCAAGGTGCTTGCTGGATCAGGCTGAGCAATTCAGTCCTCCCTCTGGATTCCTTGCACAAAGGCCCTGCTGTCTGGGGAAGCCCTAGGGCAGGCTCTGGCTCCCGTTATCTCTCTTGCTGTTTAATCATTGACCCTCTCGCTGAGGTCATGCAGCGGCTCTCTGGATTCCTGCGGATGAATCCAGCCATTATCCGCCAGACCAGAAATGGCTCTGAGGTCTCTGGAGTCCCACCACCTCTCGGGAAGGAGGGCCAAGACTGTGGCTGAGCGGCCAGACCTTGTCCTTTGGGGTGAGTGGGCTGGGGGAGGGGGTCAGGCCTCACAGGCTGCTGGGCCGAAGTGGGGCTGCCCCCAGATCCTTGACTTTGAACCCAGGTGATGGAGCGAGGAAGAGGGTGTCCCAGGGTGCCTTATCTCTTGCAGCGGAGTAAACAAAGCCTGCACTGGAGGAGGTTGAACTAGACGCAACATTTTACCTCCCGGTGAGCATCTTTGAGCACTCATTCCATAGTGTAAGAACAGGATAGATATCTTAAACATATTGTTGTGATAGGACTGGTGTCACAACTCTCCCACCGGCACCTGTGCTATTTTAAGAAGCTCTGGAAAATTAAGAGTTTCATCTCCTCCTCTAGAGATTGTGAGGCTGCTGTGGGAGCATCTTTTGAGAATATGGCTTTTGAAAAGTTTCTGAAGATCTGTGGCCGAGAGAAGGGGGTTCATGCCACCTGCACGTAACTTGCTTGCAGAGTGGAGGCGCAATGGCGCAAGTGCTTGCATGCGCCTGCGATCATATGTGCGTTGCGCGCTGCACCAATCTCTGAATGGTGGGAGATTCCAGGGGTTCCAAGCACTGACCCAGAGTTTGCGTTTGGATTTGGGAATGAGGCACAGTGAAGACACACTGGTGTCTTTATGATTGATGGTTTGTTGGCCCATCCATGCCACCTGAGCCTGTGAAAGAGAGTTCACAGCACTGACGCCCCCAAAAGAGTCTTGCTTCTTCTCCCAGAGATGCAGCCTTGAATTCAAGCAGAAGTCAGCCTCTCTCTCTCTGCTTCCTGCGTTGATTTTAGGTCACATCACTCAATTCAACTCTAAACTCTGGCATTTGTCCTCCTCCTTACCTGTGGGTTAGTTAGCAGGTGGGCCCCACCCATTTGCTGTCTCCAAATGTGATGGCTAAAGACCTGGATGGCTTTAAAAGAGGATTAGACAAATTTGTGGAGGAGGGCTCCTAGCCGCGAGGGCTGTGCTCTGCCTCCACACTTGGGGACAGTAATTCTTCTGAATCCTGCTTGCTGGAAACCTCAGGAGCAGAGAGGGTTCTTGTGCTCCAATCCTGCTGGTGGGTTTCCCATTAGACATTGGCTGGCCAGCTGTCATGGATGCTTCAGCTGAGATTCCTGCATTGCAGGCAGTTGGACTAGATGATCCTAGGGGGCCCGTACAACTCTGCAGTTCTTAGATTCAATGACCTCTGGTTGGCCACTGTAAGAACAGGATTCTAGACATCATCATCATCATCATCATCATCATTTTATTTATACTCCACCCTTCCCAGTCAAGACCGGGCTCAGGGCGGCTAACTACAAGTATATCAAAGCAAGCATAAAAGAAACAATTCAATTAAAATGCAGATTAAATACAATGTTAAAATTCAATTTTAAAATTAGGAATCTACAAGTGCATCCTCATTTAAATATCTGTAGGATAAAGCCTTAGGGGAGGGTAACACCGGGGTCAGACTCAGTCAGTCCAAATGGGCCCCCTTTGGCCTGATCCTGCAGGCTCTTCTTACATTCTACGTTGAGGGAGCCAGCTTGGAGTGGATCACAACCGCAGTGGCAACCCTGTGCTGGAGTTGGGTGGGGAGAAGGTTTCTCCGTACTAGGCAGGCCCAACTGAGCCCTGGGCAATTTCCTCCTTTCTTGCACCAGGTGGGCTGTGGTTGCAACCCGTCACACCACAACCGTTGCTGCTGACTTTATGCCCCATTGAGTTTGTGTGTTCAGGCAGCAGGAGGTGCCCGCCCCCCCCCCCCAGCTCCTAGCCCAGATGTCCCACCCACTGTCCAGATGTTGCTCTGTGGCATCTTTCCCAAATCTCACTGCCTGGGGCAGCGGAGAGAAAGGACTCCAGTTTCTGCCACGAGAATCTTGTTTATTTTCCACATTGTGAAATCGGAGGCTGGATGAGTCATTCCCTCCAGTGTACTTAAAACAAAAAAACCACTCTTTCCCCACCTCCCTGCCTTTCCTCCCAAATATGTGGGTTGATGTGCATCCCCCGACCCAGCCGTGAGTTTCAGTGGGGAATTCAAATCTGGGTCTTCTTGCTCTGACAGTCAGGGTGCCTCCTCCTCCTCCTCCTCCTCCTCCTCCTCCTCCTCCTCCTCCTCCTCCTCCTCCTCCTCCTCCTCCTCCATCATTTCTTAAATGCGAGGGGCGGAGAGGCATCCTTTGCAAACCCATTAACTCTGAACCCCAAAATGTGGGATCCTCTCCAAACCCGTGCCTACGTTCTGTCAGGGTTGGGGGGGGTTTCAGCATTTTTCAGTGAAAACCCCATTTTTTTGCAGCGCCCCACAAACTAGCAATTGATATATCAAACATGGGGTTTGTACTTTCCATTAACTATGAACCCCAAACTGCCTGCTCTCAGGCAGCCTATTGGCCATGGGGGATGAATGCCAGGGAGCTCCGCTGGGGCATGGATCCAGACCATGGATTCACCCCAAGAAGGGTGAGCAGTGGTTTTTGGCTGCCACCCTGCAAGTCAGAGGAGGGAGATGGGCAAAGCTCGGTCAGAATCCTCTCCTGGCTTCCCGGCAGCCATTCATACATGAGGCTGCTGGGGTGGAGCCTTTTCTACGGTCCTTGTTGGGAGAGGCAGGCTGGATGGCAGGCAGGCGGCTGGTGCTTTGAGGCATTGACCTCTCCTGGGCCACGAGGTCCATTGCTGACTCTCAGCAGCTTCGTGACTCTTGGCTCTGTGGGCAGAAGAATCCTGGGCAGTGATGAAGGTCTGGAAGCCAAGCCTTAGGAGGAACAGTTGAAGGAGTTTAGCCCGTAGCAGGGAGAGCCCTCTGCAAATATCTCCAGGGATGGAGCAAGCTTGTTTTCTGCTGGTCCAGTGTGTAGGACCTGAACTAGGGGTTCAAATGGCAAGAAAGGAGATTCTGACTCCTTCACAAGAGGTTGGGTGTCCACCTGTCAGGGTTTTCTCCAGCTGTGATTCCTGCATTGCAGGACTAGATGACCCTTGGGGCCTCTTCCAACTCTTCAGTTCTGTGCTGGGTGCCAGAAATCTCCCTGCTCTGCTTTTCCGCCTTCACCCTCCCTGGGGTTCAAGAGCTGCCATACAGAGGACCCTTCCAGGTTCTCAACACTTTGTGGGTGGGGATTCCATCACAGGCTGACAAATTCAGGTTTCTGCCCTCAGCGTTGACTTGGTGCTCTTTGGTTCCTCCTCCTTGAGGAGGAGTCCAGAATAGACTGGGAGGGGTAAACAGCAGCAGAAAAGGGGAGGAGGGTGGAGGATCAGAAGACGCCCAATGGAACGAGCCCTGATGGCTGCATGCTGCTTCCAGGATCAGAGACAGGATGATGTCTCTGTAGACCAGAGGCTTAGAATGTCGCAGTTGCACCTGGTCCTGCGTTTGAGCTGCCTGTCTGGTTGGCTACTGTGAGAAACAGGTCTCTGGACAGGATGGGCCCCCACATCCAGAGTTTTTCTCATGAGAGGGAGCTAAGATCCTGAGAGTTGTCGCTTGTCCCATTTTATGACTCCTATCTCATCTTCACTCCGCCTTTATCTCCTCCACCCTGAACCTTTGTCCCAGGCGACACACTTGGGTTTGCACAGACCTTATCAGTTCTTAGCCAGGTGTCGGTGGTGCTGGCTCCAGGCAGGTGGCTTGTAAAGCAGGAAGAGGAAGAGCGTTCCTGGGTGTGCATCCCACCTCTAGTCGGGCCCCAGTGGCTGCAGGACCCACAGGCACACCTTGGGGAGGGAGAACATGAGAAGAGCCAGAGGCCCAGCTAGTCTAGCCTCCAGTTCTGCCTGTGGGAAACCAGCAAGCAGGAGTCGAGCACAAGAGAAACGCTCCCCTCCGGTGGCTTCCAGCAACGGGGATTCAGAAGCATTGTCCAGCTGCAGGCACAGGGGAGCTGTTGCAGCTGTTGTAAAATTTATGCTGGTTCCTATGAACCCAGAGAAATGGATCTTGACCCAGGGAGAGCTCAAGGATCCAGGCAAGCAGACGAATTTAAGCGTCTCCTGCCCACCAAATGACAGAGACCAAACCAGGACGTACGAAGCAAGGCACTTTTATTTTTGCTGTTGCAACAGGGTCCTTCCTCTCACACAGGAGAACAAGGAAGGAACCCCAAACAAAGATGTCTTGCCCTTAAAAAGAAATTTGAAATTGGTTTCAGCCCACCCCCCAGAAGCATCATCCATATGTCACAGAAGGGGTGTAGCCCAAGACCCCTCTCCCTAGATTCATCATAGGTACATCATGAAAGGGGAGGTCTGGTGGCAGTAATCTGAGCATCCTGGACCCTGCCCCCTGCCCCCAAAACCTAATCAACAAAATTGAGAGATATTTACATTTCCCTGTTTCCCAGCCAAGTTAATCACACCCTTTTGTCTGGCACTCAGGTATCAGGATGCCAGGGATTATCACTTTAATTCCTGAGACAATGAGAAGGTTCCCCCCACCCCCCTTCTTCCTTGCAGAGGAACACCTGGTCAGAGAGAGTCAAAATGGTGTCAGAAAGGCCTGTCTTCCTGTGCTGCTTCAGACATGTTTCTGTACATTCATGTACATGTTTTATGAACCATTATTATATATATATAGATATGACCTCAAAATTCTTATAACAATCCCCCATTTGGGGCTATAATTTTTCTTAAAAATTGTTGCCCCACAAAAGAATAACCAGATGTGTTGTTTTAGTACTTTGGGAGAAGCATTTCTCAAAAATGGTCTATGTATTACACTTAACAGGATGGTCCACCAATATTGACTGGAAAGTGCAGTTTGCTTGTTTACCCTTTTGTGTGTTCTTCAGGTGTCAAAAGCTAGCTCTCCTCTGGTTGCACACCTCCATCGTGGCACAACAGCAACAATCCCTGGTGAATCCCCTTAGGGCTTTCATATTGACCATGTCGCCTGGCACTCACCATAGCTGCCACAGGTTTGGACATGTCATGAGAGAGATGCCTTTGCCTTGGGCTTTCTATGGGCCTTTATTATAGGCTCTGGCCTTGCACTGTAGGGAGTTGCCCAGTTGCTCTTAAAGGAAGAAAGCTACTTGCACCTTGGATACACTTGCCCAATTAGAACTGAAGCCAAATTAAAATTTATACAGCCCCAAAAAACATGTCCAAATTAGTCAATTTTAACTCTAAAAGGGATCATTCCTGTTAAATCAAGACATAAATACCTTCATTTATCTGGTGTTTCATGGATCTTGGGGCTTATTCTTGGTAAAATGATTTAAAACAATCTAAAATTGTGTAAGAAGGCTGGCACACTGCAGAGTGCCAGGTGGGACAAGAAAATGTGGTCATAAATTGATCTTAATCTAAATACTGGACTATGCAATATCCTGATCCTAAAAGGCATACAATGCATGGCAATAATACAAAAAAAAAACAGTGGGACACTATACATTAAACATAAAAAACAATTAAACACAAAATTGGTTCACCCCCCCTCCCTCCTTGTGGAAATAACATACTGTCAGACATAGTTCAATGTTTCTGTCGAATATCACACAACATAAAACATAATCATATATCAGTTGTATGTCTTGAGGCCATCATGATCTTGAGACAATTCCGGCTGCTTTTAAATCCTAGGGCACAGAGTCTTGAGGTCAAGGAGAGAGAATGTCCTTGCAATTCACTTTCCCCCTTTGTCCCAAAGTCATTTGACACATTTCAGTATTCCTATATAACACATAATGCACAAAACCTTCAAATTATTAATTATACGCCATTTGTATATCTTGAGGCAATCAGGTGAACTTGAGATAATTCTTGCTGCTTTTGCATCTATCTCCAACAAGGGGTTTTTCTTGTCTGCCTTCGAGTCACTGGGAGGAAGCTAACAGTACTTCTATAACAGCACTTCTAAACCTTGCTGAAACGTTATAGCTTTCTAGGTCCTCCTTCTTAGGTTGTGATCAAAGAGATAAAATGTCAATTTGGTTTCCTGTAAAACATCCTTTTGAAAATAGGCCTGCAGGGGGTTGGGGCCTGAAGATATAATTAGTTACAAAATAATAATGATAAATAGTCAAGAAAGGGGAGAATATTCTAGAAATTTCTTCTTGGGAAGCTGCAAATAATATAAGATCATAGTTATTTAATTACTGCTGTTATTGTCTACTCAGTCAGTTTAATTTACTTCACCTAGTTTGGCTGTGGAGGACAACAATTTTGTTAATTAGGACACAATTGATAAGTTATTAACATTTTCCATGTGTGGTTCCGAATTCTCTTTGAGGTTCGCGTATCCTGTTTGAAAGGGATTATTATTACCATTATTATTTACAGGAAAGAATGACTTAGATGCTACATTCGTATGTACAGGAAGAAAAAGTAGAAATAGAAAAAAATGCATAAATAAAAACAAAATGATATTTAGATTACCACTCAAACAACAAAAAATTTTTTAGAAGGACTTGACACAAAAATCTCAGATTAAAAAAAAAAAATTATTATCAAATAATATGAAGACATTATAAAGACCATACAGGTTAATATTGGACTGTAACCTAAAGATTTGAAGGTGAATGGTAAAATAATGGGAAAAACCTTAAAAGTCATCATGTGCTATCTGATAAAAGAGAACTCTATGGGGAAAAACACAGATGGTACCTGAATAAACATCAGTAATAAGTTTTGGAGACGCAGTGAATGAAAGACCTCATTCCACGTGATGGACATGCCCCAAAATATAACAAAACAAAACACTGACATATGAGGAACCAAAATAAATGCTAAAACACACAATTTCTAATAATGAGCATCTCAAATGAAAATAAAGAGTAGCAATCTAAAGTTGTACAAGTATGGTTAGATTAATTTCATAGACATAATGGAAAAACTGATGTAATAAATGAAAGCAGATTATTTGCAACCTAAAGAGAAGCATCAAAGTAAAGGAAATATATAAAACTATAGCGGGAAGTAAACTAATACAGCAGGGATTTAAGCTCGTTTTGCAGACTGTAAGGAAAGAAATTACTGTTTGTATCTCTTCACTACCCCCCCCCTTTTTTTTTTTTTTTGCTGTGGGAGAAAGGAAAAAAATAACACTTGTTACTGGGGTTTAGTCTTCTTAAAGGTTCACATATCCTTTAGAAATGTTCTTCCTGGGAAAGCTGTAAGAATAATTTTTGCATGTTAGGTTGGAACTTTGCAAGGGGGGAGGTTATGCAGGAGTTAATGCTTGGGGTGAAATGCAAATGCGAGATAAGTATCTGAAGGTGCTTCCTGAATACCCATTGGAAAGGGGGAGCAGACCCTTGGTTTGCATAGTCTGGAGTTTTTTCTAAGCCCTTGACTAAAATCACAATCAGTATCCTGTTGAAAGGGGAAACAAACAACAACAAAAAGTACTCAAGCGATGAAAGTACTCAAGGATGAACTCAAAGTGGGAGTGCTGAGATATTTACCTCTGGAAAGAATTTTGCATATTAGATTTGGAATGATGGTCCAACACTTGACCCTTTTGTTTTCTCAAGTGACCCCCTGGAGTCAAAGACACATAAGGAAATTTAAACAAATTTTCCCCTGCATGGCACAGGCCCTTCAGCATTTGGTTGCTGTTTTTGTTTTGTTTTGTTTTTAACCTCCTTTTTCTCTCTATTTTTCTCTTCAAGCTGGCATAGCCTCTGTGCATGTACAAAGTTCATGATTCAGAAATCTATTGTACCATTTTTTAAAGTGCTGCACCTCTTGACAAAATTACCATCTGAATAAAGGAGGGGAAGGGGAAAGAGTAGATTTTAAAGTAGGGTTAGATTTCAAACAAAAGATAGAAACATAGCAGTGTTTTTTGTTTTTTGTTTTTTTTCCAGAGCCAGTTTAAATTCGTTTTCCTAGTTTGGAGTCTGAATACAATTTGATACATTGTTTCTTGTTTCTTGCTGCTTAAGAAGCAGGCTTAAAAATATTAAACTAACTTGGAAGCTGCAATAAAAGTTGGGTCAGATTAAAGTCCTAATGAAGTCACCAAATAAACATCTCATACCCCAGGCAAAATAAATCTTGATTTGCCCCCTTTATCTACAGGGTTCGGGGTGAATTCGTAATTGCAAATGTTTTCGTTTGTTTGTTTTTAATTAATTTATTACAGCCATGGCAGACTAAATTCTCTGCCCCCTTATCTATGGGTAATATGGTCATAGAGCCAGAATTCATAAAATCCTTTGCATTCTCATTGATTTTCAGCCTTACCAATTCCAGACAAAATTTTCTGACCCTTTATTTACAGGGATGGTCAAGGCTCATTCTGCTTGATTATGAATTTGTATGTGCTTGAACTGTTGGCTGGAGTTTTGCAGTTAAAAAAAATAGCTGACAATATGGTGGAAAAAATAACACCAGACATTCATTTTCAATGCATGATATACCATCTCTACCTCTTTCTGAATGGCACCTCAAACTCTTCATGCCAAACTTTAAAAATCTATCTTTCCATCCTTCTCCACCAAAGAGTAATGCTTGACTGAATTCAGGCCATTTCACTATACCACCAGGGTTTAAACTCACTTTTCAGTGCTTACAACACATTTTCTCTCCCTCCTTTTTGCAAGTTTGGAAAGGGTTGGAAGGGATCTTGAGTAATCTAGTCCACCCCTTCTGAAATATGGGGATCTCAACACTATCACTGCCCTTAGGATACACATACATTTGAGTACAGACGCCTGACTGGGAAGGAAACACAGGCTATGCCCTATCACGGAAGCACATGTGTGTACTAAGGGAAAAATAAGGAAGGGGAAGATTAAAAGTACCAACGTTATATAGAAGCCTTTAGCAAACCTTAAGATTGGATAAACAGTTTAAGAGGGAATTTACTTCCTTACTAAAACCATTCTGTCCATTTGAATCAAGGTTAAAGTGACTCAGATAGACATTTGCTGGCTATGGAGCCTCTACTTTTAATAACATTTCCCTAGAAGGAACACTATATTCCATAGTCACATGGTGAAACATTACATACAGAGCACATGGCTCCCTTGTGACACAGACCTTAAATATTGTGAGTTCACAAACAAACATTTTCAAGGTTACAATCTCCCTTTTCCCTTCCCTGTACAGAAAGGGGTAGGTATGCACATACACCCCTCTTTTACTCTCTAGAGAAAGATTGGGAAATGTTCAAGACTTTCATATGTGCTTAAACTTTAAACCTTAATAGAGAAAGTGATAAAAACTTATATAATCACTCCATAAAAACAACAATGACACTCTTGTTCCAACTCTGAAAACTAATAATCTTTCCTTGCCAGAAAGCAGAGCTGGGCTGAATTTCAACCCATCACCACATCAGACACATTGCCTTTCACATAGCTCTAAAATGGGGGTTAGAAGGGACCCTGAGGTCATTTAGTCTAACCCTCTAAGATACAGGATTCACAAGATTTGAATGAAAATACCAACTTTATACAGAACCCTTTAGCAGATGAGTTTTTTCCTTAAGAGACTGATATTAGGAGCCCAACAATAACCCTTCTATCCAACACAATTGAAGTTAAAACTAGACTCAGATAGACAATTCCTGGCTATGGAAGCTCTACCTTTTTGACAAACAAATCACCTTTATTGGAATAGCTGTTCAATTTTCCTTTAGTCAATATTCCTCTAGTCACTTGGAGGAAGACTCCCTTTTAGAGCCTCTCTCAATAACAAACATTTGCACACCTCATGAAGTGAACATTTTCAAGTTTCAAAATATTTTCAAAGCATTGAGCAAGCATTTTCAAACTTACTACTCTTTATTTTCCTTCATCCTGCCCCCCTTTTTTTTTTACTTTTGGAGAGGAAAAAAATGGCCTTCTACAGCCTCTTTAAAACAAACCTTTACACACTACCTCCACTCTTTTAAATATTTGCCATGTTTTTGGGTTGATCAAGCCCTTACATAAGATTATTTAAGCAAGCTTGCATTATTATTATATTATTTTAAACTATGCATGCTTAAAAAAGGCAGTCTGTGGGTGTCATGGCCAAATTCTAAACACAAACCCCTAATTTCCTAAACCTGGATTACATCTCTCATTTACTTTAAGGGGAACAATGAACTATAGCAGACACAAGGAACAGACGCACATACACTTAACAGACAACACAAACATGTAACATGCAAACATATATAATTTTATACCATAACATACTTTGTAGGATTCCTCACAAAACTTTTCTCATTCAGAGTTCACCAGGGTTAATTTTAAAGCGGAGATTCACTGTATGTTAAAGGAACCTCCTGGTAGCCATTTCCCCTCATCTGGGTGGTCCATAGTAAATCGGACCCAATGTTTTTTTCTTACAAAGTTTTTGCAATTGGTTCCCTTCAAGCTTGTCCGCCCCGGGGATTTTATGCCAATTTAAGAGAGTGAATTGGAGTGGACTTTCATCCTCAAAGTCCTTACCGGAGCCAAGCCTCAGTTGTGCTTTGCCTCGGTTGGGAGTCTGGGAAAGGAATTCCTTAGAGTGGGTTGCACCCATTTTACTTCTGTCTTTTTATACTGCAGTTCTGGGTCCCCGACCCTGTTCCTGGACACTCTTAACTTCCCGAGTCTATGACTCACCCCCACGTCCTAGTGGTGTTCCTGCCTGCCGTTCGCGTGCACTAACTACTAGGCGGCCTGGTGCAGCTAAAACCCTATTGGAACCCTCCCACTGGTCATCAATTGCCTGAGGGTTCCACAGCAACTTCCCTGCCTCTTACACACTAAACTCAGATCCTACTGAACGCTTGCCTATGCAATGCCAGGTCGGAACTGAGGAATAAAAGGTTGGAAAAGAACGGGTGCACTTGCGTTCCCTGGTCATGGGTCATACCCAACAATGGGTCGCCATGGCAGGGGGGCGTCTTCACCCGAAGATTAAGAGCAGAGGAATAGGAAACAGAGCTGGGATAGCCAGATTCCCAGATTGGTAGAAAAGGCGACAGTTTGCTCAGACTTCTGCTCAGTTTGGCAGAAGGGAGCTGGGACAGTCTTTCTAAGCACTGCGTTTAACGTAAAGACTGTTGCCCTGCACCTCAGTTCTACTTTATACCCGTGCCTTGGCAGCCTTGCTGCAACTGAGGTCCAAAGAGGAGAGTAGAAAAGGATAGTTCAAGCGGAGAAATAGATTTTTAGTTGCTGTGGTTCTTAGCTCACCCAAAGTGTCCCCTTTTAATACTCACGACCGATCCTTTCAGTCGAATCCCGTTGTCTCCAGCTTCCAACTGGTTCCTGAAGAAAAACAGCCTTGTCCCTTTAAACGTTGCTTCGTCCTGGGGGTCCCGCTTGGACTCTCAATTACTACCAAGTGCCTCGGGTCCTGAGGTTGGTTTACCCCCCTGCAAAAGAGGCAAGGGCGCGCTGGGCTCCCCTTCCTCAGTGAACCCGGAGCTCAAGGCAAAACTGGGTCCCCGAAGTGGTCGCCAAATTGTTGTAAAATTTATGCTGGTTCCTATGAACCCAGAGAAATGGATCTTGACCCAGGGAGAGCTCAAGGATCCAGGCAAGCAGACGAATTTAAGCGTCTCCTGCCCACCAAATGACAGAGACCAAACCAGGACGTACGAAGCAAGGCACTTTTATTTTTGCTGTTGCAACAGGGTCCTTCCTCTCACACAGGAGAACAAGGAAGGAACCCCAAACAAAGATGTCTTGCCCTTAAAAAGAAATTTGAAATTGGTTTCAGCCCACCCCCCAGAAGCATCATCCATATGTCACAGAAGGGGTGTAGCCCAAGACCCCTCTCCCTAGATTCATCATAGGTACATCATGAAAGGGGAGGTCTGGTGGCAGTAATCTGAGCATCCTGGACCCTGCCCCCTGCCCCCAAAACCTAATCAACAAAATTGAGAGATATTTACATTTCCCTGTTTCCCAGCCAAGTTAATCACACCCTTTTGTCTGGCACTCAGGTATCAGGATGCCAGGGATTATCACTTTAATTCCTGAGACAATGAGAAGGTTCCCCCCACCCCCCTTCTTCCTTGCAGAGGAACACCTGGTCAGAGAGAGTCAAAATGGTGTCAGAAAGGCCTGTCTTCCTGTGCTGCTTCAGACATGTTTCTGTACATTCATGTACATGTTTTATGAACCATTATTATATATATATAGATATGACCTCAAAATTCTTATAACACAGCTCATAGCCACACTTGGGCCGCCCACTGCCAGGGATTCTCTAGCTGTCATCCCTGTCATTCTAGCTGTCATTGGGACTAGATGACCAAAAGGGTCCCTTCCTGCTCCACAGTTCTATGATTTTCGTGTATCTCCAACAACAACAACAACAACAACAACATTTATACCCCGCCCATCTGGTTGGGTTTCCCCAGCCACTCTAGGCGGCTTCCAGCAAAATATTAAAATGAAATAAATAAATAAAAATTTATCAAATATCAAAAGCTTCCCTAAACAAGGCTGCCTTCAGATGTCTTCTAAAAGTCTAGTCGTTGTTTATTTCTTTGACATCTGATGGGAGGGCGTTCCACAGGGCAGGCGCCACTACAGAGAAGGCCCTCCCTCTGCCTGGTTCCCTGTAATTTCTTGCAGGGAGGGAACCGCCAGAAGACCCTCGGGAGATGGACACCCCAGTGTCTGGAGTGGAGACGCTCCTTCAGGTATACTGGACCGAGGCCGTTTAGGGCTTTAAAGGTCAGCACCAACACTTTGAATTGTGCCTGGAAACGTACTGGGAGCCAATGTAGATCTATGTGTTCTCGACTGCCGCTCCCAGTCACCAGTCTAGCTGCCGCATTCTGGATTAGTTGCAGTTTCCGGGTCACCTTCAAAGGTAGCCCCACATAGAGCACATCTCCAAGCAGTGTACAAGTCCCATTTTGTGTCCCTCTGTCCTCCCCCCCCCCCGTCTAACTTCTTCTCTCTCCTCCACAGAGCATGAGAGGCACCTTCGCGCCAACGATCGAGCCTTCAACCTCCAGTTTGAATATGCCGTAAGTAACTGGGCGCCAGCAGCTGCATATTCTAGCCAAGCTCAAGCCAAACGGTCGCAGAGCAAGAGCGGCTGCCTGTTTAGAGCTGCCACTTGGAGAGTGTGGGGAGCAGGGATCCTGAGCTCAGGGGGGTTGCTTTGCCGGTGGGGGGGGGGCAGCACCTTGGAGTTGCCAGGCACTGGAGTTTTGCACACTGTCAGAGAGTTGGGCTAGGACCTGAGAGACCAGGGTTCAAATCTCCCCACTTGGCCATGGTGCTCCCTGAGTGATCCCTCCTGGGGGCGGCTGACGCCTGACCAGCTGGAGCGTCTGGGCGCTTGGATGGCATCTGGGTGTGTTTGTTTTGCTGCGGCTCTTCCAGCTGGCCACGGGGTCTTGGAACCTGCAAAAGTCAGGAACTCAAGCAAAGCGCCCACTAAACAGATGTTTGCAGGGAGCGGGAAAGGGGGGAAGCCAGAGCATTGCTGAGCTCCAGACTGGACTGCCGGCACCATGGCACTGGGCTTGTCTTCCCAATTGCAGTCCCCCAATGAAGTGCGGGGAGCATTTTCTGGGGGGAAGTGGAGGGGCAGAGGCAAAACTGCTCGGACTTGTGCTTTCTAGGTGCAGGACAAGCAGAAGTGTGGGTGAGCCCTCCGTGGAAGCAAAGAGCCCCACTGCACCCCCACAGATGGAGATAGTCTCTGGGGTGTTCTGGATGTGCCCCATGGACAGCCCTTGCGACACTAGCAATGGCTCACCCCGCGGCTCATGCAGAGTGATACTTGGCAAACCAGTCCCCTTCCGCCTTGTGAGGCATTTTCCTGCCGCAGAGCCTCAGGGCCTGGGAAACCTCCGTTTCCCATGTGAACCTGTCACAGGACTGTGCCTTTTTGTTCCTGCATTAGCTGAGCAGAAGGCTCTGCAGGAGCGAGGAGGAAGGAGGCGTGAGGGAGGAAGCCAAGAAGCCTGACAGCCTTCGCTGAGGACACACACAAAGACATGCCACCTTTTCCGAATCTCACGTTGTCAGTTGCCCTGAGATCCGCCAAGCCTCCTCTCCCTTCCCAAAATAGCGCTGTGGATTCCCACTCCTTGCTGCTAACTGACACCTGAAGCTGCTCCCTTGTGCAGGAAGGCTTGAGTGAGAACAGGAGCCCCCACGCTGGTGAGCAGCCCAGGGGGGCAAAGGCCTGGCAGGAAGAAGGTGTGATCACATTGCAGGCCTGGAAGGAGGAGGAGGAGGAGGAGGAGGAGGAGGAGGAGGAGGAGGAGGAGGAGGAGGAGGGAACAGAACGCAAGACCCTCAGAAGAGCCCTTCTGAATCAGGCCACACAAGAGCCATCTCGCCCCAGCATCCCGTTTTCACTGCTGCCAACCACATTGCCTGTGAGAAGCCCACAAGCAGGGCATGAGCACAAGAGCTCTCTGCCCACCAGCAGCTCCCAGTAGCTGGCATTCGGGGGAAGAATGCCTCTGGCACTGAGAGCCTTTCTCTCCGTGAATTTGCCCAGTCCTCTTATGGGCAGCTTAGGGGGCGGCCATCTACTGAGCCGGCTCTGTGGTCACTCCTCTGTCCAAGGCTGACCGTGTCCAGGCATGGTGCTGGCTGTCTCTGGGGCCAGGAACCCTGATCCAGATCAGGAGACCCACACCTGAGTCCCTCGAGGGATCAGGAGCTGGGATCAGTTTGGGATTTGCATCCCAGGTGCCATTTGGAGGCGCATGGGCTCAGTCCAGCTTCCTGCCTGCACTTTGGTCCCCCTTGTTTAGATTTATGTCCCACCTTTCTGCCCAGTGGCACCCGAGGCCACCATCCCCGAGGGCTGATGAAGAAGGCCAACTTTGCTCACAGATCTCCTTAGCTGGAGGAAATCCTGGTCCCTCTCCCCCCTTGTCTCTCTCTCTCTGTTTCTGCATATCCGTGCTTGCCGTTTTTGCCCTTTACCAATTGTGGGTTGCATCCTGCTAGGCCCGACCCTGGCATATGATGGGTCAGAACTCTGACCTGGAACAAGGCAGCTTTTAGTATTCCAAAAGGAAAGGGAGAAACCAAATACAGAACAATTAGAGCAGTGAGTGTGGCAGAGAAGGAAGTTGGAGGGAGAGAGGCTCTCTTGGAGAAAAGAAGGGGCCGCTTTGGGGCATCTACAAATGTGACTTATTTTGGAAGCAAAAGCTGCTTTCTGGAAGGGCGCCCTATCTGCTGAAGATGGGCGTATCTCTGAACAAGTGGCTTCCACAGTCTTTTAAAGCAGAGCTTGGCCGGCCGTCTGTCAGGGGTTCTTGAGCTGCGGCTCCTACATTACAGGGGGTTGGACTAGAGGGCGTTTGGGCATCCCTTCCAACTCCACAATTCTAGGATTCTGTGATTTTCCTCCCACTAGAGCCAGTTGGTCAAGGTGGTGGACCCTGGGGCAGAGAGAGAGTCCAGGGCCTTGCATCTCCTGCTTCCCTTTCCCCTTTTCTGCAGGCAACTTCCCAGAAGCTCCTCTGAGGTTAAGGGGGGCTAGGAGCAGAACAATGGGTGGGGGCTGCCTGTCTGGACAGCTTGCGTGTCTGGAGGTGGCCAGGCTGAGGAGGAGGAGAGCAAATGACTTGGAGGAGGAAACGGGATGGCCGGCAGCCCGGCCTTGGCTGTCAACCAGCGCAGCTGCCCAGGGTGGAGGAAAGAGAACCGGGCGCCTCTCCTGGGGGCAGAGAAAGCACTGACGGGCACAGCAGCCGCAGCTCAGATTGGCTGGCCCTGCCTTGACTGGATGCTCAGGGGCTGGGGATCCTGGCTTGGCCACTGAGCGCTTCCCATGTGATGCCCCTGGAGAAGGACCAGGTCATAGAATCCTAGAATGGTAGAGATGGAAGAGACTCTGGGGGTCATCCAGTCCAACCCCTGCAAGGCAGGAACAGGCAGCTGCCCCATAGGGGGGCTGAACCTGCCGCCTTATTTTTATCAGTAGCGCCAGGTTCTAAGCAGCTGCGCTATCATGCAAGCGTCAAGGTTGGCAAGCAGGCAGCTGGGCCAAGTAAGGCAGAAGAGCTCAGGATACCAGGAGACTCCTGCAGGTGACTCAGGCCAGGGAAGGAGCACCTCCCCGCCCTCAGTGTGATGGCCTGGGACTCTGGCTTGGACTCCAAACCAGAGGAATCACAGCCTGTACTGGACCCTCTGCTTGGGACATTGGCTGAACCAAGTTTGGGGCCTGGTCCTGAGGAGCCTCAGTCCGCTCAACCTCCTCTGCAGCAAGCATCAGCTGAGCCGAGTCTGGGGCCTGATCCTGCCCTGGTTCCAGATGCAGAGGATACCTTGTTGCCATCAGCCGGGTCGTCACCAGCAGCTGGCCCACTGCCGGCTGGGGCTGCGGCGGCTACTGGGTCCAGTAACCCACCGGCGTCTCCTGAGCTGCAGAGACTCAGGGCTGATAGAAGGAGGGACCTGAGTACTCGCAGGAGGAGTGCTCGCCTCCAGGCAAGGCGAGGAAGTGAGTTGCCAGGGGATCGAGGCCATCCGTTACCCTGTTCTAGATAAACACGGCCAAACCCCACCCCAGGTTGCAGGAGCAAGATTGTTGGTTGCTAGACCCTGCCAGTGTTCCTGCCTTCAACCTGCCTTGCTTTCCTGCCCCTGCTTCTGACCTGCCTTAGTTCCTGACCTGCGTACCTGTTCCTGACCTCACCTGACACCCTGCCCTGCTCCCAGCTTCGGCTACTTTGGACTGTCTCAACCTTGAACCTTTGGACCAGACTTTGACTACGCCTCTTGGGTAACCCTAGGGACCAGCACAATCAGCATCTTTCCTGCCCCAATGGGGAGCAGGGCCATAAGCCTCCCGTGCTGATTCTCCCCAGCCACAGGTTTCCAGAGCTAGACTGCCTCTGAACATGGAAGCTCCACTAAAGCTGTCGTGACCAGAACCCGCAGCCCGATCTATCTATCCTAAGCAGTTCCCAGGCATAGATCTAGGCCCATGGGCCCCTTGGCTGCTCTTATGAGTCCTGCCTTATGCAGCCATGGACTTTGGCAGCATGGGAAGAATCCAGTCACCCATCCCTGGATGGGGGATTCAAATGACCAGAAAGGAGATTCTAAACAGAGTTTGGATGAGCGCCTATTGGAGATTCTCTTGCTGTGATTTCTGCATTGCAGGGGGTTGGACTAGATGACCCTTGGTGTTCCTTCCAACTGCACTTCTGTGATTCTATGACATGATGAAGGGCCTCCTACCAAGGCTCACAGATGCAGCCCTCTTGGGACCCCCAGGATGTGGTTTTGTGAAATGGAGACCCCCTGGGAGGAGGAAGTTCCTGCAAGTCCAGGCCAGGTGCGGCTGCTTGTCTTGAGCCCCCAGCAGGATGCCCAAGCCAGTTGCGAGCTGGCATATCACAGCTGACATGGCAGGGAAGCAGGGCTGCAGCCTCTGCCTGCCAGTTCACCCAGAGGTGAATGAGATGCCTTTCCGTGTCACTCTCACTGACCTCCCTGTAAAGGTCAGGGAGGGCAGAGTCTGGAAACCAAGCTCTTTGAGAGATGGTTGGAGGAGCTGGGAATGCTTGGCCTGGAGAAGAGAAGACTGATATCTGATATGTTTCTCGATATCTCAAGGGCTGTCACATGGAAGAGGGAGCAAGCTTGCTTCCTGCTGCTCTGGAGGGTAGGACTCGAACCCATGGCTTCAAGTTACAAGAAAGGAGACTCTGAATAAACATCAGGAATAACTCTCCGGTGTCAAGAGCTGTTTAACAGTGGCACAGGGTCCCTCGTGAGGTATCGGACTCTCCTTCCTTGGAGGTTTTTAAGCAGAGGTTGGATGGCCACCTGTCAGGGATGCTTCAGCCGAGTCTCCTGCATTGCAGGGGGGTGGACTAGATGACCCCCGGGGGTCCTTCCCAACTCTCTACAATTCTATGGTGCTATGATTCTCCAGCAGAGTGCTTACACAGGGCAGAGGGGGGGGGGGTCTCCTTGGGAAGGGAATGTTTCTGTTGCAACTTCACGCAATGGTAGCAATCATGTGGGGGAGGATTATGGCAGGCGCAGCACGGAAAGTGCTTAATGATGAGCATGTGTCAAGTGCTAATCACCCACTCATCTTCTCTCTGCCACAGTCAGACACAGCCTGTTAAACACAGCGGGAGGACCCAAAACTCTTCCGAAGGAGGTGGAGGCAATGCTCTCCGCTGCAATCTCCACCGTCTCCTAATGACTAAATCACCAAAGGCGGCAAGAGCAGGGGGTGCTGAGCCGGTGCAGCTGCTCTCTGGGGCATCTCCCCAAATTTAGGAAGCTCTCTTGCAGCCTGAGCAGCCAAGGGAGAAGCCCAGAACTTGATGGCACCAACTAAGCCCTGCATGTGAAAGAGTTTGGACGAGCATTTCTGTGTCTAGAGGCACTCTAGAAATGCGTCTCTCTGCATTTTTTGCAAGCAATTAATCCTGCATCCTATTTATGTATCCGGGAGGACGTTCAGAAACTTTGCAGAATTGGGCGCGTGAGCTGAGCCTTCTTCCAGAGCTGCTGGGTTTGGCTCAGTTCAGCTAACAAGCTTGGGGTTGGGGGTCCTCCTCCTCCTTTGCCTTCCAGTCCTGGATGCCACAGGATTTAAGTTCAAAAAGAAGGGTATTGACGAGTTGGAAGGGGTGCGGAGGACGGCGACCAAGATGATCAAGAGTTTGGAAACCCAGCCTTATGAGGAGCGGTTGAGGGAACTGGGGATATTTAGCCTGGAAAAGAGGAGACCGAGAGGTGATAGGAGAGATATCTCAGGGGCTGTCACACAGGAGATGGAGCAAGCTTGTTACCTGCTCCAGAGGGGAGGGCCCAAACCAATTCAAAGCTCAAGAAAGGAGATTCTGACTTAACATTAGCAAGAACTTCCTGATAGGAAGAGCCATTTGACGTCCCTCAGAAGTTGACCTCACTGGAAGTTTTAAAGCAGAGGATGGGTGGCAGTTTGTCAGGGATGCTTTAGCTGCGATTCCTGCACTGCTGGAGGTGGGACTAGATGGCCCCTGGGGGTACCTTCCAACTCTACAATTCTATGCATCTATATGACCGTGGAGCTCATGGCCCTGACTAGCCACGTCAGGCCCTCGCTCTGCTGCATCCTGAGCTGTCCCTGGTTGGTGCTGCGTCCCACTGGCCCAATCCTGAGGCTCTGTGAGGGTTCGGTGCACCTTCCCGGATCAGGAGATTAAGAGGCGCTTCCGTGCGGAGAGCAGAGATGCAACATTTAACTGCCTCCCCAGGAGGCCCCTAAATGGAACTGCAGAAGTTCCTCTGAGGGAAGGTTGAGCTTCCAAAAAAGCAGCTCCCTAAAGTGATGAGGGGTTCTCTTTTTTTGCACTTTCATGGGGCCAAGAAGGAAACGAGGTTGTTGGCGCTTGACTTGGGGTAGATCTGAAAGCGAGGCCCCCATTCTGTCTGCCTCTGTCCGGGGAGCCCCTGATTCCTCGCACCCTCTTCTGAGCCACCAGGTGGGAGCCTCCCTCTCCCCCTGCTCCTGATCAGGATCCTGAATCTTCCCAGGAGCAGGACGACAGTGTAGATTTGGAACAGTGGTTTGCAGAGGGACATAGCTCAGAAGGCAGAAGCTGGGAAATACTGGGTGGGGAGCAACTAGGAGACAAAACACTGGGGGGGGGGAGTTAACAGACTCCCTTTCGCTGGAGTTCATCCACTCAGCCCAAGGTCAAGCAGAACAGATAAGGTGGCAGAACAGAAAGGACAGTGGTTGCGAGATCAGGTTGCAAGACACGGAAGTGATGTGGGTGATTGGGGGGGAAGCACCTTCATTCCTAGAAATGAATTCTTTTTTCTCTCTCTATGATTATTACAATTTCTAACTGGTAAGAGACTCCTTTCACTTTGTTCTGCTTATCTACTGCGGGGGGGGGGGGAGCTGAGTCCCCGAAGCTCTTTGTATGTCACGTTAGCTGAGGAAGACTCTGTTTCTCCTGAGGCAGCAAGGAAACTCTTGGGGTGGGGGCAAAGGCCAGGGACAGTGAGGGGCTTCTGCTGACTCACTTTCTCCATTGCTTGTGGGGATGAAATGGAGACCCTGCCCCCCATTCCCCCCACCCTTTGTGGTGTCTAGCAGAATTCTCCTCGGTTCCTCCTGCTTCCCCCCCCCATCTTGTCACCTTCTCCCACCCCCACTGCCAGTGGCTCCCAAAGTGCGTGGTACCACCCCAGGGGTTGGAGGATTACCTGGGGGGCGCTAAGAGTCAGGGGAGGCAGGGAGGGCGACGGAGGTGTAAATGATGACGAGACTTTGCAAAGCTGGTAGCACTGGATCAAGTTTGATACTTTCGTTGGAATAATTAAACCAAATGGTTTTATTGGGATTTTGAATGAATGTGCAACGGATCACTTTTGAATTTTATTGCTTTGTTATCTTTCTGAGTGAGTCGTGGAAGCTGCTGTTCTGAATAATGTTTTTGATAGGTCATGGTGGGGCACAGGGGATGAGTTGATGGAATGGGGGTGGAGTTTGGGGACCTCTTTGCAGCACCCTTGTAGATCAGGCTCTGGACAAGAAGGTTGAGGTGGGGGGGGGTGAGCCTGGGACCAGGTGGCTGCCTTAGGAGGACGGTGGGTTGCTGGCGTGCCACCCTCCTTGCCTGCTGCCAAGGGGTGGGGAGTGGAGCGGGGGCCCCTTTCTCTCCTGGCCTCAATCCCTGCCTTTTCTTCCCCCAGAGAAACTCCATCCAAACCTCCAAGTACAATGTCTTCACCTTCCTGCCTCTCAACCTGTTTGAGCAGTTCCAGCGCGTGGCCAACGCTTACTTCCTCTTCCTCCTCATCCTGCAGGTAGGAGTTCCCCAGCTCCTCCTCCTCCTGTCTCTTCCCTCGCTGTTGCTGCAGGAAGGCTCCCCTTCCGCATCCGGAGGCAGCCTTCCCCAACCTGGTGCCCTCTTCCCTCAGCCCTGCCAGCTGCCTTCGGATGGGGCACCTTCCAAATCCTGGCAGGCAGTGTGCTGAGCCGCTGGCAGGGGAGCGGGGTGAAGCCAGCTGGCAACCCTTTTAATGAACACTTTATAGAGCCCCTCCCTCCCAAGGGGGCAGACACTACCTCCTTGGAGATTTTTGGGGCAGAGGCTGGATGGCCATCTGTCAGGGAATATTGATCTTTGATTCCTGCATGGCTGGGGGTTGGATTCGATGGCCCTTGGAGCTTCCTTCCAGTCCTGCAATTCTAGGACGACTCTGTCATGGAATTCTACTCAATCCAGAGCAGATTCCAATGTATAGTAAGCAGAGGAAAAACTTAAACACGTTGCAGGATTCCCAAAAAGTAGACCAGAGGCAATTGCATTGCATGCAGCAGAGCTTTCCTGCTACTGAAGGCAAATGAGCAGAATGGTCAAATCCCATCCATTCAGGATTGGCATTGTCCATAAGAAGTCCAGTTGCAGCAGACTTCACTTAAACTTACAATAACTTACAATCTAAGTCTAAACCTTAACACTACCGGTATATACAGAACCCAGGAAAAGAGACAGAAAGAGGAAGTGAAACCCTTGCCTTGCCCCTTCCGGTCTTATTTTTATAGTCAGCATAACCTTGACAGAAAAGAAAGGAATTTAAACCAGTTGTACTCCGCTTCCCAGAAGGAATAACCCAAACTTCAGGAACCTTCTGCTTGTTTCTTTTATGCAGAGAAGCTTCCAGAACCCTCTTGAATTAAGTAGAATAGGAAAGATCTCTACACACCAGATCAATTCTTTCTGCACTAAGAGATGCAAGCTGACAGGCTCTGCCTCTTCTTCCCCCCTGCAGCTCATCCCTGAGATTTCTTCCCTCTCCTGGTTCACCACGGTGGTCCCCCTCATCTTGGTGCTGGCCGTGTCGGCAGCAAAGGACGCCATTGATGACGTGGTAAGATTTTTGAGCCTGCAAACGCCTCCCGTGAAGAGCTTGCCCTGTGGCCGACCCCCTTGGGAGCAAGCACCCAGCTTCCTCCTTGCGCAGTCAACGTGATGTGGAACCAGGAGGGGGCACCAGAGGGGCTGTACATTGGCAAGCGTGCTCTCTGCGGGGAGAGCCCACGGTCTGTCCTGCAAAGCGACCAGACTCCCCGTGTGACTCGTTGCACAGTGATGGCCCACGTCTCCACGCCATGCAAGAGGAAGGGGGAACAAATCCCTTGGGAAATCCCGACACCCGGTGTCTCTGAAATGGAAGGGCAAGAAGCTGCAAGGATCCAGGAGACCTCCCAGGCCAGACCACCTGGAGGCCATGAGGGGCTTGCAGGGGGTCTTGGTCCCCAGGGGGGGAGGGTCCAGACCCCCCCAGACCTGCAGCCACGTGACTCCCCCTCACTGGAGGTTTCTAAGCAGAGGTTGGATGGTCACCTGTCAGCTGTGATTCCTGCATTGCAGGAGGTTGGACTAGAAGACCCTTGTGTGTCCCTTCCAACTCTACAGTTCTATGATTCTCTGTGGCAATAAGCTAGTGAGACTAAACACTGGGCTGCTACTTCCTTGGCCGCCGCCCCTGCTCTCTTTTAGCTGCTGTCTCTGTTTTAACCTCCCTTCTTTAATTGCTTGTTGTGACTTCCCATCGCTGGCTGCCTCGCAAATCAGTCTGCTTACAAGATCAGATGGACCTGGTTTAAATGAGAAAGCAGAGCCCAGTTGCTGTGCTCTGGAAAGCCTTATCCTGGTGGCGTCAGGTCCCAAGGTGCTCAGCTTAATTCTTGAGCACAATGGGGGTGCCCTCCCTCCACCACCCCTGGAGCAGCAGTCACAGCCGCCGTCACCAGAAGGGCTCAGACAAGGCTTCCCCCAAGGCTGAGGGGTCAAGTGAGATCTTCTTCTGGGAGGTTTTCCAAAGAAGGCTAGGCAGACTCTCTGCTCGCAGCAAATAATAATAATAATAATAATAATAATAATAATAATAATAATAATAATACAGTGGTACCTTGGTTCTCAAACTTAATCCGTTATGGAAGTCCGTTCCAAAACCAAAGCGTTCCAAAACCAAGGCGCTCTTACCCATAGAAAGTAATGCAAAACGGATTAATCCGTTCCAAACTTTTAAAAACAACCCCTAAAACAGCAATTGGACATGAGTTTTACTATCTAACGAGACCATTGATCCATAAAATGATAGCAATAATCAATGTACTGTACTATAAAATAAATAAGACAGTATTGTAGATTATAAAATAATGTTGTTTTAAAAAAATCTTACCTGCACTGATTATCGTCATTGTTTGGACGAGGAGCTTTTATCTGTTTCCGCAGTCATGCAATCCATCAATCAGTAGCTAAACTGGGTTCCACACAGTTACAAAAACAAATTAACCGAAAAATCCTCAAAAACAAAAACGCAAAATAAATAGGAAAAACAAAAGTGCCAAACTTAATCCATTCCGGAAGTTCGTTTGACTTCCAGAATGTTCGAAAACCAAGGCGCAGCTTCTGATTGGTGCAGGCGCCCCTGAAACAATAGCCGACAGCTGCATTGGACGTTTGACTTCCAAAAAAGTTCCCAAACCAGAACACTTACTTTTGGGTTTGGGGCGTTTGGGAACCAAGGCGTTTGAGTACCAAGGTACCACTGTAATTATTTGTACCCTGCGCATCTGACTGGGTTCCCCCAGCCACTCCAGCATATACAAAAACATAATAAAACATAATGAGGCAACACTGAAGTCTAGAATAACCAGCCAGGGGGAGAGAGGCTAACTTCTGACTCCCTGTTTTGAGTTCAGGTTCCATCTTTGCCTTCCATGTTTTCCAGAATCGACATGCAAACGACAAGCAAGTCAACAACCGTCCTGTCAAGGTGCTGATGAACGGCAGGTGAGTAGGGCTCTCTCCCCTTGTGACGGCCTCCTAAGGCTGCCTTCATCTTTGCAGGGCAACGTACAGTTCATCCATGGTCCACCCCCCCCCCCAGGAAGACTGCTCTTTAGCGCTCCATCGGAACAAATGGCAATTCAGTTTTTCCCCGTTTGCTCTGATTTACCACTAACGAACAGATTTTCTGTTATGTCTTGAGCTTGGATCCCAGAACAACAACAACAACAACAACAAATTATTATTTATACCCCGCCCATCTGGCTGGGTTTCCCCAGCCACTCTGGGTGGCTTCCAACAGAAAAATGAAATAAAATAATCTATTAAACATTAAAAGCTTCCCTAAACAGGGCTGCCTTCAGATGTTTTCTAAAAGTCTGGTAGTTGTTTTTCTCTTTGACATCTGATGGGAAGGCGTTCCACAGGGCGGGCCCCACTACCGAGAAGGCCCTCTGCCTAGTTTCCTGCAACGAGGGAACCACCAGAAGGCTCTCGGCACTTGACCTCAGTGTCCAGGCAGAACGATGGGGGTGGAGACACTCCTTCAGGTATACTGGACCAAGGCCGTTTAGGGATTTAAAGGTCAGCACCAACACTTTGAATTGTGCTCGGAAACGTACTGGGAGCCAATGGAGGTCTTTCAAGACCGGTGTTATGTGGTCTTGGTGGCCACTTCTAGTCACCAGTCTAGCTGCCGCATTCTGGATTAGTTGTAGTCACCTTCAAAGGTAGCCCCACGTAGAGCGCATTGCAGTAGTCCAAGCGAGAGATAACTAGAGCATGCACCACTCTGATGAGACAGTCCGCAGGCAGGTAGGGTCTCAGCCTGCGTACCAGATGGAGCTGGTAGACAGCTGCCCTGGACACAGAATTGACCTGCGCCTCCATGGACAGCTGTGAGTCCAAAATGACTCCCAGGCTGCGCACCTGGTCTTTCAGGGGCACAGTTACCCCATTCAGAACCAGGGAATCCTCCACACCTGCCCGCCTCCTGTCCCCCACGAACAGTACTTCTGTCTTGTCAGGATTCAACCTCAACCTGTTAGCCGCCATCCATCCTCCAACCGCCTCCAGACACTCACACAGGACCTTCACCGCCTTCACTGGTTCTGATTTGAAAAAGAGGTAGAGCTGGGTATCATCCGCATACTGATGAACACCCAGCCCAAACCCCCTCCCAGCGGCTGCATGTAGATGTTAAAAAGCATGGGGGAGAGGACAGAACCCCGAGGCACCCCACAAGTGAGAGCCCAGGGGTCCGAACACTCATCCCCCACCACCACTTTCTGAACACGGTCCAGGAGGAAGGAGCGGAACCACTGCATGACAGTGCCCCCAGCTCCCAAGCCCTCTAGACCAGGGGTCCCCAGACTACGGCCCGGGGGCCGGATGCGGCCCAATTGGCCTGCCAATCCGGCCCGCGACGACCCCCGCCGCCCGCCGCCTGCTCTTATGGCGCGCAGCGCGGTAGCGCTCTTCCGGGTCGGGGGAAAAGCGCCAAAAATCCTTTGTGCGCATGCGTATGGGCCTCTCCCGACCCGGAAGAGGTCATTTCTGGTGCACTTCCGGGTCGGGGGAGGCCCATATGCATGCGCACAACGGATTTTCGGCGCTTTTTCCACCCTGGAAGCGCGCCGCCGCGCCAGTAAACGCCCGTGCGCATGCGCATGGGCGCGCACTCCCCCGTCCTCCGGTCCGCCACGCGATCGGCGCAGTGGGAACCAGCCCAAACTCCAGTAAGTCTGGGGACCCCTGCTCTAGACGGTCCAGAAGGATGTTATGGTCGATGGTGTCAAAAGCTGCTGAGAGATCCAGCAGAACTAGGAAACAGCTCTCACCTTTGTCCTTAGCTCGCTGGAGATCATCAACCAGTGCAACCAAGGCAGTTTCAGTCCTATGAATAGGCAGGTAGGATTGTAGAATGGAGTAACTTGATTGGCCCGTAGGAGCTGTCCAATCCAGGAGGGGAGTTTGAATCAGCCTATCCCGTGTGACTGATGGTGTCAAAAAAGTATATTAGCCTGGGGGGTCTAAGCGGGGCAGCACCAATTCTTACAGGATGACTGACTGTTTTCACTGTGAGTTGAAATAAACACAAGAAACCGGTGGCTCCACCCTGAGTTTATTTCATTTTCCCTGGAAAAGGAGCAGGGCAAGGGGGAAACCGCTCAGACACAATCTTTCTAGGACAAGTGGAACTGTGGGTTAGGCAAGGGACATGGGTTCAAGTGCAACAGAAAGTGTGTTTGGAAGGTAGCCATGCCCCCTTGCTCCTCCTCCCCCCCCAAAAAAAAATCCCTGAGTCCCTGAGCTGGGACCTCAGATCCAAGAAACCCTTTGAGAAAGGCTCCTTTGTGTGGCTGGAAGCCGGATGAGCCCAGCTCCCTTCTGGATGGAGCCAGACTTTCCTTGCCTTTGCTTGCAGCATCACAATCGTGCCCTGCGGTACCTGCAGCAGCCATGGCCACTTAGGGATCCTGGGGGCTTTGCTGTGGAGGTCTAGGCGGCCTCTGTGACGGTGGGGGGGCTGCTTCATTCTCTTTCCCCAGGCAAAGAATGGGGGTGCAGAGCATGCAGCCCCCCTTAAGCCACCAGGGAAGGGGGCAAAGCGGCTTGATTTGCTTGCGGGTGTGTCTGTCAACCCCACTGCAAAGCCAGGCCCACCCCATGGCTGAAGGGCTCACTGTGGGGGCTCTTTTCTCATTACTCTCATCTTCACCTTTCGTCTATCTTTCCAACGGATTTATTCGTAATCGGCTTATGCGACACATTTTCTCTGATATCCCACCTTCCCTTGAAATTTAAACTGAGGCACCGCGGAGAATTAAGAGCATCAGAGTCCATCAAATGCTAAATAGCCTTTTCAGAATTTGCTAATATAAGAGGCAGGATAAAACAGACGACATTTTTCCCTGATGTTTTAGTGCTTTTACTGATCATTTTATTGTTTCATTCTCTTTGTAAACCACTTTGAGGGTTTTGTTTGTTTGTTTGTTTTACAATCAAGTGGTATGGAAATTTTATGAAATAATCATAATATTGTAAAACAACAACTGCACACACCCACACCCTTGGGCTGCTGCTGGGTGCTGATTAAGTGCGGTTTTCTTCCAGCCTGAAGGATGATCTGTGGCTGAATGTTGAAGTCGGGGACATAATCAAGTTGGAGAACAACAACTTTGTGACTGTGAGTACTCCCCCCCCCCTTCACTCCTGGTGCCACAAAGGCGCCTTTGAACTCCTTTGGAGATCCGGTTCCAGAGCTGTGTCTGGCTCAAGGACTCTGTCCTCCCAAGTTGGGTGCCTCAGACCCCTGCAACAGCTCTCCATGATTGCCACAGGCACAGAGGGAGAGGGAGAGGGAGAGGGAGAGAGAGAGAGAGAGAGAGGTGGAATCTACACAAATTTTTAAAAGTTCTAAAAATTCTTTTCTTCAAAGCATTTTAAAGAATACATTAATTTTCCATAAGGCTCATCATCGCAATCTAGATGTCAAATTGTATATTGCACTTAAAGCACACTTAAAGTGATTTATTTGCAGCTGTATAGCTGAGTCCAGAGTCCTTCCCATCACTTACTGCTACTTGAACTCCTTTACCAGGAACTGATGGAGACTGGACCTGGGACATTGCGCAAGCAACCCATGAAGGCCCTTTCTCCAGTCGAGCAGCGGAGGTGTGCAGGCGTCAGGCGTCAGCCTCCGGGGATACGCATACCCCTAAACATTTTGTGAATCTAAGTTTGGCCTCATTGAGGGGCACTATTTCAATATGAGTAGGAAAATGAGAGTAGAAAAAAAAATAACTGCCTGTGGCTACAGCTCACCAGAACCCTTAATTTGCCGTCTGTAAGGACATAAAAAGAGCATGCTGGATCAGGCCAAAGGAGGCCCATCTTGTCCAGCATCCTGCTCTCACAGGGGCCAACCATGTCAATCAGGGTCCAAGCACCAGAGCACTCTCACTTCCTGGCATTCAGAAGCCTTGCTGCCTCTGAATCAGGGCTGTCTCAAGCATATGTGGCGCCGGGGTGCAAAGATCTGCCTGCCCCCCCCCCCGGTTGCACGCAGGAGGGCAGAGCTGACCAGCCACCTCAGCATCTCGCTGGTTCGGTTGCCCCCGAATTTGTGGCGCAGAGCCGTCAGCAGCAGAAGAGCCCACTGCGGCACTCCACCCGACGGGCGGGCTCTTACCTGGACTCAACTCTCGATCCCCAGACTCTCGGTCTGGTGCCCCTGAGAGCCTGGCGCCCGGGTGCCCCGCACCCCTAGCGCCTATGGGTAAGACGGCCCTGCTCTGAATGTGGAGGCAGAGCAGAGCCACCCTAGCTAGTAGCCATCAATAGACTGTCTATCCTCCATTAATTTCTCCAACCCCTTTTTTAAAAGCCGTCTAACTTGGGGGCCATCATGACCTCCTGTGGGAGGGAGTTCCACAGTTTATACGGTAGGAGGCTCTATATGCCCTATGGAATAAGTTGCAAAATCCGGAAGCTTTTTCACGAGGGAAGGAAGCTCTGAAAGGATCACTGGGTGGAGGTTGGTGGTGCCTCTCGCAATGCGCTCTGCCCCAAGTGCCGGGGGACCCTCTCACTCTTGCTTCTTGGTGTTCTTTCCCTCCAGGCAGACGTGCTGTTGCTCTCCAGCAGTGAGCCCCACAGCCTGACCTACATTGAGACGGCCGAGCTGGATGGGTGAGTCTTGTCGCTCCCTGGAGCAGCTGCTGATGCAAGGACAGTCCTGAATTTGCAAACACAACGAAGGGGCCTTTTGGGGACCTGAGCTGAGGGTCTGTGGTGCTGTTTGGTTACAGACCGGACCAGATTAAAGTGCTCTGTTGCCCCAGCACAACAAATCCACCTCAAGAAATAAATGGACTTTTTGCAGTTAGGAAAGTGATAAGGAAATGCATTGAAAAGTATTGAAGGAATCAAAAAGAAGGTTCTTTTTACCATATATGGTGGTCTTGTGGTAAGGTTAAAGCTTACTGGGAAATGATATACAATGAATTGAAAATGATGTTTAAAATAACTTTTGGGGGAAAAACAAAACCAGAAGCTTTTCTTTTGGGAATCATAGGGATAGAACTACCTAAATTGTATAGAAGTTTATTTGTGTGTGCTACTACAGCAGTAAGAATGCTACTTGCCCCAAAGTGGAAAGAAGCAGAAGTCCCAGCAAAGGAAGAATGGATACAAAAACTTATGGGATATACCAGAACAATAAGAAATTAACAAACATTTTATAAAAGACTGGAAATGGTTTATTGAATATTTACAGATAAATTGCAAACAGATAAAAACATTGGCAGGATTGTTGTAATAACCTCCAGTTTTATAAGAGTATATATTTAAAGTAGATAATTAAATGAGCAAAGTAACTGAATTTGGATATGCAGAAGATATTAAAAAAATTAATTTAAGGAACCGCAGGAAGGGAGGAAAGAAGTCAAACTTTGCAATGTTAAATCAATTATAAAACTAATGAAATGTATAAACTTGAAAAGTATAAATAAAAACTTTAAAAAAAGAAAAGTATGGGATGAACAATCAGTAAGGACGGGATACTAACTTCTGTCCAAACTTTGTGCAAAAAAACCAGGATGAATGCTCTATAAAAAGGTTGTCTGGATGATGGCTGGCAGTCAGCAGCCATTGTGGCAAAGCAGGATTGTGCTAGGGACCCTTGTTGCAAGGAGCAGGATGTGGCCAAGGTGGGGGGTGGGGGGCGCGATCCACCAGTCAGCTTCAGGAACTCCAGACTGATGCTGATGAATTGGAAAAATAAAAATGTGGCTCCCTTCTGTGATTGGATTGAAGACTTATACAAGTTCGCAACATATAAACAACTTGCACATAAGCGCAGACTTGCCATGGACAAATTTAATGGGATTTGGAATCCGTTCTTATAAATACTGTAATAGGTTAAGATCTGGGGAAGTACAAATAACAACCTTGTAAAAAGTAGAGTGTTTTGGGTGCCCCCTCCCCCTTTATTTTTCCCTTCTACGCGGGTTCTCTTTCTCTATCTCTCTCTTTTATTTACGTCTCACCATGTTTAGTGCAATATAATTACGCACTTTCTGAACTTTCAATAAAATAAGGGAGAAAAGGGAACTCTAGCGTGGGAAGGAAGGAGAAGCTGGGCCTGGAGGTTTTGCGTCTGATGCCATTTGTCATTGCAGGGAAACCAACCTGAAAGTGAAGCAAGCCTTGACGGTCACGGCTGAGCTGGGAGAGGATCTGCAGGCCCTGAGCAGCTTCGATGGTGAGTGCACAAGGGAGGAGCTTGGCAGCCCCACAAGCAGGGGGGCTGGGGAGCCCTGGGAGGGGCAGGAGCTGAGCTGCGGGTGAGAGGGGCTCCGGACACTCCAGCCACTCTTTGATGCCCACGGGGTCAGGGCTGGCTCAAGATGTTTTGGCACCAGAGGCAAACCTCCCCACCAGGGAATTCCTGCATTGCTGGGGGTTGGGCTAGATGACCTTCAGGACCCTTTCCAACTCTACAAATGATTTGAGTCTACCTACATCAGGAATAAGAAGGGGAATCAAATCAACCTTAAACCCACGGATGAAGTGGGAATCCATCTAGAATTGGAAGGGACCCCAGGGGCCATCTAGTTCGACCCCCTATAATGCAGGAATTGCCGTTGGAGAGTCTGTGGCAGGTGGCCATCCAACCTCAGCCTAAAAACCTCCAAGGAACCTAAGAAGTGCATCTGCTGGATCAGACCAGCGGCCCATCCAGTCCAGCCTCCTGTTCTCACCTTGGCCGACCAGATGCGTCTTCTGGGAAACCTGCAAGCAGGATCCGAACCCAAGAGCAACTCTCCCCTCCTGGGTTTCCGGCAACTGGGATTCAAAAGTATTGCTGTCTCCGATTGTGGAGACAGAGTAGAGCCATTGTATCTGTGTCTTGATAGCCCTCTCCTCCTCCATGCATTTGCCTAATCCTCTTTCAAAGCCATCTAGCTCCTGCAGGAGCAAAATGGAAAAGAGGAGCCCTCCACCTTCAGAGGTGATGGTCACCTCCTCCATCCCTCTGCGATACAGAAATCTCAGCTAAAGCACCCAGGACAGGTGGCTGAGAAACCTCCAAGGAAGGAGAGTCCGCCACCTCCCAAGGGAGTCTTGCACTCCTGAACAGCTCTTAGCCTCAGAAAGTTCTTCCTGATGTTGAGTCAGAATCTCCCTTCTCATCCTTTGAATCCATTGGTTTGGCTCCTGTGTGCTCTACAGGGGGGTGAGGCCTCCCCCCCCCACCTCACAGCCTCCCCTGGAGTCTCTAGAATGTCCTCATGATCCTGAGAACAGCCGGGCCAAGCGCTTTTGGCCTTCATGGCTGGTGGGTCCTCCTCCTCCTCCTCGGCTCTCACTTCTTCTTCACCTGCTCAGCCCTGGCTGACTCCCCTTTTGACTTTCCTCGAATCATTGGATTGTAGAGTTTGAAGGGGACCAAAGGGGCATCCAGTCCAGCCCCCATTCTGCCCGCACAAACATTTCTACTTGCCGAGTGGAATGATCTCTCCCCACATTGATCAATAAGCGGGGGTTTTGCAGAGACGTGGCAGGTGAACTTTCTGAGAAGCCAGGCCATGCTTTGAGTTGAGTGCCATTTTGGGCCAGGGGACCTGGCGGTGGGCAGCTCAGATTTTGGGGAGCTTTGCTGCCCTGCGGATCTCGGAGCCTAAAGATGAGGAAGGGGAAAGCAACTCTTGCAGCCCAGCCTTGCTCTGCTGAGCAAAAAGGAGTTGGGATGAGGCAGGGAGGCCCATGTTGTTGGGGGGGGGGCTCATCCCAGGGCAAGGCAATTCAGGATTCAGGATTCAGTCCTTGGCAGGAACTGTGCAGGGATCTGGACAGGAGAAGGTGCAGCGCTGGGCAAGGGGGGCAGGTGGCCTTGTTTGGCCTAAGGCAGTTTGCATGTTCACATGCCAGAAAAAAGATCAATTCCTGGTGCAGATCCCTCCATCTTCTGGGCCCTGGAGGTTCCCAGGGATATTTCAAAGTCTTTGCTTAGTAGTAGTTCGGTTTTTTTATTTTATTTTATTTTTATTTTTTAAAACATTTTTTATTAAATTTTATATAGCATTTAGAAAACGTAACAAATTAACACAACAAAACATCAAAGAACCAAAAAAACACAACAATAAAAACAATAAACACACAAATCATCTTATATCATCTTTTTAAATCATTGTCCCTTTTGCTTCCCCAAGTCCCCTCTATCTGATTTTCATTTTAAATTCATCTGTAACAGTTTCTAGTTCATTATTTTTAATTTTCACCATCACATATTTTTCTTAATTCATCTTAATCTCAGTCTTTTATTTATAACTCAATTTCCTGCTTTATAATCTTCTCTTTTCCCCCCCTAATGCCTTAACTTCAGTGTTTCCCTAGATATTCAGACTTTCAATTCTCAAAAGTAATTCCCTAAATATATTTTGAATTTTTTCCAATCTTCCTCCATTCTCTCATCCGCTTGATCTCGGAGTCTTCCTGTCAGTTCTGCCAGTTCCATAAAGTCCAACATTTTCATTTGCCATTCCTGTAGAGCGGGCAATTCTTCTTTTTTCCAATATTTCGCAATTAAAATCCTCGCAGCTGTGGTGCCGTGTGGCACAGCGGCATTTTAACCACATCAAAATCCCTTGGACATGATGGTCCTCTGGGTCACTGCCCAGAGCCCCCCCCAAAAAAAATTCCTGGACTGCTGGCTTGACCCCTCCCTTCCCTGTCCAAGGCTTAAACATTATTGTTGTTATTGTTTAGTCGTTTAGTCGTGTCCGACTCTTCGTGACCCCATGGACCAGAGCACGCCAGGCACTCCTGTCTTCCACTGCCTCCCGCAGTTTGGTCAAACTCATGTTCGTAGCTTCGAGAACACTGTCCAACCATCTTGTCCTCTGTCGTCCCCTTCTCCTAGTGCCCTCAATCTTTCCCAACATCAGGGTCTTTTCCAGGGAGTCTTCTCTTCTCATGAGGTGGCCAAAGTATTGGAGCCTCAGCTTCACGATCTGTCCTTCCAGGGAGCACTCAGGGCTGATTTCCTTAAGAATGGATAGGTTTGATCTTCTTGCAGTCCATGGGACTCTCAAGAGTCTCCTCCAGCACCATAATTCAAAAGCATCAATTCTTCGGCGATCAGCCTTCTTTATGGTCCAGCTCTCACTTCCATACATCACTACTGGGAAAACCATAGCTTTAACTATACGGACCTTTGTCGGCAAGGTGATGTCTCTGCTTTTTAAGATGCTGTCTAGGTTTGTCATTGCTTTTCTCCCAAGAAGCAGGCGTCTTTTAATTTCGTGACTGCTGTCACCATCTGCAGTGATCAAGGAGCCCAAGAAAGTAAAATCTCTCACTGCCACAATTACGCAAGCAATTTTCAGAGGCCACATTTTCTCTGGAGTCTGGGAATAAACAACGGGGGTGAGGCCAGGATGGGGTGGGGTGGCTGACCCTTTGCATCCATTTTAATCGCTTTGGAAGTGGAGAGGAAGCAATATTCTGGGGTGGAGGCAGCTCTTCCTTCTCTGCAGGGAATGCTTGGAGGCAGAGAAACACGGATCCCTTTCTGCCCTTGGGGGGGGGGGGACACTCTCCAGCACTGCATTGCCTGAAGCTTATAGGGGTTGTGCCAGAAGGTCAGATCAGCCCACAAACCATTTTTCAATATATATTTTTAAAAAAATTATTTCGGCACATAACACCATACAGATAAATAATGACATATCCCACCCGACCCCAGAAGCTGGTGCTTGGACAATGTGTACAAAATAACATCCCAGAAACATAATAAGCTATTATCCCAGACTTCTATCTATAGAGAAGGCAATGAACAGTTTCATAGAATCATAGAGTTGGAAGAGACCACAAGAGCCATCCAGTCCAACCCCCTGCCAAGCAGGAAACACCATCAAAGCATTCCTGACAGATAGTTATCAAGCCTCCGCTTAAAGACCTCCAAAGAAGGAGACTCCACCACACTCCTTGGCAGCAAATTCCACTGCCGAACAGCTCTTACTGTCAGGAAGTTCTTCCTAATGTTTAGGTGGAATCTTCTTTCTTGTAGTTTGAATCCATTGCTCCGTGTCCGCTTCTCTGGAGCAGCAGAAAACAATCTTTCTCCCTCCTCTATATGACATCCTTTTATATATTTGAACATGGCTGTCATATCACCCCTTAACCTTCTCTTCTCCAGGCTAAACATACCCAGCTCCCTAAAGCAGAAAGTTTTATAGTGTGAGCGGACTCCTCTGCCTCCATTTTAGCCATGCTCATAACCAAGCTGTGCCAATCAGTTACAAAGGAGTCTTTGGGCTTCAAGCCTTGTGCCAATTTTATTTTATTCTTTAATTCTTCCGTAAGCGCTCTTTGACATATTTTATTGTTCCAATTATCAGAGAAGCCCCTTTTAGGGCTCGTCCAGACTTCTGCCTCTTCATTGCTAGAAAGCACGGATCCAGGCAGTTGTCCTCCTGCCCTGTGCCTTCGATTCACAGGTCTGAGCTGTTTTGCCTTTGTCCCCCCACTTCCCCCCAGAAAACCTGCTCTTTAAACTGGAGCAAATGCCAATCTGGAGAAAACCCAGTTGCTGTTTGTTCCAATTCAGCGCTGAAACACAGGTTTTCCTGGGGGAAAGCAGCAGCAGCAGCAGTGTGAATGAGCCCTAAGTTCTTCCAGTATCTTGTCAGTATCAGCCTGGCTACAAGCAGAAAGAGAACTTACTAGAGTTTTGAGCTGCAAGTTAATTTTCTCTCCCATGAAAAGATGAAGGAGAGCCAGCTCCGGACATTTTGCCCAGCAGTTGCTTTTTAAATTGGATAAAATCTTCCTCGCAGAACCGAGCTACTTTCCCACATGGCCACCCCACAGCATTCTGCACCCCCTCCAGCCGTTTGGTGCGCAGGAGGAGCTATAATGGGCTACCATATAGGCGTGCAAGGTGCTATTTTTGCCCTATTTTAAGTGTCACCTCTTTTGCCGAGGCCGATTTAAAAGGAGGCATCCTCCACATTGAGCTCCACCCCTCTGCACTGATAGCAACCTGCCATTCAGCTTCCTTAAACCATCTGCCTTGTGTTGTCTGAAGCTGTTGTGCAGGAATCCTGTACCAGAAAGTCAAATTAGCCCTTTGGCCATTTTAGTCCTGGACACTTGAGTGATCTCAGCAGTGACCCAGAAAATGTAAACCCTTCTGTAGGTTGTCTGAAGCCAGTAGGTTTGGGAGCCTGTGCCCCTCCAGAGGGAACTGAATCCACTCCATTCAGCCCTAACCATTAGTCCTGCTGGCTGGGGCTGATGGGACGCAGGGTCCTAGGATGGTGGAGCACTTTGCGTGCCAGGCATGTGGGGGCCAGAAGTCTGCCTAGAATTTCTTATCTCCCCACAGAGATGTCTTGCACTGCGTGGCACCTTGTCATGTGTTGGCATGGGTGCCTTGGCTTGTCCGCAGGGTGGGGGTGGGGGTGGAGAAGACCCTGCGCTGCTTTCTGTCTGTTTCTTTTCCCCACCCCCACCCCTTTCTCTTTGCAGATCTTTGTCCCCTTTGCTTCTCTTCCGAGTCCTTTCCTGCTTCACTTCACCCCTCTGGGTCCTAGTCCCACTCTGCCCTCTGGCCTCGCTTGCACCCGTCCGTCCGTCCGGCATTCCTCGGAGGGTGGGTATGTCAGCTGTGCAAGAGGAGGGGCAGGCAGGGCTGGCCGGGTTGAAGAGACGGCAGGCGGGGGGCTCCATTTCCTTGGAGATGGAGAGAGTCTCTGCTGCTGCCTCCCAGGAGGGTCTCCAACCCAGCCCCCTGCCCTGCACACCCCTTAGACAGAGCGAATGTTGTGCTGGCCATGCACCAAACAGGGGCTGCAGAAAAGGTGGGGAGCTACCAAGATGTGAGGCCTGGGGTGCAGAAACACCACTGTGTTTGGATATTGCCATGCTCACACACACACACACACACACACACACACCCTGGGCTGCTGTTTGGAGAGGACTCTTACAGAGCCCCCTTCTGGCATGTGGCTAAGGACATACACGCCCTTGTCCCTCGGTGGAGTGTGGGGTGATCCTGGGCCTCAGAGCCTTTGCTCTCCTGATGTTGATCCTGTGAGCAGGCAGAGCTGTATAGAATCCTAGTGTTGGAAGATACCCCCGAAGGTCATCTAGCCCAACCCTCTGCAGGAATCACAGCTATTTGCTATGAGAGGGCAAAGAGCGTCTGAGCTCACCTGAGCGCCTTCTGGGCAGCTTCCGTTCCTAATGGGGAGAAGAGGAAACGCATCCGAGAGAGTGCTGGAGGTGGATCACCAAGGCCCGAGTTCAAATCTATGCCTGGCTATGAAGCTCATTGCCTGGGACTGACCCTCAGCCCTGCAGGGTGGCTGGGAGCGAAAAGGGGGAGGCCCTCCTGCCCCCTGCTGGGAGCTCCTCTCTGCTCCTTTGTTTGCCTCCATCCCAACAGAAAGGGCAGTAGATCTGATGTCGACCCAGATCTCCAGGCTCAGCCTGGGACTCTGGCCAGAGGCGGAAGGGGGGGCCGACTCAGAGCGCCTGTTCTTTGCCTGCAGGCGAGATCAAGTGCGAAGCGCCAAACAACAAGCTGGACAAGTTTCTGGGGACCCTCCTCTTCAAGGGGGAGAAGTACGCCCTGGACAACGAGAAGATGCTGCTAAGGGGCTGCACCATTCGCAACACAGACTGGTGCTTCGGACTGGTCATCTTCGCAGGTAAGAGCAGGGGAACCAAACTTGGTTACGTGAAATGCATTCACAAACACACACAACGTAAGCGGCTGCACATAAATAATACTCTTCAATGTATATTTCACAATAGCAAAGGTTTTCTCATACAAAATGTAAAGATCGACAAAGTCAATGAAAGTCCCAATGAACCAGTTCATTCCCAGGATTTCCAGGTGGGCGAAACAGGATGATTATTCAGAAAATCTTTGTCGTGGAACTGCATCAAGCTCCCATTTGGATTCTCTGGGCCTTTTGAATACACAGAGGCATATGCGGATTAGAAACAGCTCTAATTTGGGACTTTATGAATGAACTGGTTTATTGGGACTTTCATTGACTTTGTCGATCTTTACATTTTGTATGAGAAAACCTTTGATATTGTGAAATATACATTGAAGAGTATTATTTATGTGCAGCCGGTTACATTGTGTGTGTTGGTAAGAGCAAGTGGGCGAGAGAAGCAGGAGGAAGAGACCAGACTTTTCTGGTGTAACCACATAAAAGCCCCTCTCACAGGGATTGGGGGTGTGTGGTCTCTAGCTCTGGAAAGGGGTCTTTTGCCCATGGCTTGTAGGCTTGTGGGGGGCACAGAAAAGAGCCTTACTTGTGGGCAGGGCCGGATCGAGGTTTGATGAGTCCCTCAGCTACTGAAGGTAATGGGGCCCTTTCTATGTCCAGCTGTCCTTTGTCAACAACAAATTGTCTCTGTTTTTTTGTGTTGAATATATGCTACATGGTCATTGATGGACCTAATAGGTCCATACACAACACAAAACACTGTTGCTGTATGTAGGTTTTATTTTATTTGTTTTTTATCTTATATTTTGGAAATGTACATCCAGGTGTTTTTTTCCTTTAATTTTTTTGGTGGGGCCCGAAAGAGTGGGGCCCTAAGCTAGAGCTTGTTTAGCTTATACATAAATCCGGCCCTGCTTGTGGGGCTGCCAAGCTACTCCCTTCCCTAGATTCCTGCATTGCGGGGGCTGGTCTAGATGAACCCCAGGGTCCCTTCCAACTCTGCTAAGCACCTGCATCTCCCACAAGGGCCCAGGATGCCCAGAGCAGATCCCACAGGGTGGCTTTGTGCCCTGGGGTCCCTCTGCCCCTTCTGCATCCTGAAAGGGGGCCGACTCTCCCAGGCGTGTCTGCTGCTCCTTTGGGCAAAATGCTGCCTGCCTTTGGCTTCCCTCAAATCCATTTGTCAGCGTCTCGTGCCTCCCAGGAAATTAAAATCCGACTGTGCAACAAGAAATCCGACTTTTGTTTGAACTGCCAGGGCCAGACACCAAGTTGATGCAGAACTGTGGAAGAACCACATTCAAAAGGACAAGCATCGATCGCCTGATGAACTTCTTGGTGCTGGTGGTGAGTGCGAATGGCGGCTTCGCTGCATCTCTTGTCATTCCAGCTGAGGGGCTTCCTCCCAAAAGCAGGGAGGGAGGGGGAGGGGGAGGGGCATGCATGGACTTTATTCGTAAGAGATTTGGAAATAAATTATTTCTTTCCTCCTTCTTTGCAAGGACCAGAGAGCAGCTAAAGTTCCTCACATCAGTAGATGGCAGATTTAGGGAGTGGGGTTGGAAATTTATCGGTGGGATTTACTCACCTTTGGGGGGTGGGAATTATTTCATGGATTAGCTGTCTTTAAAGAAAAAAGAAACCATTTTTATTTGATTTTACAAATACAAGGTTACAAGAATCCAGATATAAATCCATATACAGAGATTCCCCGAGTCTCACGACTCCCCCCCCCCCCGCTCCCTGGGGTCCCATTTTAAACATTTACAACTGCATCTTCTTCCATACTCTATCTTTTATATCAATCCATATTGTCCGTGGCATTTTTTAGACTACAAGTAAAATCAAAATCCTGCCAATGTTTTCTTCCATCTGCTTTCAGTGGTCTCCTAAATAACTGATATTTTTTCCCCTTTTTAAAAAAAGTTTTTGTCTTCTTGGTTTCTGAGTTTTCCAGTCGGTTTTGCCATTTCGGCAGAGTCCATCAGCCTGGTTTCCCGTTCTTCACTGATTGGGACCAGGGCCGGCTCTAGGTGTAGGCTGGGTGGTGCAGGGCGCCAGGGCGCCGGCCTGCGCCCGCCCACCAGCTGCGCCAAGAAACGGGGCGTAGCGGGGGCGCCAGAGCGATCTCCGCACCACGGCGCCAGGGCGCCCGACACGCTTGAGACGGCCCTGATTGGCACCTTGCCTTCTTTCCATCTCTGGGCTAGTAACATCCGGGGAGCTGTTGTTCCATACATAAACAGTCTTTTCTGCACCTTTGGAATATCAGTGCCCGTGATTTCTAATAAAAATGCTTCTGGTTTTTTAACAAAGGTCCTTTTCAGCATTCCCCCCCCCCCATTTCATTATATATCATCTCCCAGAAAGCTTTTACCGTATTACCTTACACGGCCACCACATATGACAAAAGGTACCTTCTTTTTCTTTGCATTTCCAGCGGATATTTGCTCCTGTCCTAGACACTTTTGCTAACCTGCTAGGAGTCAAATACCACCGGTACATCATTTTCATATGGTTTTCTCTCAGTGTACAACATGCCGTATCGTGGATTAACTATCTTAACAGACTAATAGCTACCAGATGAAGTAGCGAAGAATCTACAGGACCTCCCCTGGGGCTTGTTTTCCATCCTTTGCCCAGGAATGAGAATTGATGGCTCCTCAGGGAGGGGAGGGCTCTTGAGGGCTCCTAGCCAGGATGGCTCTGCTCTGCCTCCACAATTGAAACCACGGCACACTCCCTTGGACTCTCCTTCCTTGGAGGTTTTTAAGGGCCATCTGTCATGGATGCTTGAGCTGAGATTCCTGCCTTGCTTGTGGGAGTTGGACTGGATGACCTTTGGGGTCCTTCCAACTCTAGAGTTCTATGATCTATGATTCTATGACTAATGTAGAAAGCTACTGTGGTTTTTTTCCCCTTTAGCACAAACATACACATTCATACAACTGAACATAAAAATAGTAAAGAACATAAAAAAGAAAAGGAAGGGGGGAAATGGAAAAAAGCAAAACAAGCAACATCAGTACAAAAACTTATACAGAACATGTAATAAACAATGTATATACCATATTTCAGCTCTTCTTTCCCTCCAGTTCATCCTCAACACGGTTCTCTTTTCATTTTTTGGTAAAAACTTTTCTTTCTCCATATTATTTGACTTACTATAAGTTTTATTTTGTAGAATTATCCTATTTACATGACAAAGCTCAATCAATCTGCCAGTGTATTGATCTTTTGACCATGTTCTTTTCCATAAACTCTGTGGGATATATACCGTACAGGGGGCTAGAGATGTTCTTCTCTTTTCTGCCCTCCCCTCTTGCAGATCTTTGTTCTTCTGGCCGCCATGTGCTCTGTGCTGGCCATTGGCAATAGCCTCTGGGAGTATAGGATGGGCTCTGCCTTCCAGGTCTACCTGCCCTGGCCGCACGATGTCCACTCGGCCTTCTATTCCGCCTTCCTCATGTTCTGGTCCTACGTCATCATACTCAACACGGTGGTGCCCATCTCCCTCTATGTCAGGTAAGCCCTGTGCCAGCCCCCAAACAGCCCATTTTGCACCGGTGTGTGTGTGTGTGTGTGTGTGTGTGTGTGTGTGTCTTCCCTATTGTCCTTCAGTGAAACGCTTTGGCATTCCAGCCCCAAACATGGAGGGCTCAAGAGTCACAAGCCATCGTGTCCTCCTGCGCCTCTACCCTCACAGGGTCTGGCCTGGAGGGGGGCGGATGTAGCGATGGGGACTCGATGTGCGGCCGCACTCAGGAGCACCAGGAAAGGAATGGGAAACAAGACAGTCAAGGTCATAATGCCATTAACAGTGGGACCTCTGGTTACGAAATGGATCCATTCTGGAGGTCGGTTCGTAACCGGAAACTGTTCTTATCCTGAGGCGCACTTCCATGAATGGCGCCTCCTACTGTGCGCACGCCTCTGGCGTGCGATTCGCTCGCATCCTGGGGCAAAATTCGCAACCAGGAGCACCTACCGGTACTTCCAGGTTAGCAGAGCTCGTCACATGACGTTTGGGTAAAGCAGAGGTACCACTGTATGTGAATCAATGCTACTTGTTCACTTGGGGAACCAGATTGTATCTGAAGTTACTTCTACCCAGACTATAGTTATTGCAAGTACTTGCTCGGCTCCATGAATCTCAATAGGTCTACTCTGAGTAGATGGAACATTCTGGTTGCCTTCCATGAAAAAGGATATTAAACAGTTCAGAAAACGGCAACCCAAAGATCGAGAGGTTGTCAGTGGTGGAGCAAGCCGACCAGGCGCCTGGGGCGGGGTGCGTGCGTGTGTGTCCTGCGCCCAGGGGCAGGGCTAGCCGGGGCAGGATGCTCCATGGGGCTTCCAAGGGGTCTGCCCGCCTCCTCCCTCTCAGCCACCCCACAGCTGGAGGAGAGGCAGCAGGGGAGAGACGCATGGCTCGGGCCCCACAGTGCAGTTCTGCCCAGCATTTTGTCACCCCCCTCAGTGGTGATACCCGGGGTGGACCGCCCCCTCCGCCCCCTTCCTCCGCCACTGGAGGAAGTTGCCGCATTTGAGATTTTTTAGTTTAAGGAAGAGGCCAGTCAAAGTGTGATCCGCAATGAGAGGGAGATGTCCCAGCAGGCACTGCTCCTCCAGCCCTACTTTTGCTTGCTTGGCACAAATAAAGGCACCAAGAGGGCCAGCCCCCCCATTCTGGCATGTTTCCTCCTCTTGCCCAACCAAGGAGGGCAGTGTGCTCTGACAGCCCAACCGTTGGGGTGGGGGAAGGAGGAACCACCCCATTGGCAAGGCTAGTGAGCTTTTAGAAGGAGCTCTGTCACTCCCTCCTTTGACTCCACAATGATGGCGCTATGCCCAGGCTCCGACTCAGCCACTTCCTTCTCCACAGCAGACGTGGCATCGCGCTTACAGTGCTCCCTTGGTTCTCAAACTTAATTTGTCCTGGAAGTCCATTCCAAAACCGAGGCGCACTTTCCCATAGAAAGTCATGCAAAATGGATTAATCCATTCTAGACTTTTAAAAACAACCCCTAAAACAGCAATTGAACATGAATTTTACTAATGAGACTACTGAGCCATAAAATGAAAGTAATAAACAATGTACTGCAGTCACACAATCAATTAATCAGTAGCTGAACTGGGTTCCACACAGACATAAAAGCCAAACAAAAAAGCTGCAAAAACAAAAATGCAAATTAAATAGCAAAAACAGATAGACCTTAGCATATCTGAAGAAGTGTGCATGCACACAAAAGCTCATACCAAGAACAAACTTAGTTGGTCTCTAAGGTGCTACGTGACCATTTTTAAAAAAAATTAATATAGACGTTAGCGTAACACTCAAAACAGAGCATGCTCGGCTTCCAAATAAGGTTTGCAAACAGGAACACTTACTTCCGAGTTTGCAGTGTTTGGGTTCCAAGTTGTTTGAGTACCAAGGCGTTTGAGAACCAAGGTACAACTGTACTTCATGGGATCCAGGGAGCATGCTTGCAACTTCTGTGTCAGGGGAAGGTCGGGGGGTGAGGGAGATGGAGCCGAGGTCCCTGGCCAGCCACCTGGGAATGCCTTTTCCTCGAGGGAACAGCTGCACAGCGCACAGCCGGTTCCGCCTTCCCAGCATGTGCTTGTGCTGCAGTTTATGGAGTCCATTTCTAGCCCACTCTCCTTCTTCCAAGTTGCTCAAGAGGGTGTGCAGAGTTCTCTCTCCTCTCTTTGGTCCTCACAGCAACCCTGCAAGGTAGGCTGAGAGACGGCGACTGGTCGAAGGTTGTCCAGGGAGCTGCATGGTCAAGTAGTGCCTGGAAAGCTGGCCTCCCAAATCCTAGCATGGCGTTCTAACCACTATGCCACACTGCCTCTCACCCGCCAATCCCCCCCCCCCGGAAGTGGCTTCTGCAATGGCCTCTTGCAGCTTGCAAAGGGACCCAAAGGGCCAGGAAGCTTTTCCTGCCAAGGGCTCCAGCCCATTCCTTTGTCTTCCCTCCTTCCTCTCGTTCAGCGTAGAGATAATCCGCTTGGGCAACAGCTTCTACATCGACTGGGACCGCAAGATGTACTACCCGGTTAATGACACCCCTGCCCAGGCCCGGACCACCACCCTCAACGAGGAGCTGGGGCAGATCAAGTACATCTTCTCCGACAAGACGGGGACCCTCACCCAGAACATCATGGTCTTCAACAAGTGCTGCATCAACGGGAAGATCTACGGTGGGGGCAGCTGCATCCTTTTATCTTTTTGAAGTAATTTTTATTTGATCTTACAGCTGTAAGATTGTAACAATACAAAATACATCTCCCTATTTAGGGTGTTCTCCCAATCTCTGAACCTTCCATTAACTTTTTCAATTGCATGTTGTTCCAGAATCCATATTTTATGTCACTCCATTTTGTCCATTGTATCTGTGTTATTGCAATCCTGCTAATGTTTTCATCTGCTTACAGCGGTCTCCCAGATATTTTGTAAAAAAAATTCTCATTCTTTATTAAAGCTTTGGTCTTCTTGATTCCTGAGCTTTCTGGTCAATTTTGCCATTTCGGCATAGTCTAAGAGCTTAGTTTGCCATTCTTCCCTGGTGGGGACTTTGCCTTCTTTCCATCTCAGGGGCTAATAACATCCATGCGACTGTCGTCACATACATTAAAAGTCTTTTCTGCTCCTTTGGAATATGGGCCCTTTGCCAGCCTGCTCCCCCTCCCCCTGAGATTTTGTTCGTCCATTAGTCCCAGTCAGCATGGGGGGCTTGGGGGAAGGAAAGACAGTTCGGATACTTCAGATCAGTCTTTCTCAACCTTTTTTGGGCCAAGGCACACTTGCTCCGTGAAAAAAATCACGAGGCACACCACCATTAAAAAAGTTTAAAAATTTAACTCTGTGCCGCCCTATATTATAATTATGACTGTAAGAAACACTTGCCAAATATTGCTTTCCGGCGGGTTAGCGTTGTGTATTGGCGGCCGCCAGGCACGTGACAATGCAAATCGTCCTTCTCGTCGCTGCACGTCGCGGCACACCAGCCAGCGTCTCGCGGCACACTAGTGTGCCGCGGAACAGCGGTTGAGAAACGCTGCTTCAGATGGTGTAGAATTCAGCGGCCAGATTGCTCACCGGAGCAAGACGGCTTGACCATATTATACCAATCCTGGTCCAACTGCACTGACTACCGATTAGTTCCGTGGCCCAATTCAAAGTGCTGTTTTTGACCTATAAAGCCTTAAACGGCTCAGAACCGCAATACCTCAAGGACCGCCTCGTTCCATATGAACAAACCTGGACCCTGAGATCATCTTCTGAGGCCCTCCTTCGTGTGCCGCCTTCTCAAGCGGTCCAGAGGGTGGCAACACGAGAACGGGGCCTAATCTATAGAATGCTCTCCCTAGTGAAGTTCGACTGGCGCCTTCATTGAACAGCTTTAGGCGCCAGACAAAAACGTTCCTTTTTAACCAGGCCTTTCGTTGATCTGTTTGACATCCTTGTTGTTGTTGTTTAGTCATTTAGTCGTGTCCGACTCTTCGTGACCCCATGGACCATAGCACGCCAGGCACTCCTGTCTTGCACTGCCTCCCGCAGTTTGGTCAAACTCATGTTCGTAGCTTCGAGAACACTGTCCAACCATCTCGTCCTCTGTCGTCCCCTTCTCCTAGTGCCCTCACTCTTTCCCAACATCTGGGTCTTTTCCAAGGATTCTTCTCTTCTCATGAGGTGGCCAAAGTATTGGAGCCTCAGCTTCACGATCTGTCCTTCCAGGGAGCACTCAGGGCTGATTTCCTTCAGAATGGATAGGTTTGATCTTCTAGCAGTCCATGGGACTCTCAAGAGTCTCCTCCAGTACCATAATTCAAAAGCATCAATTCTTCGGCGATCAGCCTTCTTTATGGTCCAGCTCTCACTTCCATACATCACTACTGGGAAAACCATAGCTTTAACTATACGGACCTTTGTCGGTAAGGTGATGTCTCTGCTTTTTAAGATGCTGTCTAGGTTTGTCATTGCTTTTCTCCCAAGAAGCAGGCGTCTTTTAATTTCGTGACTGCTGTCACCATCTGCAGTGATCAAGGAGCCCAAGAAGGTGAAATCTCTCACTGCCTCCATTTCTTCCCCTTCTATTTGCCAGGAGGTGATGGGACCAGTGGCCATGATCTTGGTTTTTTTTTGATGTTGAGCTTCAGACCATATTTTGCGTTCTCCTCTTTCACCCTCATTAAAAGGTTCTTTAATTCCTCCTCGCTTTCTGCCATCAAGGTTGTGTCATCTGCATATCTGAGGTTGTTGATATTTCTTCCGGCAATCTTAATTCCGGCTTCAGATTCATCTAGTCCAGCCTTTCGCATGATGAATTCTGCATATAAGTTAAATAAGCAGGGAGACAATATACAACCTTGTCGTACTCCTTTCCCAATTTTGAACCACTCAGTTGTTCCATATCCAGTTCTAACTGTAGCTTCTTGTCCCACATAGAGATTTCTCAGGAGACAGATGAGGTGATCAGGCACTCCCATTTCTTTAAGAACTTGCCATAGTTTGCTGTGGTCGACACAGTCAAAGGCATCCTATACCCTTTTAAAATGTGGCTCTTTTCTGGGGGTGGGTGGGGGGTGTTATTGGGTTGTTGTTTTTATTCTGATTATTTATATTGTCATCTTTTTCTGTGAACTGCCCTGAGACCTCTGGGTATAGGGCAGTATATAAATTCAATAAATAAATAAATTCAACAAATACATAACGTGCCAATACAGGAACCATTTAGACCTTCTGGAGCCCCACGCCTGCACCTGTTTTTCAATTCACCCAGCTGCTACTTGGCGGCCTGGTGTCTCACCTGCTTCCCAATGGGCAGTTGTAGATCATTGGCCAGGGTCCCAAAGGTGCCCGGGTGCCCCTGTCGTCTCGCTGCCACAAACTGGCCCAGGCCTGGAATTCACAGCCAGGTGAGCGTTTGTTGTCATCTCAACTGGGCTCTGTGCTTCTCACCCACAGGGGATGTCTATGACTTGGAAGGACAACGGGTGGAGATTTCGGAGGTAAGCGGCGGCTGCGAGGGGGGCAAAGGGTGGCAGGCAGGGCCAGTGGGCATTATTGTGGTCCCAGCCCTGCCCGGCACTTACCGAGGGTCAGGGGCCAGGCCATTTCAGCCAGGACATGCCCCAGTGTGGCTGCTGAAGTGGACAAAAGGAATTTCGACTTCTTCCCTTGTGCCTTGAGCTTCCCTCCTGGACATTTCCTTCTTCCTTCTTCCTTTCCTCTCTCGGAGGGGGGGGGGTCAAGGCTGCCAGCTGCCTGGGAAGGATGAGGAGCCTCTGTGTGGCTGTTCGTGGTCTTTCTCCAGCCAGAAGGAAGGTGGGCAGATGAGCCAAGAGAGGTTCTCATGGTAGCAACCTTTCTCTCCCCCCTCCTCTTTCAGAGTACCCCAAAAGTTGATTTCTCATACAACTCCCTCGCTGACGCCAAGTTCTCTTTCTACGACCAAAGCCTGGTTGAAGAAGTGAAGGCGGGAGATGTCATCACCCACAAGTTTTTCCGCCTTCTTTCTCTCTGCCACACGGTGATGCCAGAAGAGAAGAAGCAAGGTGAGGGGGGGGTGTAGCTGTGCCTCTTGCCTTGCAGGGGGTTGGACTAGATGACCCTTGGGGTCCCTTCCAGCTTGACAATTCTCCGATTCTGTGGTGAGACAGCACCTCTGGCTCAGAGCAGCAGTGTGGCCTTTGGGGAGAGGAGGGGACCTTGTCTGGGGGTGCTGTGCTGGGGGGCTCTTGTGAGTTGGACTCTGAAGGTCTCATGAGAACATAAAAAGAGACCTTATGGGTCAGACTCTGTGCCCTGTTCTCACAGGGGCCAAGCAGAAACCCACAAGCAGGATCCGAGCCCAAGAGCAGCGCTCTCCCCCTACTGAGGTTTCCAGCAACTGGGATTCAGAAGAAGCTTTGCTGCCCCCGACTGTGGAGGCAGAAAACATGGCCATCCTGGCTTTGTCCTCTTCTCCAACATGTCCTCTTCTCCAACATGAATTTGTCTAACCCTCTTTTAAAGCCATCCAAGTTGGTGGCCATCCCTGCCTGTTGTGGGAGGGAGTTCCACGGGTCAGCTATGGCCTCACTCACACTTCTGCTTGTCCTGCGCCTTCTAAGCGTGGGTTTTGCCTTTGCCCTGGAAAACCTGCTCTTTAGCGCTAAATCGGAACAAATGGCAGCCTGCTGATGACTGTTTGTTCCGATTCAGCAAACCCGACAATTTGTTGTTGACAATGGACAGCTGGACATACAAAGGGCCCCATTACCTTCAGTAGCTTAGGGCCTCCTCAAACCTAAATCCAGCCCTGGTTATGAGAGAGCAAACCTCTCCCTGCTCCCCTTTGTCCAGGCCAGGCTTCATTTTAGGAACTTAAAGGGTTCTCTCAAGACTCCCAAATCGGTTGCTGTGCTTGGACTTTTCCGCCTCCCTCTTGGAAGTGATGCTACCTCTCCCCCCCCCCCTTGCCCTCCCTGGCAGGTGAGCTGGTGTACCAGGCTCAGTCTCCGGACGAGGGAGCCCTGGTGACAGCCGCCCGGAACTTTGGCTTCGTCTTCCGCGCCCGGACCCCAGAGACCATCACTGTGGTGGAAATGGGGAAGACGATCGTCTATACGCTCCTTGCCATCCTGGATTTCAACAATGTGCGCAAGCGGATGTCTGTCATTGGTGTGTGCCCCCTTCCTCCCCTCCCCCAAACCCTGTGCCTCGCCTGTGATTGGTTCTCTGGGAAATACTCTGCACATGCCCAGGTCTCTTCTTTGTGTCCTGGTTGAGTGTTTCCACCAGCTGGGCAGACTTTATCGATGGGAGTTTTACTGAATTGGTGCAAAGCGATTTCCACTACCTGCTCGCTATGAAAAAGGAACTTCTAGGGGGCTGGGCTCTTGCAAGAGCTGAGGGACTGCGTGAGAAAACCCCAGAAAAGAGAGGAATGGCATTCCCTACAGTTAGGAAGCTCCTGCCTCTTGGCACATCTTACTCAGTATTGTTTGCGGTGACAGGCAGCAGTCGTCCAGGACCTCAGGCAGGGCTCCTCCCCTTCTGCATGCCAAGCAGATGTTCTGCTGCTGAGCCTCTCTGGCCCTCCCATCTAGGAAGACTAGATCTTTGAAGGAAGGGGGGACACACACACCCCAGCCGTCTCTGGCTCTCTGCCCGTATGTCATGTGTCTGTCCAGGGTGGGGACCGATTCTGGGCACCATCTCATTTTCTGCCCTTCTTCCCTTCTTTCCAGTGCGGCGCCCCGACGGCAGGGTGACCCTGTACTGCAAGGGGGCGGACACGATCCTGTACGAACTCCTGCACCCTTCCTGTGCACCTCTTAAGGAGGAGACTACCGAGTACCTGGAAGTAAGCTGGCAGCAGAGTTTGCATGCAGAGCCTCCCCAGAGCGATGCCCCCCCCCCCGCGGCTTCATCTTCACCCCAGCCCACCCCCTGGGGGTTTCGTGAGACCCACAAAGAGGGTGCTTTAAGAACAGGAGTCTCTCTGGAGCTCCTTTCCCCTGACCCCTCCTGTGCTCGCTTGCGTCCTTCTAGGAGTTTGCAGGGGAAGGTCTCCGGACACTGGTCGTGGCCTACAAGGACCTGGAGAGAAAGTCCTTTGCCAACTGGCAGAGGCGTCACCACGAAGCCAGCACAGCCCTGCAGGATCGAGAGGAGAAGCTGTCGGAGCTGTACGAAGAAATCGAGAAAGACCTAATAGTAGGTGGGGGTGCCCAGGAGGGAAGCCGGGCGCTCAAGGCTCAGGCACCGAACTGGAACAAATAGGGGTTGGTCAGACAGGGTGAGGGTTAGCTGAGATTGCTGCCTTGCAGGGGGTTGGACTAGATGACCCCTGGGGTCCCTTCCAGCTCTACAATTCTGTGATTCTATCAACCATGCAACTTAAGCAGCTTGGAATGCTGCTGTTACTTGTATTTAAAGGTAAAGGTAAAGGGACCCCTGACCATTAGGTCCAGTCGTGACCAACTCTGGGGTTGCGCGCTCATCTTGCATTATTGGCCGAGGGAGCCGGCGTATAGCTTCCAGGTCATGTGGCCAGCATGACAAAGCTGTTTCTGGCAAACCAGAGCAGCACACGGAAATGCTGTTTACCTTCCCGCTGTAGCGGTTCCTATTTATCTACTTGCATTTTGATGTGCTTTCGAACTGCTAGGTTGGCAGGAGCTGGGACCGAGCAACGGGAGCTCACCCCGTCACAGGGATTAGAACCGCCGACCTTCTGATCAGCAAGCCCTAGGCTCAGTGGTTTAACCACAGCGCCACCTGGGTCCCTTATTACTTGTATTTAGAGTATTTCTAAACAGTCAACCCATTCCAAAAACGAATCATGGCAGTGAACCATAACGTAACAAGCAGGGGTGGTTTCTCCTGCTCTGGAGGGAAGGACCCAAACCAGTGGGTTCGAGGGACACGAAAGGAGAGCCCCTTGCATTTGGCGCCTTCGTGGCTTTGCCTTTCCTACGCTGCCCCAGTGGAGAGACGTCCCTCCTCCCTTTCATTGTGTGCATCTCTTCTCCTTTTCTGATTTCCCACTCATTAAAAAGCTCTTTGTTGAGACCTGGGGCTGGACTCGCAATGATGCATGGCTCCTTCCTGCTCCTGGGTTTTTAAGAGTCTACGTGCGAGCGCATTTTGCAAGCCTCTTGCTGAGCCGCCTTCATCTGGGACGCTTCCCTGGAGCCCCAGAGGCCGACGGAAGGGAGCCAGCTAGGACTCTCCTGGGCCAGATTGTCTTCTGGGAGGTCATAAGAACATAAGCAAAGCCCCCTGGATTAGGCCAAGGGCCCATCCAGTTCGACATCCTCTTCTCATTGTGGCTGAGCAGTTGCCTGTGGAAACCTACTGTTAAAAGAAAAAAAACTGCTCCTTTTCCCATCATGGGGTACCCAAGAGCCTGTATAGCGTCCTTATGTAAGTTCTCTATCGCTAGGAGAAAATAACAGAGGCCAATCAGAGAAAATTGAGAAGCAAATCAGCTAGTAAGCCTGATCTTTATTAAACTGTTGCAACAGGGTCCCCACTCACCACATGCAGGAGGGAGGGGAGGAACCCAGAACATTGGTGTGCAAGCTCTTATATAGACTTTTGAAATTGCCTCTCATGTAGCTCAAGGTAAAGGTAAAGGGACCCTTGACCATTAGGTCCAGTCGTGACCGACTCTGGGGTTGTGGCGCTCATCTCGCGTTATTGGCCGAGGGAGCCAGCGTACAGCTTCCATGTCATGTGGCCAGCATGACTAAGCCGCTTCTGGCAAACCAGAGCAGCACATGGAAACACCGTTTACCTTCCCGCCAGAGCGGTACCTATTTATCTACTTGCACTTTGACGTGCTTCGAACTGCTAGGTTGGCAGGAGCTGGGACCGAGCAACAGGAGCTCACCCCGTCGCGGGGATTCGAACCACCAACCTTCTGATCGGCAAGCCCTAAGCTCTGTGGTTTAACCCACAGCGCCACCCGCGTCCTCAAGACCACCACCCAAAAACATCATCCATACACCACAGAAAGAGGTGGTCCCCAGCAGAAATTGGAGTGTGTTGCTTCTCTCCTATCTGCCAGGATACCTGATAATGCCTTGTCTGATTGCGTTTTCTGGGTAGCCTGGCCATTCCTTGGAGCTGGTAAATACTATTCATACACAAATATGCCCTTAAGACAGGATTTGTAAGCAAAAACACAATGGGAAGGCTTTCCCCATTTTCCTCCCTTACTGCAGAGAAATATTTGAGGTCACTGGGAGAGTCAAAATGGCTTCAGGATTGTTCTTCTGTACTATTTCAGACACGTGGTTTATATACTTATGTATGTGTTTGCCTTGTACGTTTATTTTATATACTGTATATAGGACCTTAGAATTCCTATAACACTACAAACAGGATCTGTGCCACAGTTTAACTCTGTGGTGCATGACGAAGGATTTTTTCCATCCATCCTGAATCTTTCAACCTAAGGGCTCACCTGTACTTCCATGTCCCATGCTTAGAAAGCAGGAGTCTGAGTGGGTTTTTGTTTGCCTCACCACTTTCCCCAGAAAACCTGCTCTCTAGCGTAGAATTGGAACAAATGTCAATCCACAGAAAATGCAGCAGTCATTTGCTCCAATTCAACCCGCTATAGGGTGGATTTTCCTGGAGGAAAACAGCAGGATAAGTGAAAGTCTGGGTGGGGTGGGCCCCCAGCTTCATTGGATGTCCATTGTTCACCCCTTTCAGAGCACCCCTTTGTGACTCCCCACCCTCTCTCTGCAGTTACTTGGTGCCACGGCCATTGAGGACAAGTTACAAGACGGTGTCCCACAGACCATTGAGACCTTGGGGAAAGCGCAGATTAAAATCTGGGTGCTCACTGGAGACAAGCAAGGTACTGCCAGAGGGGGAGATGGCACCCTGCTTTCAGCCCCCCTCCTCAAACAGCTGGCGATTGATTCTGCACCCTTCTGGGGTGCATCCCAGAATCCTTTGTGGCATCACAGGGCGGAAAGAACACCACAGCGCACTCTCAGTGCATGGAGGTGGCTGTGGGTCTCCCCTACTCCCTGCGCAGTGGGGCAAAACTCCCTTGATCTGCCCCCTTGGGGAGAAACACCTGGGGGGTGAATCTCAGAGGGGGCGAGGCTGGCCTCCTTGCTCCCACCAGCCTTAAGTCATCCTGGAGTTGTCGCAGCAAAAGGGAGGAGCTGGGAAAGAGAGGTGGGCTTGGAGGGGCCGAATCCTAGGAATTGCAGTGAGTGCCAAGGAAAAGACACTGAGAAAATCAGGATCATAAAAGATCTGAGAGAAGCAGAGTAACGAGGGAGGAGAGCAAAGACAACAGGAGCAAAAGAGAACGAGAGAGAGCACTGGTGGGGGGGCTAGATGTGGTTTTAAGCACAGGCAAGAAAAATGAGATGAACCGCAGAGTAAAGAATCCATTCGAAGCATTGCCAACACACATTTAAAGCCCATCAGCTCCCCCAGAGAATCCTGGGAAATGTAGTTCTTACCTCCCAGAGCCACAGTTCACAGCACCCTTACAAACTACAGTTCCCAGGCTTCTTTGGGGGAAGTCATGAATTTTAGATGCGTGTTTGAAGCATCTCCGGTGTTTTTGGTGGGTTTTCCAAAAGAAGTCCAGCAGGGCCATCTCCAGCTGAGGTGAGAAGGAGAATGAGCAAGAAGCTTCAGGAATCGCTGTGCCAATGTCAGGGCGCAGGAGGGGCTCTTGCCTTCTGCCTGGCTGTCCGGGATGGAGGGGGCCCACAGTCAGGTCAGCTGACCCAGCCTGAAGGGTCCATCTCAGGCCGAGGTGTTGCCATGAAAGGGGAGAACGAGCGAGGGAGAGTCTGATCCCTCCTGGCCCTAACGCTTGCCGTGGGCTCCTCATTCCTTGGAGGTGGGGTGGGGCCCTGCCGGGGATTCCTGCCTTGCAGGGGTCTGGACTAGAAGACCCCCTTCCCACCACTCTGCCATTCTGTGATCCTTCTCCAGAGACGGCCGTGAACATCGGCTACTCCTGCAACATGCTCTACGACGACATGAAGGACATCTTCTTCATCCAAGGGGACACCTTTGAGGAAGTGCGCGATGAACTCAGGTAAAGGCCTTCTCCGCCCTGTGGGAATGTTCAGGGAGGCAGGAGAGGATACATAGCTGCCAAGTTATCCCTTTTTTAAAGGGATTTCCCCTTATGCTGAATAGGCTTCCTCGCGAGAAAAGGGAAAACTTGGCAGCTATGAGAGGATATGTTGTTTATTAATATCCTTCCTAACTTGCACTAGCAAGTTCCTTTACTTAGCAGAGTTTCACATTCCCCTTTTAAACGCACAGCGGGTAGCTGGTTGCAGGCTTGTTTAAGCCTCTTAATATTAGATTCCTGGTAAGTTCCCTTATATCCCTCTTAAAAGAACAAACACGCCACAAGCTTGTGTGAAGTATATAAAAGAAGTTTACTTACATTCAATTCATGGTTGGATCCCTGAAGGCAGACTTAGTTACAAAGTATATACATGTGGATCTATCCCATATGGGGATAATCCCAGTGTCCTCTGTTGGCTAAGAGACAACAAAGCATCTCTAGCTAAAATGCTGCTCCAACAACGGAGGAAGTCCAAGAGAGAGAGAGAGAGAGAGTGCTGCGTGCCTTGTCCTTTTGTTACCTGGACAGGTGAGGTCACGCCGACCTGGACAGGTGAGGTCATGCAAAGGAAGTATGTCTCAGCAAGGAGGAAACAGAAAGTTTTCTACTGACAGGACCAAACATCCCCCTGCATGTCCACTCTAGGAAAACAAGGAATGTTGTACTTCACTGCTACTTATGTATCACATCATGGGCGTACCCAGGATCAAAACTAGGGGGGGCAAGGGGAGGGGCCAAGGCACGGAAGGGGAGGGGCCACAAAGTGGGCGGGAACGGCGAACCCGCGCTCCGCCGGGCTGTGCCCCTCCCTAGAAGCAGGGCTGGTGGGCGGAGGCGGAGCCCAGCCCAGCGGAGCGCGAGTTCGGCGTTCCCGCCTACCGCGCCGCGCTCCCTGGTTCCCCGCCGCGCTTGGCCTTGCCTGAGGGCGCGCCGGGGAGCTGGAGGGAGGGTGCGGCGCGGCGCGGCAGGAATGGCGAACTCGCGCTCCGTCGGGCTGTGCTCCGCCTCTGCCCACCAGCCCTGCTTCTAGAGTAGGGCAGCTGCCCTAACTTGCCCCGTGGTGGGTATGCCCTTGTATCACATCCCACACACCCTCCTCCTCCAAGGCTGCCGGGGGCTACTAGCCACGTGGGTTCCTCTCTCCCCCCAGCATGCCCCTGACTCCCAGCTGCTGGAAGCCGCAAGTGGGCAGAGCACTGCTAAGCTCAGGTCCTGCTGGGGGCATCACCCAGGGAGGGCCTGAGATGGTCTGCTTGTCTACTAGTTAGGGGGTGGGAGTCTTGCTTTGCTTGTTGTTTGCATATTGCTAATGTTTTTGTTATTATTCACTTACTTAATTTATTATTAAATTTATTACTGTTTTGGGGAAACTCCCCGTTGGCTTCTGCAGTGCTTGTTATTGTGGATCTTCTCTTAGGAAAGCGAGGAAGATGATGACGCAGGAGGCCGTCATGGATGACGATGAGCTGGACACCCAAGTCAAGAAGTCCGGCAACTGCAAGGTCTTGCCGGAGGAACAGCCCAACGGGGAATACGGCCTGGTCATTAATGGGCACAGCCTGGTAAGGAGGAGGCAAGGAGATGATGCAGGAATCTATGTCAAGGTTGAAAGGAGGGTTTGTGCCCCAGCAGGCATCATACACACCCCACTACCAAAATCAACACAATCTGTTGCTCACAAATCACAGTTTTTCCTGTCTATTCAAAGGGCCTCTGCTGCACATTCCCAAATGAAACAAATCTATGTACTGGCTCACTGGGAAAACTTCAGAAATTCATATAAAGTAAGGGCTTGGGGATGCTGACACAAAGTCAGCCACGATTTAAAGCAACAGTAGGGAATGTTAGAGAATGGGATGCTGGGTGTGGGAGAGAGAGAGGGAGGGAGAGAGAGAAGCCCTGTGGCACCAATCCGGCTGTTGATGGGACAGGAGAGTGTGGCAGCGGCAGGGATCCGAGCCACCAGAGCTTCTCCCTCATGGACTGGGCAAGGTGAAGCAGGCAGGATCCGCAGCCGGATCAGGGCTGGCTTGCCCCAAAGAGGAAAGGGGCATAAAGGGGAGGGATGCGCATGAGCATCGGGTTGCCAAGCGCAGCGCACTGCTGCTACATTTTCCGGGGACATTTAAGTAAATCCGAGGACATTCTGGGGACGCAATTTGTCTGGGGACAGATTTGCAAATCTGGGGACTGTCCCAGGGAAATGGGGGTGTCTGGTAACCCTAAAGCAGGCACGTCCAACTCCCTAGAGACTGTGATGTACTCCCAGTATTAAAAAAAAACTAGCAGTGATCTACCCATTGTCATTGGAGGGAGGAAGAGCGTGGGTGGGGTGGGTGGATTGCCCAGAGTTGTGGAGCTTTTTTGGGGGGAGATATGCACAGTTTTTTTACCCCCCAATAGCTTTTTGTACATGATAAGGATCCCATGATCTGCCAGGATCAGCCGGCGATCTACCGGTAGATCGCGATCTCCTGGTTGGACACCCCTGCCCTAAAATATGACCCAGCCAGGAGGAAACAGGAAGTTTTTGACTGGCTGGACAAAACATTCCCCTGCATGTCCACTCTAGGAAAGCAAGGAATGTTGTACTTGACTGCTACTTATGTATCACCTCCCACATTGCCTTCTCCTGTCCCGTCCCCCCACCCTCACTGTGTGTGTCTCCCACCCCCACCCCCTCGCAGGCCTATGCTCAGGAGGGGGAGCTGGAGCTGGAGCTGGTGCGAACGGCCTGCCTCTGCAAGGTGGTGATCTGCTGCCGGGTGACGCCTCTGCAGAAGGCGCAGGTGGTGGAGCTGGTGAAGAAGTACAAGAACGCCGTCACGCTGGCCATTGGGGACGGGGCCAACGACGTCAGCATGATCAAGGGTGAGGGCCCTGCAAGCTCTTTGTGTGAGGGGAGGGGGGGCACCTGTGCCACTGAAGGCAGGATCCAGCCTCAGGAGTCCCAGGGAGAAGCAGGTTAAGGACTTCATCAGCTCATTGCGCTGCAGAAATCTCCGCAGTCCGCCAGCCTTCGGGCACATCCAATGCTCTCGTTAGTTAAATGTGCGTAATTGGCTGTCAAGTGAGATGCTGCAGTTTCCGAGCAATGTGGGAAATAATGGGATTCTTCAACATAGCTGCCTGGATTAAAAGGACCCCAGATGCAAAACGAGGGAGGGGTGGGAAGGACACCCAGCCCCCCAGCCCCAAGAGAGGGATGCCCCCACAGCAACTTCCCGGGGATGATGAGCCCCACCTGGGACACCTGGGACTGTGCTGGAAGAGGAATCTGCTACCGGGGGGGGGGCTCTATTTGATGAGGAAGGGGGTGACCAGTGGTGTTGGGGCTGTGCTCTCTCTCTCTCTGGCCCCGATCCTGGAGATTTAAAAGAGGATTGGACATATCAATGGAGGAGAGGAATATGGGTGGCTCCTAGCCAGGATGGCGATGTTCTACCTCCACAAGTTGGAGGCAGCAATCTTCCTGGAAACCCCAGGAGGGAAGGGGGCTCTTGGGCTCAGATCCCGCTTGCGGGTTTCCCATTTGAGGGCCACTGTGAGAACAGGAGGCTGGAACAGATGGGCCCCCATGGGCCTGATCCAGGAGGCTCTTCTCTGGTTCTCCTGTTCTGCAGAGGTGGAGAAGGAGGGGGAGAGCCCTCCTTCGAAGGGAAGAGAATCTCTACTTACTCTCTCAATCCATGTTTAATACAATAATGTCTTATTCTCTTGCTAATTATGCTCTTTCAAATGTGTGTTCTCTACTTGACCTTCCTTTGCAAGGCTTTATTTTGAAATCTTTACGATACAATTTCCGTTTCCTGTTAACAGGGTTGCTTTGAATGTATATGGTGTAGCTAGTTTTCTTCTGTAATGTTTTATTTTGGAATGTGCTGTTTGCTGTTTGAATGTAGGTCGTAAAGCGCCTTGAGGTTTTTTCCTTAAAAATTTAAAGCGGTATAGAAACGAAATGAGTACAGAGTAGACCCTCCCCTCCCCCACTTTATTTGTAAGAAAGCAGATGGTGGGGGGACCTGCATAAGAGAGGTGGGCACAGGCAGGGGGCACAGACTCATGCCAGTTATTGCCACCTTGGATGCCCCTGAGTGCCAGTTGCTTGGAAGCACAAGGGCAGAGGCTGCTGCTGCTGTTTGTGGGCTCCTTTCCAGGGGGATGCCTGGTTGGCCCCAGGGACAGCAGGGCGCTGGACCACCACCACCACCCTTGACCTGACGCGGCTGCTTCCGGGCTCCCTCTCCTTCTCTTCCAGCCGCCCACATTGGCGTTGGCATCAGCGGCCAGGAGGGCATGCAGGCCGTGCTGTCCAGCGACTTCTCCTTTGCGCAGTTCCGCTACCTGCAGCGGCTGCTGCTGGTCCACGGACGCTGGTCGTACATCCGCATGTGCAAGTTCCTGGCCTACTTCTTCTACAAGAACTTCGCCTTCACGCTGGTCCACTTCTGGTACGGCTTCTTCTCCGGATTCTCCGCACAGGTGAGCCCTGCCTGCCTGCACGTGGCATGGCGGCCGTTCTGGCAGGCCTCTGCTGCTCTCTGCTGACCGCCGCTTAAAATTGCTGGGAATTGCCAACGTTTCCTCTGACAGGAGCAAACAAGAACTGAGAACCCCAGGACCTCTCCTGAGAAGGCAGCTACTCAATAAATTTATGTCTTTTTTTTTAAAAAAAAAGAAAAATCATAAAATTTATATACTGTATTGCTTGATTGCCACTAGAAACACACACACCTCCAAGCAGTTTGTGCTCGACTGCCAGGCTTTGCTGGGTCTGTGCAGCCCCAAATACAGACTCTGAGCCTGCGCAGAGTAACCCTTGGGATCTTCTGGAGCCGGGCAATGCTTCACTGGGCTCCCCACCCTCCAGGGCACCTGCGCTCCGTGGGTGCTGGCCCTCTGCCCCTCTTTCTGACTGCTGCCCTCCTTCCGTGTCTGGTCAGCTGATCTTTCCTCTGCCTTTTGTTCTCTCCATCTTCTCTGAGATTTTCACTCCCTCGTTCATTTTTGCATTTCACTTGTTGCCAGGTAGGAGTCTTTTGCAGGAGGGGACAGTTCAGGAAGGGCAGAGGACGCTTCCTGCCTTGGATCATAGCACTGTAGAGCTGAGAGGGGCACCAAGGGTCATCTGGTCCATCCCCCCCCCGCAATGCAGGGTGCTCACAACCATTCTTTGCAGGTGCCAAGGGCTCCAGAGAACCCCTGGGACTTTGCACAGAGCTTTGTTCACGGGGAGGAGGTGGGGGGGGGCGCGGGAGGGGTGCTCCTGCAGTCCTGGGGACCAGTGACACCAGAGGGCTCCTTCCCCAGCCTTTCCAAGGGTCTCCTGCCACCTTGCAGCACCTTGCTTTAGCTGTGACTCCTTCCTGGCAGGGGGTTGGGCCAGGTGGCCTTTGGCACCCCTCCCAGCTCTACAGTTCTAGGACCCTTAATATCGTTGTGAGTTGAGCGCCTCCATCTGCTTGATGCCCTGAGGACCTCCCTGTTTTGGGGCAGGGCCGGTGCATCCATTTAGGCGGACTAGGCCATTGCCTAGGGCGCGAAAATGGAGGGGGCACTGCCGAGCCTGCCCCACAAAACCCCTGCGCCGCCGCCGCCCTCCCAAGGCGCGCGCTCGCGTTCCTCCCGCCTATGGAGGGGACGCCGAGAGCTCCCCAGCGGCGGTAGGCGGTGGCAAGTGCCCACAGCCGAAGTCTTCAGCTATAGGTGCTGCCGCCGCCGCCGCTCGCTCGCCGAGGAGCCCCCAGCGTCCCCTCCACAGGCGGGAGGAGCGCGAGCCAAAAGGAGAGCTCAGCGCTCTCCCACCCACGGATGGGACACTGAGCTCCCCAGCGGCTGTAGCGAGCAAGCGGCAGCAGCGCCCGCAGCTGAAGCCTTCAGCTATGGGCGCTACTGCTGCCACCACCGCTCACTCGCTGCCGCTGAGGAGCTCAAAGCGTCCCCTCCACAGGCAGGAGGGCGTCAAGCTCCCCCCTTGGCCCGCGCTCCTCCCGCCAATGGAGGGGATGCAGGGGCATCAGCGGTGTGCGTGTGTGCGTCATGACGCATGCGCCCGGGGGGGGCGCCAGAAGGGGGTTTTGTCTAGGGCGCAAAAAGCCCTCGCACCGCTCCTGTTTTGGGGCTCCTCTATCTGTGGGGGTGGAGAGTTCGAGAGCAAGCTTGCCAAAGCAGTCTCTGTAGTTGCACCTGGCACCTCAAGACGCAACTCCAGGACTAAGGCTGATTTCTCACCGATTTGGGGCATGGTGCACACTGACACCGCCACCACCCCACCACCCCAAAATTCACAGCAATATTTTCACCTCTGTCCTGGCTGACCGAGGAGGCCATTTCCAGACCCCCTCCTCCAATTCACTGCTGGGTCTCCCCACTGAGATGCTTGCCTTCGACCATCCCCTGTGGGCTCCTTATTTCTGCCACTGTCTTTCCACCACAGACTTGCACCCTTGGCTTCCCAGCAGCTGCCTGGGCCTTGGTCTCCTCTCTTGCTAGCCCTCCCTTGGGACACCCACCCGCTTGCACCTGAGGCCACCCGGCGCACCCAGGGGCCCTTGCGTCCGGGACTGTGCCTCTGCTCCTCCTCTGTGTGGGGCTTTTCTCATTTCCTCCATCCCTCGGTCTCTGCAGACGGTGTATGACGAATGGTTCATCACTCTTTACAACATGGTGTACACCTCCTTGCCTGTCCTGGGAATGAGCCTCTTTGACCAGGTACGGCCCCTTGATTTGTTTTCTGCCCTCTTAGTTCAATCAGGGGTTTGCCCCACAACTGGGAGCAGAGGGCTCTGTTTTTGGCCCCAGCCAGATAGGCTCCGGCCCTGCCATGGGGTGACTTGCCTCTCTCAGCCTGGGGGCTGGCTGCCCCTCCAACACACAGGCTCTCACCCTGTATTTAGCACACGCACACACAGCACAGGTAGACAGGCATGCACAGCTCAGGAGTGTGCGTTGGGTTCCTCCCTGTCGCAGGGCTGGGCTGGGAGGGGAGGAAAGCATCTTCCAAATTGGGAGTATCCAGGGTTGGAAGCCTAAGAGGTCCAGGCTAAGACCAGCAGGTGGAAGTGATTTTGGCCAAGCCTTCCTGGTGAAAGATGGCAGGGGAAGGACCTTCAATGAGAGGCAGGGAAGGGAAGATCTCCTGAGGTGGGACAATGGGGGAAGCAAGAGAAGCTCCCAGGTGAGAGCTGGGAGGGTCCTCCCATTTCTGTGTGATACAAGGCTTAAGATCCACCTTGCATTCTGCTTCTTGCTCTTTCTGTTTTTATTTGGGTTACAGTCGTACCTCGGCTTCCATATCCCTCTGGATATGGAATATTTGGGTTACGGCCACAGCAAACCCAAAAGTGTAGGCTGTACTTCCGGGTTTTGCCGCGCACACTTACACAGGAGTGCTCAATCGTGCCACGCACATGCGCAGAAGCGCGCCTCTATTTACGTAATTTTTGGAGTGCAAACAGACCCCAGCACAAATTAAGTTCGTATCCAGAGGGTCCACTGTAGTCTCTTTTTTATTGTACTGTATTATGAGAAGCTTTAATAAAACCTTATATATAAAACCAGAAACTTAGAAGAACCTTCCTAAAGGAAGGAGCAGGAGAACAGAATAACTGGGGGGGTCAGAGGTGCTGGTGTTGCGTCTGGAACGGGGCTCTAGGGGGCCATCTAATCCACGTACAAAACAACCCTTCACAGCCTTGTACAGATGGAGGGAAAGGGAAAAGAGGTGGGTTTGTGTCACAGTAGCCCCGAAAGCATTGCAGGCTTGCATATTATTATGGTTTGTCATGCCGTCCCAAGACACTTTGCCACCGGGAGGCAAACCACAAAAAGATGCCCCCTTCCTGCCAGGGAAGAAGGGCTGAGAGAAGATCTATATCAGGAGCAAGGAGGGGGTGGGGATTATGATCTGCGTGCGAATCTGCTTCTCCTGTGGGTCCTGCCGCCTGAGGCCTTTGCCTCATAGGTGGGCCGGCCCTGCATGGCTTCAACTTCCTTTTGGTTTGAGGGTGAGTGAGGTCTGCCGGTTTGAGCTAAAGGCTTTGCAGAAGTGGTGAGTGTTGAGGGCGGATCCTGCAGGGTGGGTGAGGAGGGGTGGGCAATCGCCTTGCCTGCAATCTCAAAACACCCCTCTCTCCGTTTTCCGCCCCCAGGACGTGGATGACCGCTGGAGCCTGCAATTCCCGCAGCTCTACATGCCTGGCCAGCAGAACCTCTACTTCAACAAGAAGGAGTTTGTCAAGTGTGTCCTCTACAGCGTCTACAGCTCCCTGGTGCTCTTTTTCATCCCCTACGGCACCCTCTTTGACTCTTTGAGGAGCGACGGGAAGGCCATTGCCGACTACCAGTCCTTTGCACTCATGGCCCAGACCTGCCTGCTCATTGTGGTCTCCGTCCAGGTAAGGGGTCGCCTGCCACGGGCAAGGCTTGTGTGGGGCCCTGGGGCGTCTCCCGGCCCATGGGGAGAAGGCAGGCCTTTCTGTCCTCAGCTGATGCCGCAAAATGACCTATCGGGATGGGAAGGGTTCAAGGGGGCCGGGATTTATTCTGGTCCAATGTAGGGGGTAGGAGCTCACACCCTCAGCAACTTCCAAGTGATCCATGGGGAGGCAGGAGATATTGGAGGGGGATAAGCGTTTTGCAAATGAATGGCCTTGCCTGGAGTGAGAGAAGCAAGGGTCAGGGGCTGCCCCTCTTTCTGGGAGGCTGGAGGCTGGAGTTCCTTGGGGAGTTTAGGGTGGGATGAAGACCTCTTCGGCATAGTAGAGAGGGGAGGGGAGAGAGGGGGGAGACAATCAAACTTCGGTTCCCAAACACCTCTGTTTTGGAACGTTTCAGCTCCCGAATGCCAAAAACCCAAGCAAATGCTCCAGTTTCTGAACATTTTTCGGAAGCTGAATGTCTGACGCAGCTTTCTCTTGAATGCAAGAGGCTCTTGCAGCCAATTAGAAGCCACACCTAGAATCATAGAGAGTTGAAAGAGACCCCAAGGGCCATCCAGTCCAACCCCCTGCCAAGCAGGAAACACCATCAAAGCATTCTTGACATATGCCTGTCAGGCCTCTGCTTAAAGGAGACTCCACCACACTCCTTGGCAGCAAATTCCACTGCCAAACAGCTCTTACTGTCAGGAAGTTCTTCCTAATGTTGAGGTGGAATCTTCTTTCTTGTAGTTTGAATCCATTGCTCTGTGTCCGCTTCTCTGGAGCAGCAGAAAACAACCTTTCACCCTCCTCTATATGACATCCTTTTATATATTTCAACATGGATATCATATCACCTCTTAACCTTCTCTTCTCCAGGCTAAACATACCCAGCTCCCTAAGCCGTTCCTCATAAGGCATCGTTTCCAGGCCTTTGACCATTTTGGTTGCCAAAACCTCAGTTGTCGAACATTTCGGAAGCCAAACAGGCTCCTGGAACTGATTACGTTTGACAACCAAGGCTTGACTGTACAGTGACTCCCCTGGGAAGAAAAGCTACAGTGCTGGGGACTTTTCAGTTTAGAGAAAAGGCAGGGGAAAGGGGACATGATAGAGGTTTACAAAATGATGCCTGGCGTGGAGGGAAGGGACGGAGTTTTTCTCCCTCCCTCCCTCCCTCTCTCTAGAACTATCTGGGCATCCAGGGAAGCTGAATGTGGGAAGAAGATCCAGGCCAGATAAAAGAAAGGACTTCTTCACACAGCACATAGTTAAACTTTGGAACTCCCTGTCACTGGATGTTGTGACGGCTTTAAAAGAGGATTGGACAAATTCATAGAGGGAGGAGAGGGCTTTCGAGGGCTTCTAGCTAGGATGGCCCTGCTCCACAGCAATGCTTCTGAATGCCACTTCCTGGGAACTGCAGAAAAGGAGAGGGCTGCTTGCCAGTCTCCCCTATGGGGCATCTGTTTGGCCCCTGTGAGAACTGGAGTCTGGAGGGGCCCCTGGCCTGATCACAGGTTCTTCTCTCACGCTCTCCTTGGCGTCCCTCTTGCAGATGGGCCTGGACACTGCCTACTGGACGGCCGTCAACCAGCTCTTCATCTGGGGCAGCCTGGCCATGTACTTTGCCATCACCTTCACCATGTACAGCGACGGCACCTACCTCATCTTCACCGGCTCCTTCCCCTTTGTTGGTGGGTATCAGGGGGGCTGGCAGGCAGCCCCCCTATCTGGCTCGGGGGGCCATAGAGCGGCCTTCTTCCAGGGACAAGGGCAGGGGAAAGCCCCCGCTGAATCCGGGCGTCAGCTCCAAAGAATGGTTCTTGGGCGTGCAAAGGAGCCCTGTGGAGCCCTGAGCGAAGGCAGCTGGGGGACCAGGGGGTGCCAAAGGCTGCAATCGGGGGCAGAGGGTGGCCGGCACCTGCATTGCAGGGGGTTGGGCTAGATGACCTTCGGGACCTATTTCTAACTGCACTTCTGTGGTTCTGTGATGACACATGTGGCCTGAGGCTCCCTGGGCAACGGTGTCCTTCAGAGGTGAAAGGGCGGAAAGGCAGATGTGGAATCACATAACCATGGAAATGTAGAGCCAAAAGGGACCCCCAAGGCTCATCCAGCCCAACCCCATGCTATGCAGGAATCATAGGCAGGAGGGGCCTCTGAAGCAACAGGACCCTGGAGGCTCCTCGTTCCCCCCGGCCCCGGCACATCCTGAAAGCGACCCTAAACTTGGGAATAAGTTTCTCCACCAATTGCTGACCCTCCTTGACCTCCAGCCCTGCTCTGTTCTAGCAGCAGCCTGAGCCAGCTGCATTGCCTGCCCGCTTCTTCTTCTTTTCCCTGCCAGGCTCGGCTCGGAACACCTTGAACCAGCCCAATGTCTGGCTTTCCATCTTCCTCTGTGTCACCCTCTGCGTCCTCCCCGTCGTCGGCTTCCGGTTCCTGAAGGTGCAGCTCAAGCCCACCATCAGCGACCAGGTAAGGCCTCCTCCTTCCTGGGCACAGGTGCTTCTCGGAAGGGGGGTGGTGCTGGTTGCTTCTAAGTGGTGGGGCGAGGGGGGGCACAAGGAGCTGCCCTCACTTGGCCTCTATCTGCTTCTGCGATGCTTCCTCCCATCCTGGGGCCAAGTGACCCCGGCCATCTGCGGCTGAGAAGCGAGTGCAGATTATGGACACGGATTAAGAGGAACTGGGGCAGGAGGAGAGGGCTATTTTTAGAAAAAAAGTGGGGGGGGGCACTGCAGCTCAGGGTCTCCTGTGGGCTGTGGCTGGCTGAAGTCCCCAGCGCCCCACTGTGAAAGAAATCTGAAATCTCTGGTCAGGGTGCAGCTGAGAGCAGGCCCAAACGGGAGTGATTAATGCTGACTTTATTCATTTTATTTCTATATGTTTTTTTTATTTATTGGGGGAATCTCAAAGTGGTTTAAGCATTAAAACGCCGAATAAAACATTATGGAAGCAGATGAAATATAAAATACTAGTGGAATTCAGCCCGTTTAAAAACGGGCGCTAGAACGCTGCTGTCGTGCAGCGCCGGCATGGGACGGAGCTTCGGAGGTCTCCGAAGCCCCGTCTCATGCGGGAGGTGCGCGGCGAGGCGGCGGGGGGGGGGAGAGAAGCACTTCTCCCCCCCCCGCCGCGCACCTGCCGCATGAGACGGGGCTTCAGAGACCTTCTCCAAAACTCCGTCCCATGCCGGCGCTGCGTGCCGAAGCGGCGGGGGGAGGAGCGCTTCCCCCCCCCGCCTCGCCGGGCACCTCAAGCATGAGATGGGGCTTCGGAGAAGGTCTCCGAAGCCCCGTCCCATGTCGGCGCTGCGTGGTGAGGCGGCGGGGGGGGGAGGAGCGCTTCTCCCCCCCCCCCCGCCGCCTCGCCGCACACCTCCCGCATGAGACGGGGCTTCGGAGAAGGTCTCCGAAGCCCCGTCCCATGTCGGCGCTGCGTGGTGAAGCGGCGGGGGGGAGGAGCGCTTCTCCTCCCCCCCCCGCCACCTCGCCGCGCACGCCAAGCCAGTCCCCGAGCCGAAGTGCGGCGTGGCGGGTGCTTTTCGCTGTTTGCCTCCCCCTTCGCTCCGGGAAGGCAAACGGCGAAAAGCCCCCGCCGCGCCGCACTTCGGCTCGGGGACTGGCTTGGCGGCGGCGGGAAAAAGGGGAGGAATTCCTCCCCTCCTTCCCGCCGCCGCCAAGCCAAAGCCGGCTTCCCTCGGCACCCGCTGCCGCTTCGGCTTCCTCGGGGAAGCAAGCAGGCGGGCTGTCTGCCTGCTTGTGTTCGCCGAGGAAGCGCCGTCCCATGCCGGCGGTGCACGGCAAGGCTGCCGGGGGGGAGCGCTTCTTTTCCCCGCCGCCTCCAGCATGAGACTGGGCTTCGGAGCGGCGGTTGGTGGAGCGGCGGTTGGCTGTTGTCTCTCCGTCCAATCCCTGTGTCCCTGGGGCACATGCGCAGTGACCCAGGGACACACGGGACAACTGGACGCAGGGACAACATGGACTTTATATATATAGATTCGAAGCAACATAACAAACAAAAATAGAAAAATGTTATCTTAAAGATTTCCAAATAAGACATTCCAAATAAGAAAGCCAGGGACAGAATTCACATTTAAAATATTAACATTGAAAAATACTATTTTGAACGTTTCAGACACAGAGACTCCTTAAGACCCAGGAAGGCTCCCTTGAGAGCCTCATCTGCCAACGCTGCCATGGATCTCTGCTGCCCCCTGCTGCTTCCTCTCAGCCTGACAGCCCCAAAGTCTCGTGCCTTGGGGGGGGGGCGCAAAGGGGAGCCAGCCTTCATCTTCATGGCTGCATCTTGGCCTGGATAGGCTTTGCCTGCAGGGACCCCTTTCCCTCCCCCTGTTCAGCCTCCAGGTTTTGCTGCAATTTTGAGTTGCGGAAACTGCCGTTCCTGGCAGTTAGAAACAGAACATTTCCATTTCTTTTTACGATATCCCTGTTTTAAGCATGGGAATATAGTACAGTGGTACCTCTACTTACGAATGTTTCTACTTACGAACGGAGCTCCGTCCGCCATCTTGGATGCGGTTTAGATAGGATTTTTTCTACTTACGAATTTTTAGATAGGGTTGCTTCTACTTACGAATTTCTTCTCCCAATGCATTCCTATGGGATTTGACTTACAAATTTTTTCGACTTACAAATGTGCGTTCGGAACGCATTAAATTAGTAAGTAGAGGTACCACTGTAGTTGAAAGCCCAGATTCTCTTCCCCTTTTGCTCCCAGGTTTGTACGAATTCCCTGGGTGTCTTTTCTTTAAAAGGGCGAAAAGAGGGGAGTCTCCTGAGCAGGGCAGGCTGCGGATCCTTGCCCCCACCCTGGGTGTTGTGTTCTGCAGGGAGGCACAAGGTGCTCCAAGGGGGGGGGGGTTGGCTGGGCTGGGGGCTCCTCACTTGCGTAAGTATATGCAGCATCCACACAACTTTGCCGACATCAAAATGCCAGCCCTTATCTGTAGGGAAATCTGGGCACTGGGCGGGGTGGGTTCTGGGGCCCCTCAAAGTCAATGGGAAAGTTGTTGCAGACACCCACAATCTTTGCTGTGAGACGGCACTTATGCGTTGGTGCTACTGAAGGGCCCTTTGGCAATCCTCCTTGTTGCTTTCGTGAATTTCTATCCTCTCCAGGAGGCCCCACACTCTTGGCAGATAGAAATGAGAGGCTGCTGTGGCTTAATCTGCCACAACGTTTCTGTGGCTTAAGGGAGAAAGAGGTCCCTAGAACTGTAGAGTTGGGAGGGACCCCCAGAGGTCTTCTAGCCCAACCCCCTGCAATGCAGGCATCTCAACTAAAGCATCCCTGACATATGGCCTCTGCTTCAAAGCCTCCCAGAAGGAGAGGCCACCACTTTCTGAGGGAGCCCAGCGACTCCCTTGCCCCTGCTCCCAGCCGACGCTTTCGCCTGCCATTCCTCCTCCCTCCCCGCAGCTTTTCCTCTCTCCTCCTTCCGCCCACAGGTCTTGAACATGGTGAAGCGGCTGCAGAAGGGGCAGCTGCCTCCGTCCCCCAAGCGGCGCCTGCAGCGCAAGGCCTCCCGGCGCTCCGGCTACGCCTTCTCCCACCAGTACGGCTTCGGGGCCCTCATCACCTCAGGAAGGAACATGCACCCCTTCGGCGTCACCAGGTCCTTCTCCCCCAACAGCGAGAAGTACAGGCAGAAGTGAGGCGGAGGGGCGAGGGTGCTCCTTGAACCTTCCCAGGGACAGCCAGAGCTGACAGGACAGCCTGGGCAAAGGGGGCCCTCTTTTTCTGTGGGCCCCGGGCCCCCAGGGGCCAGACTGTTTGGTCCTGGGGAGGGAGAGAGGAGATTGGGCACCATGCGGAGCTCCCTGGAGGAGGAAGGGGGTCCCCAGGGGAGAGAAGGAAGAGGGGACCCCCCCCAGGTCCCTCCATCACAGCCGTTTCCAGGTCCCTTCTCCTCTCGCCATCCACGTTTATCTGGAGACATCCATGGACCCCTGAAGCTCTTCCAGAAGTGGCGGGCCCAATCCGCCCAGAACCGCCGGGGGGGGGGGGGGCTTGGCAGGTAACAGGTGATGGCAGTTCGGTGAGGCCATGGAAAGCTGCCATTTCCAGCGTGGTGACCGGCTGCTCAGCCCCAGAGGATTCCCAGGTGCCATTCTGGGAGCAGGAAGCGTGGATTTGGCAGAGCGTGGAGGGGCCCTATCGGGACGCCCCCCAGAGACTCGAGAGTCCCCCACGGCCGGGAGCCCAGATACAGTTCGGGGTGGAGATTGTTGTCTCATGTGGCTGAATAGGCAAAGCGCTGATAGGGCTGGTCCAGTCTTCCCCCTGTGTGGCCAGGATGATGCCCTTCCTCGGTTCCAAGGATGGCATGGGGAAAGGCGCGGCTGGGGCCTCTTGGTGCTCCCCGTGGGTCCCGGCTAGTCTTCCCAAAGCACCTTATCAGTGGGGGCGGGGGGGATGATGCTGCCTGGCCAGGATAAGTCCCCCCCCCCCTGCCTTGGGACTTTGCGGCTGCCTGGGGCAAAGCGGGGCTCATGCTGGGTGGGTGGCTGGTGCTCAGGGAAGGGCAGAACCGGCCCTGTCCTGGTTGGGTCCCTCACAGGGCTCCAGATTGTGGGGAGGGGGGGTCCCTGGCCACCTTTGCACTGCTCTGGGTGGGAGGGGAACAGGTGAGGCTGTAGGATGCCCCACAGAGTTTGGCCTTCCGTTTGTACAACCCTTTGTAATAAAACAGCAAATGAAAAGGCTCTGTGGTTTTTCAGTGAACGGGGCTCATGGCTTGAAGCGGAGGAGGCAGTAGGGAGCTCTTGGGGGGGGGGACCCCAGGAGCCTCAGCAAAGGGGGCTTTTCCTCCTGGCCAGACCCACAGAGCTTTTGGGGCTGGGTCTGCTCATTCCAACATGGGCTGAGCTAGCCAGGCTACAGCGTTTGGGCTGAGGGGAGGGGTTCCATTGCAATGGCGCTGTGGGGGGGGGATGAGAATGAGTGGAGACGCTTCTTTGCACCACCAAACCTCCGTTACCTTTTCCCTTTGGATCATTCAGAGCGGGGGAGAGCAAGGTGCGTGGAGACCCATGGAAGATGCCCCCATCCCCTTAGGAGAGAGAGAATATGTGGGGAGGGCTTGCAAGCTTTCCCAAACGACCCAGAGACAGCGCTGCCCAATGGTCACAGCAGCATTCCGCCTCCAGTCTGCTCCTCTTCTTTTGATGCAGTCCAGCCTGGTCATTGTGCCAGTCCAGACCCTCCACCACTTTAGGGGGGTGGAGGGTGTCTGGATTTTTCCCTAATCCAAAGAGAAGACCACCCCACTGCAACTCCTGGCCCTCTGCACGTGCTCTGAGGCCCTTTTGCCCTTCTTGCCCTGGCATACCCCCCTCCCAGCTGATCCCCAATCGAGATCAAGCTAAATTTTGTCCGTGGCTGCAGACAGCGGAAGTGAGTTTTGTTCTGCTCCTGCTCTCTTAAAATGGAAGGAACTCTCACTGACATCACAGATAATTCAGAATAAATAAGAGCTAAGACCATGGCCAGCGCCTGGTCCAACCACTCTCTCCCACTTCACAAGGTCGGCAGTGTGCAGCAGAGAGTGAACAAGGTATTTTTTAAATGTCTAAAGGTTCTTGCTCAGCAGGCAGCTCTTGCGGAAGTCTCCCTTGCAACGCTCTGGCCCCAGGCAGCCTTGGCACCTGGACTGAACTCAGAGTGGGCCCTATAGAGCTGTAGGGTTGGGGCAGGGACTCCCAGGGACCATCTAGTCCAGCCTCTTGTGATGTGGGAATCGCAGCTCCAGGCTTGGCCTTCTGGCTTTTGACAAAAGCCGGATTTGTGCAGTGCCGCTGCCCTGGGAGGAAGGATGGGATGCAAACTTAATCCGTTGATTAATTCTTGCAGCGACAGCAACTGGCTGTCACAAAGCAAACTTCATTTGCAGAACATTTTGAGCCTTTTATAAAGGGTATAAAAATCTAAACAAGTAAAAGGTGGCCAAGTCATTTGAAGACAGAAGTGGGGGCTCTGGTCTTAAGCATGGGGGGAGAAGCAGCGGCTGGGGTTTGATCCTGCATCTACAGGAGCCTCCTAAAGGGCTGAGTTCTCCGGCGTCTCTCCAGAGTTTCTCAAGGTGCTAAATTACCCACTGGCCTCTTGGCTCATGACTGGAAGTGTCCTCCGTTAAACGCAGGTGGGTGGTCTCATCGCATCTGGCTTCAAAATGTAAAATTAGAGGGATTTTTGAAGCTATATGGTGTGTGTGTCTTTTTTTCTCCCTGTGAGGCAGAAGGTTGAACAGATATTTAGGTGGGGGGGTTGAAAAATATGCAATATTTAATTAATTTAATTTTACAGATCAAAAGTCACATTGTTAGTTTTGAAACATAAACAGATAATCCAGAGCTGCATTTTAAATAAAAGGACACATTCTACTAATGTAAAAACACGCTGATTCCCGGACCGTCCACGGGCTGGATTTAGAAGGCAATTGGGCCGGATCCAGCCCCTGGGCCTTAGGTTGCCTACCCATGGTCTTGTTAGAGCAAGTGGGATGTGCTGGGCTAGAGATCGTACAATTTCAAAGTGTAATTTTATTGCCTCCCGTATTGCTTTCACCTTGCATTTTATTTAATCACGATTTGAATTCCGTAGAACTGAAATGGTGTCACAAGAAATAAAAGAAGCAGTAAAAACCATTATAAACCAGTGAGGATATTCATAAATATTACTTCCTTTGTTATTTGTAATTTATTGTATTTCAATCTGAATTCCACGCAATATATAAGAAATTAAAGGAGCAATTAAAAACAAATGTGAAGATTGAAGATAATAGATGTGCTGTGTTCAACTGCAGATCCACAGGCAGTAAGAGCTGTTTGACTGTGAAACAGACTTCAGCATAAAAGAAGGGAATGTGTCTGTAGCAGCCAACCTCCTAGGAGGTTTGTAAGCAGAGGTTGGATGTCCACCTGTCAGGGATGCTTGAGCCAAGATTCCTGCATTGCGGGGGGGTTGGACTAGATGACCCTTGGGGTCCCTTCCAATGCAACAAATATGGGATTCTCCTCCCACAGGGAGCCAATTCATGGGCCACAAACTAAGATAACCCCTTAGCTGCATCACGTGCCCTCTTGCCATGCTCTGGAATTAGTTGGTGCCTCACTTACTTAATGAGGCAATGGAGAGTTTGACTTCTTGTGTGTCTTTATGCAAAATTAACACCAGGGAGATGGCAGCCCCCTCCCACTTTGTAGCCTCTTTGGTGGGGCGGGGGGGGGGGGAAGTGTCAGCAGCTCATTCTTTTGCCCTAAAATAGCCTTCCTGTCTGGCTCACCCAAAGTCTGGCAGCTCTGCCTGGAGTGTTGTTGTTGTTGTTTAGTCGTTTAGTCGTGTCCGACTCTTCGTGAACCCATGGACCATAGCACGCCAGGCACTCCGGTCTTGCACTGCCTCCCGCAGTTTGGTCAAACTCATGTTCGTAGCTTCGAGAACACTGTCCAACCATCTTGTCCTCTGTCGTCCCCGTCTCCTAGTGCCCTCCATCTTTCCCAACATCAGGGTCTTTTCCAAGGATTCTTCTCTTCTCATGAGGTGGCCAAAGTCTTGGAGCCTCAGCTTCACGATCTGTCCTTCCAGGGAGCACTCAGGGCTGATTTCCTTAAGAATGGATAGGTTTGATCTTCTTGCAGTCCATGGGACTCTCAAGAGTCTCCTCCAGCACCATAATTCAAAAGCATCAATTCTTCGGCGATCAGCCTTCTTTATGGTCCAGCTCTCACTTCCATACATCACTACTGGGAAAACCATAGCTTTAACTATACGGACCTTTGTGGGCAAGGTGATGTCTCTGCTTTTTAAGATGCTGTCTAGGTTTGTCATTGCTTTTCTCCCAAGAAGCAGGCGTCTTTTAATTTCGTGACTGCTGTCACCATCTGCAGTGATCAAGGAGCCCAAAAAAGTAAAATCTCTCACTGCCTCCATTTCTTCCCCTTCTATTTGCCAGGAGATGATGGGACCAGTGGCCATGATCTTGTTTTTTTTGATGTTGAGCTTCAGACCACATTTTGCGCTCTCCTCTTTCACCCTCATTAAAAGGTTCTTTAATTCCTCCTCGCTTTCTGCCATCAAGGTTGTCTCATCGGCATATCTGAGGTTGTTGATATTTCTTCCGGCAATCTTAATTCCGGTTTGGGATTCATCTAGTCCAGCCTTTCGCATGATGAATTCTGCATATAAGTTAAATAAGCAGGGAGACAATATACAACCTTGTCGTACTCCTTTCCCAATTTTGAACCAATCAGTTGTTCCATATCCAGTTCTAACTGTAGCTTCTTGTCCCACATAGAGATTTCTCAGGAGACAGATGAGGTGATCAGGCACTCCCATTTCTTTAAGAACTTGCCATAGTTTGCTGTGGTCAACACAGTCAAAGGCTTTTGCATAGTCAATGAAGCAGAAGTAGATGTTTTTCTGGAACTCTCTAGCTTTCTCTAGCTTTAAGAGCCCCCACTTCCAACTGCACCCCCTCGTCCCCCCCTCCCCTGGATTCTGGATATCACTGGTGCCTGGGAGTTTGGATGGCAGTCATTCTATGCTGCTCTGATACTTGATTCTGATTCTGTGATGTGAGCCACACGGCTCCCTGTTCTACTCCTGGGCCTGAGCAAGACTCACCATCAACAGTCCTGTTTTTATTTCTTGACTCAGTCCACTGCAGCTGTTCCTGAACATGCCACTTTAAGAACATGCAACTTTTTAATTAGCCCGGTCAGGTTCATTGCCGCAAGGCCAGAAGCTGATCCAACAAACACTCTTCTTAAAATAGGTTTGTTGGTAACCAACTTTGTCTTCTGTCTAGCTGTGAATTGGCTGCTATTCTTAGCTTTCGATAGTCTCTGTTGATCTTTTGGCATCCCAAATTATGTGTGGGGTGAACAGTTTTAGATATACAGTAGACTCTTTAGGATTGAAAAATTCATTTTGGTGATGCTGTACGCTGCTGCCTCGAGCTATAGAGAGGCAGGGTGAAAATGTTTTGAACAAAACACTCTTTTGCTTGCCAAAGGGTAACCTGAAATTAAGCCTGCTCCCAGTCTGATAAATGTCACAAAGGAAGCTACTCAACAGGACAGACTTAAAAACTGGGGCAGGGGCAAAGGGTGGCCTAGCCAAGCACTCCATTCAAAGGAGGCCTTCAGGCATCTGCCAGCCTGCCTCCCAATTTAATAGACCTGCAGAGTTGGAAGGGATCCCATGGGTCATCTAGTCCAACCCCCTGCAACACGCTATCTCCGTCTGGAAGAGGAGGGTGCCTGTGGGTGCAGAAGTCAAGGGGAAGGCAGGAGGAAGGACAATGCACTTTGCTTCCTCTGTGGGGGTGGGTGTGGGGTGGGGTGGGGTGGCAGCAGAGGCTCTGCCATGCCATGAGGGACTGGAAGCAGAGCATTCTTGACTTGCTCAGGGAAAAGGCACAACTCCCTAGTGTTGGAGGATCATAGAATCATAGAGTTGGAAGAGACCACAAGGGCCATCCAGTCCAACCCCCTGCCAAGCAGGAAACACCATCAAAGCATTCCTGACAGATGCCTGTCAAGCCTCTGCTTAAAGACCTCCAAAGAAGGAGACTCCACCACACTCCTTGGCAGCAAATTCCACTGCCGAACAGCTCTTACTGCCGGGAAGTTCTTCCTAGTGTTTAGGTGGAATCTTCTTTCTTGTAGTTTGAATCCATTGCTCCGTGTCCGCTTCTCTGGAGCAGCAGAAAACAACCTTCCTCCTCTATATAATATCCTTTTATATATTTGAACATGACTATCATATCACCCTAAGGCAGGCTTAGGCAGTATGTGGACCGAGAACTCCCAGAAGTGCAAGCTGGATTTCGAAAGGGCAGAGGAACCAGAGACCAAATAGCAAACATGCGCTGGATTATGGAGAAAGCTAGAGAGTTCCAGAAAAACGTCTACTTCTGCTTCATTGACTATGCAAAAGCCTTTGACTGTGTCGACCACAGCAAACTATGGCAAGTTCTTAAAGAAATGGGAGTGCCTGATCACCTCATCTGTCTCCTGAGAAATCTCTATGTGGGACAAGAAGCTACAGTTAGAACTGGATATGGAACAACTGAGTGGTTCAAAATTGGGAAAGGAGTACGACAAGGTTGTATATTGTCTCCCTGCTTATTTAACTTATATGCAGAATTCATCATGCGAAAGGCTGGACTAGATGAATCCCAAGCCGGAATTAAGATTGCCGGAAGAAATATCAACAACCTCAGATATGCAGATGACACAACCTTGATGGCAGAAAGCGAGGAGGAATTAAAGAACCTTTTAATGAGGGTGAAAGAGGAGAGCGCAAAATATGGTCTGAAGCTCAACATCAAAAAAACCAAGATCATGGCCACTGGTCCCATCACCTCCTGGCAAATAGAAGGGGAAGAAATGGAGGCAGTGAGAGATTTTACTTTCTTGGGCTCCTTGATCACTGCAGATGGTGACAGCAGTCACGAAATTAAAAGACGCCTGCTTCTTGGGAGAAAAGCAATGACAAACCTAGACAGCATCTTAAAAAGCAGAGACATCACTTTGCCGACAAAGGTCCGTATAGTTAAAGCTATGGTTTTCCCAGTAGTGATGTATGGAAGTGAGAGCTGGACCATAAAGAAGGCTGATCGCCGAAGAATTGATGCTTTTGAATTATGGTGCTGGAGGAGACTCTTGAGAGTCCCATGGACTGCTAGAAGATCAAACCTATCCATTCTTAAGGAAATCAGCCCTGAGTGCTCCCTGGAAGGACAGATCGTGAAGCTGAGGCTCCAATACTTTGGCCACCTCATGAGAAGAGAAGAATCCTTGGAAAAGACCCTGATGTTGGGAAAGATTGAGGGCACTAGGAGAAGGGGACGACAGAGGACAAGATGGTTGGACAGTGTTCTCGAAGCTACGAACATGAGTTTGACCAAACTGCGGAAGGCAGTGCAAGACAGGAGTGCCTGGCGTGCTATGGTCCATGGGGTCACGAAGAGTCGGACACGACTAAACGACTAAACAACAACAATCATATCACCCCTTAACCTTATCTTCTCCAGGCTAAACATACCCAGCTCCCCAAGCCGTTCCTCATAAGGCATCGTTTCCAGGCCTTTGACCATTTTGGTTGCCCTCTTCTGGACACGTTCCAGCTTGTCAGTATCCTTCTTGAACTGTGGTGCCCAGAACTGGACACAGTACTCTAGGTGAGGTCTGACGAGAGCAGAATACAGTGGTACAGTACTATTACTTCCCTTGATCTAGGGAATTCTAAGGTCTCATATATATAAATCATATATTCATAAATTTACAAGGCAAACACATACATAAGTATATAAACTATGTGTCTGAAATAGTACAGGAGAGCAATCCTGAAAGCATTTTGACTCTCCCAAATTGACCTCAAATGTTTCTCTGCAAGGAGGAAGGAAATGGGAAAGCCTTCCCATTGTGTTGTTGCTTACAAATCCTGTCTTAAGGGCGTTTCTGTGTATGAATAGGGTGAGCCTGTGACCTGGATTCAGGAACTGAGTATTTACCATCACAAAAGAATGGCCAGGATGCCCAGGTAAAAGCAATCAGTGACCATTATCGGGTATCCTGGCAGACATCAATGATGTATGTATGATGTTTTTTTTTTGGGGGGGGGGTTATATTTGTCTTCTAATACTGGGCTGCCTGTGGGAGCAGCTCTGCTTGATGGGCCGGGACAACACTTGGCATAAGCTGACTGGGGCCTGCAGGCCAGGCTTGTGGTTCTATGGTCGCCATGACAACCATGGTGTGGCCCAGTTCCATCCCAGCAAGAGGAAGGAAGCATTTGCTCTCCTGGCACATTTCAGCCAAGAAGAGGCTTTTTGTCTTTTCCAGCCCAAAGGCTGCCTGGGAGCCTCTCCAGATCCTCTTCCAGCATCTCTGAGGCCTCTCCAGACTCTCTGGCTCACAAGAGCATAAAAGAGCCTGCAGGATCTGGCCAATGGCCCATCTAGTCCAGCCTCCTGCTCTCGCTGCGGCCAACCAAATCCCGCGATGGGAAACATGCAATCAGGATTCAAACACAAGATCCCTCTCTCTTCCCACAGTTTCCAGCAACTGGGATTCTGAAGCAGAACTGCCTCCCATCCTGGCTTGTAGCCGAAAGGACTGGTACCCGCCCTCTTTTATGGCAAATATTTGGATGGTTTTAATAGATTTTGAGTGGTTTTTCATTTTTATCTGTAAGTTGCCTTGAGCCCTGTAATGCAATAATGCAAACACATTGGCATTTGGCAATAACAAAAGTTCCTTTAGAAACACAATTTACAAAGACTCATCATCTCGTCTCTAGAAACTTGCAATAACATGAAATAATAATTGGTGTCAATATATGATGCAAACTACTAATGATTGTCAATAGCTTTATTAATATGAAATTTAAGTGTTATAACCTGTACAATGCAATTGTAGTTAATACAACGCATTTTCATATAATATCAGTATCACCACAGTAGTCCACACTGTCCACATAATTTTTTTGGGGGGGGGGCAAGGGATTGGGGCCCTAAGCTATAGCTTGTTTAGTTTATACGCAAATCCGGCACTGGGCCAGGTGGAGAAGGAAAGGCTGATGCCATCTGACAGAAGGGCTGCAGGTGGACAGGGTGCAAATCCTTTGTTTCTGGCCTCTTGCTTCATTTCGTGGGGCGACTGTGAGCTCCGGGATATGATAGGAGCGAGGGGAAAATTCTCTCTCTCCACAGCGTGCCTAATTTTAGGAGACCCAGCAACCACGTCTCCAAAGGATTATGCAGCCAAACAAAACGGCTGGCGTTGGAAGCGCAGCCGGGCCGTCGGCTGCCTGTCTGCGCCGCGCTCCGAAGCTGCCTGCGCGCTGCCTGCAGCCGCCGGGGAGGGTCTTGTTTTGATGCTCCCCGTCGATGCGCCTCCTCGCTCGCTGCCGCCGGGGCCGGGCGAGGCTGCCGTCATCTTTCGGGCAGGCATAGCATGCATTGCTGGCATTCCAGGGCGCAGCGCTGCGCTCGCTGCCTGCCGCGCCCGCCCGCCCGCCCAGGAAAGCCATCGGAGGCTGGAGGGAGCCCATCTCGGGGCCGAATCGCGGTGGGTCGCCGGGCAGGACGGAGGTTGACGCCGGGTGAGTCAGTGGCCGTGGGGGAGCCTGGAGTCCTGGGGCGGAGGGAGGTGGCCCTTGCTTGCCTTGCTCAGCATTTCCACGGCGCTGCTGCTGCTGCCCACGTGCGCGGAGCGTGGACTAATAAGCGCAGCGAAAGGGAAGCGTCACGAGTCTCGCAGGTGAAGGCGGGCACCTTCCTACAGGATGGCATTTGGCTGTGCGCAAGGGCCCTTTACGGATCTGTATGGAGGGGGGAGGGGGAGGCCATGTTTGTTTCTCTTCTCCCCCCCCCCAACCCGCCCCCAATTAAAAAACGAGGCTGCCTTCCATTAAATGGTTTTTAAATCTTTAAAAAGTCAGCAGAACGGCGGAGGCCGTAGCGTAGTGTTTCAGGTAGGGCAGGTAGGTAGGAGCCGTTTGTTTGTTTGTTTGTCTGTCTGTCTGTCTATCTCCCACTTTTTTCTCAAAGGAGCTCAAGGTGGTGTACATGGTTCTATCTCTGTCTCTTTTTTTTTCTGTCTCTCCTTATTTAATCCCCACAAAAACCCTAGAATCATACTTGGAAGGCACTCCCAAAGGTCCTCTAGTCCATCCCCCTGCAGTGCAGGCATATCAACTAAAGCAGGGATGTCCAACAGGTGGATCGCGATCTACTGGTCGATTGTGGTGAGTCTGTGGTAGATCACAGTCGATTGCGAGATCCTTCCCCCACCCCCACCCCAAGAAAGCTCAATAACTTTGGGTCCGTAAAAAAAAAAGCTCCACAACTTTTGTCAATCCAATGGCTTGAGTGGGGATTTGAACCCTGATCTCTCCCACTGATCAGTGCACAGGCCCTCCTTCCTATGGCAAAGGAGATCCACACCAGGGATGTGCCACCCAGGAATCCTGGTAGCCGGTGCGTCCGAAGGAAGGTTTGCCGTTTTCACAGGCACTAAATATTGCGTCCTGAGCACTGGGGGAACCTGTTAGTTAGGCCAACAATAGGAGGAGGTTGTGTCACCCGAAGAGAAGTGTGGGCGATGAGCAATAAGCACATGCGCATTTGTTACCAAACAGACTTTCATGTATGATGGATTTATCAGCGGCTATGGCGCCTCTGTGTTCAGGGGCAGTCTACCTAAAGCCAGGAGCAGACTGGTAGATTTCTGAGTTTCTGGAATCCGGCAAGGAAGGGCCTCAGCTCTGTGGAAGGGGGTCCTCTTGGCAGGCAGAAGTTGCCAGGTTCCATCTCCAGCATCTTGAGGCAGCCCCTGGAAAGATTTTGGTCTGTGGACTAAACAGTTCCTCCATCTGACTCAGCAGAGCTAGTTATAGGGAGTCGGCAAGAGGAAGTGACTCAGGCCAGAGCTGGGATTGACTCAAGATGTTTTGCCCTACGAAGGGCTTAGCCCTGGAGCAGGTGAGGTCAGTACTGAGAGTGTGTTTCTGAGCAAGTGCAGAGTGCCATTTCCTCTCCGGTCTTCTGGCATGCAAGCCTGACCAGGTCTGCCTGGGAAAGTCAAGATGTGGGGTGAGTAAAGCCCAGGGCCGGATTGAGGTTTGATGATGCCCTCAGCTCCTGAAGGTAATGGGGCCCCTTATATGTCAAGCTGTCCTTTGTCAACAACAAATTGTTGCTGTTTTTTGTGTTGAATACAGTGGACACTCTGGATACGAATTTAATTTGTTCCGGGGGTCTGTGCGCACCCCGAAAATTTTGTAAGAAGAGGCGCTGCTTCTGCACACATGCACGGCATGATAGAGCGCTTCTGCGCATGTGTGCACAGCAAAACCCGGAAGTATACACTTCTGGGTTTGCCGCGTTCGCAACCCGAAAGTTATGTTACCCTAAGGTAACGTAAGCTGAGGGTCGGTCCACTGTATATGCTATATGGTAATTTATGGACCTAATAGGTATATAACCATTTGCACATAACAAAATATGTATTTTATCAAAGTAATTGTTGAACTGAAATACAATTAAGAAGTAGTATATTAATAGTGAGATACAATTAAGAAGAAGTATATATTAATAGTGAAATAATGATTAAGCTCTAACTGTATGTAGGTTTTATTGTGTTTGTTTTTTATCTTATATTTTGGAAATGTACATCCAGGGTTTTTTTTCCTTCAAATTTTTTTTGGGCCCCCAAGAGAGTGGGCTTGTTTAGCTTATATGTAAATCCGGCACTGGTAAAGCCAGAGGGACAGGCCAGAGGCCCACAACTGGAGTCCAGTGGCAAGAAAGGAGAGTCCGACTAAATTTCAGGAATAACTTTTGGAGGGTGAGAGGCATTTGACCGTGCAATGGATTCCCTCGGGAGGTGGTCGACTGCCCTTCTTTGGAGGTTTTTAAGCAGAGGTTGGCTGGCCATCTGTCATGGATGCTTTAGCTGAGATTCCTGCATTGCTGGGGGTTGGACCAGAGGACCTCTGGGGGTCCCTTCCAACTCTGCAATTCTAGGATTCTATGAAATGTCTTCCAGTTTTTGTCAGAGAGATGCAGCGATGGCTCTTCTGGCTGGCTGAGCTTTGCATGGCTCCTGCTAGTCCGGCGGGTCCAGCCAGCCACGATCACATGTGGCTGGCCTGGGAAGGCGGCCTGCTTTCACGCTGGCCGAGTTCCTCCCCTGTGCTTCTTCTGCCTGAGCTGCTCAGCTGAGTCAGAGCTTTGCAGATGTGCATCAGCTGGAGCTGGCTGGAGAGCTAGAGGCGAAAAATGGGATGCCATGGCAACGCCTTTAAGCCATGGAAACGAGGCTCATGCCATTCTTGTCTACCGGCTTCTGGCTGCTTCTACAGAGGTTGATTTGCCTTTTGGAAACTACATAACCCAGCGTGCAATGGGGCACACGCACGCATGAGCAGGGAGTGTTGTTTTGATTCCTCCAAAGCACTGCATGCTGGGCACTGTAGTTTCATCCCGCCAGGGCACCCTGCCTTAGCCTTACGCAGCCGCCTAAAGGATGTTGCTCCCCCCAAGGAAGGGAGGCTCCCTGGAGGACGGAGGGAAAGAGCAAAAAGAATGAACTGAGTCAGGGAACATTTGTCAGCCCAAAGGCTCCAATTCCCCCCTGGGCACCTTGTGGGGAGGGGGAGGGGGGTGCTGGCCTGGGGTGGTCAAGGGCAGAGGCAGAACTGGATGTGATCTTTTTCTATCTATCATCTATCTATTTCTCCCACAAAATTTATACACAGCTTGATTGTAAAAAAAAAACCAAAACAAACCCAAAGCGGTTTGCAAAAAATAAAACAAGGGAAACGTACAACAGTGTTTTAAAACATACAATACAAAGCCTGCAAGACGAAGCACTCGAGGAAACTGCAAAGCAGAGCCAGCGTGAGGTCTGGGCACCACATTCAGCCCTTGGGATGCCTGAGATTCACCAGCCCTAAGCCAGACCCTCCGCCTACCCGCTTCCCCCAAATCTTCATTACTGTTTGATCCTTACCAGAACAGGAAAGGCAAAACAAGCTGGTCATTGTCTGAGGCAATTTGGAAAGGATGCAAACTGGCAGGGCAGCGTGGGGTTAGGTGAGGTCAGGAAACAAGAACTACCGAAGCTCTGCATATAATGTTGCCTTGTTCAGGGCCTGTTCCCTCTAGAGTCCCATTCACCCAAATTGTGGGTGAGTCAAGCCTTCCTTCCCTTATTCTTCCCCACTGCTATGGGATGTTTAATGGGCCAGAAAAAGTTGGTCCTTATAGGCAGAGTTGTTCCAGTTCCTTGGCCTTGCATAATGGGCTATCCTGAGATGCAGAAGAGTTGCGAACCCACCATTATCTCTCTGTCCCTCCCAGGCACACCATCTCCCCAGCCCCCCTATCGTCTGGCAACAGACACTCGCCACACCCTCCAAGGCTCCTCTCCTCTTTGACTTCATCCTTCCGTTCAGCCTTTCCCAGCCTGCCTCGCAGACACCCGCCTCCTTTAGCTTGAATGGGGGCAGGGCAGTGTGAGAAATTTCTGGCAGGAAGAGATGTTCACAGCAGAATGGACTCCCTTGGAAGGTGGTGGAGGATTTTAAGCAGAGGTTGGGTGACTGTTTGCCAGAGATGCTTTAGTTGGGATTTCTGTATTGCAGGGGGTTGGACTAGAGGACCCTTGGGGTCCCTTCCAACTCTACCATGACTGGTGGACTAGGACCCAGAAGAGACCAGAATTCAAACCCCATATTCAGCCATGAAGCTCCCTTGCCTCTTAGCTTAATCTACCTCACAGGGTTGTTGTGGGGATCAAAGATGAAAGGGGATAAGAAAACCATGCATGGCACCCTAAGCTCCTTAGAGAAAAAGGTGGGGTATAACTGTGCCCCTGAAGGATCAGGTGCGCAGCCTGGAAGTCATTTTGGACTCTCAGCTGTCCTTGGAGGCACAGGTGAATTCTGTGTCCAGGGCAGCTGTCTACCAGCTCCATTTGGTACACAGGCTGAACCCTCCCTGCTCACATACTGTCTCGCCAGAGTGGTGCACGCTCTAGTTATCTCCTGCTTGGACTACTGCAATGCGCTCTATGTGGGGCTACCTTTGAAGGTGACCTGGAAACTACAACTAATCCAGAATGTGGCAGCTAGACTGGGGACTGGGAACGTCCACCGAGACCACATAACTCCGGTCCTGAAAGACCTACATTGGCTGCCCATACGTTTCCGAGCACAATTCAAAGTGTTGGTGCTGACCTTTAAAGCCCTAAACGGCCTCGGTCCAGTATACCTGAAGGAGCATCTCCACCCCCATTGTTCAGCCTGGACACTGAGGTCCAGCGCTGAGGGCCTTCTGGCGGTTCCCTCAGTGCGAGAAGTGAGGTTACAGGGAACCAGGCAGAGGGCCTTCTCGGTAGTGGCACCCGCCCTGTGGAATGCCCTTCCATCAGATGTCAAAGAAATAAACAACTATCTGACTTTTAGAAGACATCTGAAGGCAGCCCTGTTTAGGGAAGCTTTTAACATTTGATGAATCATTGTATTTTAATATTCTGCTGGAACCCACCCGGAGTGGCTGGGGAAACCCAGCCAGATGGGCGGGGTATACATACATACATACATACATACATACATACATACATACATACATACATCATACATACATAGGATAGAAATGCCCTCTTTCTCTCCATCCTGCCGGTTAGCAAATGGAAAGGCCTTGGGCAACAACAGAGCAGCTTGGCTTGTGTGATGGAAACCTGGCAGGGTGGTGGGGGGGAGGGGGTGTTCAGGGTCTCCTTGAGAGGCAGTAGGAGCAGGGCCCTGGGACCTCTTCGGGTGCCTCTCCCTGGCCATGGGCAAGTCCAGCAGTCAGCGGATTTGGGGATTTGAGGACAGGGATTCTGTTTGGGTAGCATCCACCCTGCTCCCAAAGGGATTCCCTACCTCAGCTCCCCAAACCTTGTGGTCTGGAGGGGTTTTCCGTCCTCTGGAGCCTTCAGGGCACCCAGGAACCTGTCTCAGATAAGGTTTCCAGCCAACACATGCAGCGGGACGTGCTTTAGCCCTGGACTTTAGGGGGTTTGATTATTACTATGACTAGTCTAAATATGTTTTTAATAAAATATTTCCCATAAGTAACAAAAGCACATTCTGCATCTCCGGTTTCAAATCATAGAGTCCTTCATATAGGTCAGTTACTGTCTGTTTGAGACATTTTTGTTATAGGCAATGTGGGGTTGTGGGGAAAAGAGAGGCGAGGAGAAGGGAGGAAATAGAGAAAGAGAAAAAGAAAGAAGGAAAAGAAAATAGGGGGTGATTTGTGATTTCTCCAGATTGCTTTTGATTGGGGGGGCTGTTTAAATGGCTGCTGTGATTTTTGTTGTTCCTACTTGTTATGGCAGTGTTTCTCAACCTTTTTTGGGCCACGGCACACTTGTTCCGTGAAAAAAATCACGAGGCACACCACCATAAAAAAAGTTTAAAAAATTAACTCTGTACTACCCTATATTATAATTATGACTGTAAGAAACACTTGCCAAATATTGCTTTCCGGCGGGTCAGTGTCGTGTATTGGCGGCCGCCAGGCTCGTTTGCACTGAGCTTTGGGAAAGAGGAGGAGAAATATTGCTTTCCGGCGGGTGAGAGTTGAGTATTGGCGGCCGCCAGGCACGTGACAATGCAAATCCCCCTTCTCGTTGCCGCACGTCGCGGCACACCAGCCAGCGTCTCGCGGCACACTAGTGTGCCGCGGAACAGCGGTTGAGAAACGCTGTGTTATGGAACAAGTGTTTTATTGCAATATTGCATGTGCCTTTAGTGGATTGTATCAGACATGATATGACAGCTTGCACCAATACTTTAGCTGGAGAAGCAGCTAACATATTTATTAAATAGCAATTAAGTTAGAAGATACCTTGGTCGAATAATAAACACAATGGCTTCAGATTCTGAATAGAAGCTTTTAGGAAATTGTTTTATGAGGGGGTTAAACCATGTTAATGATTCTTTGTGGACAAGAAGCAACATTTTGGAACAGAGGAATTTCAGCCGAAAGGAATCCAGTCTGTTTAAAAGGTTTCCGGAGGTGAAGGCCTCACCTGAGCCCCTGGTCCCTAGTGTGTGCCTTCCTGGAAGAGTTGCAAAGGGAGATAAAGGGGTGTGAGGGACTTTTCACCTTGGATAACTTGGAGCCCCCACCTCTTTGATGTGCCATTATGGAGAAGAAGAGCATGATGCTTTGGGCTTTGCAAAGTGAGTTTCTTCCAGCCAAGCTCCTGCACAGGCAGTTCTTCTCTTCTCCCTTGGCATCTCCAGGAATCAGATGGAGCCATTTGCAGGTGGGCATAAGATAGAGGGACATGGGCGTACCCAGCGTGGGGCAGGGGGGGCAGCTGCCCCCCAGAAGCAAAAAACGGGGGGAAATGCTATAAAACAGTGCGCACTGTTGTCAAGGCAGTTCACCTTCTCGGTCGGGTACATGATCTTGCCGCAGCGGGCAGGGCCGTCTTAACTATACCAGCCGCCATGGTCCGGCGCCCTGCCAGGCAGGGCCAGGCACAGCGGGCAGCTGGAGAGCACGGCACGACAGGCAGGGACGCTGCCAGCTGTACTCCGCCTCGGCCTGCTCGGCTGAAGCAAAACGGCAGCAGTGTATGCAAATGAGGTGCCGCGGAGCATTGTGGGGCAGCACTTTCTGTGCTGTGCTCGCTGTGACTTGAAGGAGTGTGGGCTGAAGTTAGCCCAGGTCCAGGTTGCTGCTGCTGCCTCGTTTTAGTCACCGCTGCTGGTAAAGGAGCGGGCGAGGCAGAAGCGCAAGCGTGGGTGGCTCTGTGTGCCGCCTCGGCAACGGCTGGAAACGGCCCCCTCCCCTCTGGGGGGCATGGATGTTGACCATGCCTCCTGGAGGGGATCCCGGCCATGTCATCTCCAGCCAGCTAATCGGGTGGCTGGGGGTGGGGGAGTGGCTGGCGTGTCCCCCCCTAGTTTTGATCCTGGGTACACCCATGTAGAGGGAGGAGCCCTGGCCAAGGGCTGGAAGCCACAGCCTGGAGCCAAGATGAGCAAGATGAGTCTCTCTTGGGCCATGGAGATCTCTGGCAGCAGTGGGGAGAATGAGCAGGAGCACTGGCACGGCCCTCGCTCAACCAGGGAAATGGTCTTTTTCCCCCCCAATTTTTTTATTGATTTTCTAAGCACATATAATATAACAAAAAACAAATACCTCTACACACAAAAACAATGCAAACACAACAAAAAATACACATACAACAAAAAAATCTATCTTTACAAATTCTTATTCTTTCTTTACCATTTTAGGGTGACTTCCTCGAATCCCCCCTGTCTGCGGTTCATTGTAATTCATCTTTAGTAACTTCTAACCTCACTATGAATCATTTTTCAAATCTCCTTATCATAATTTCTACTTATTCACCCTTTAGAATCTTATTTTCATATTGTTTTTAAACTCTTAACATAACCTTACATCACAGCCTATAACTTCTTCCAAGTCTATATTAAAACCTCAAATGTTACAATGTTTCTTTAAATATTCTTTAAATTTCTTCAAATCTTTTTTCCACCGACTCTTCTCTCTGGTCGCGGAGTCTCCCGGTCAGTTCAGCCAGCTCCAGGTAGTCCATCATTTTCATCTGCCATTCTCCAACTGTTGGTATTTCTTGTGTCTTCCAATTCTTGGCTATCAAAATTCTCGCTGCTGTTGTGGCATACAAAAAGAAAGCAACATCTTCTTTGGGACAGCCAGGGGAATGGTCTTGCCAAAGGTGGCGCTTTGCCAGCTGGCGGATTCAGCACAAGCGTGCAGAGCAGATCCCCTGTGATTGTGACCCAAGCTGTGTCTGTGCCAGGCCCCTCCTTGGAGCTCTTATTTGCACGGACACTGGGCCTTTTCATTCAGCAGCCCAGGCTTTGCTCCCTGGGGGGGGGGGGAGCAGCTCTCTCCACCTTCCCAGCAGAAAAGAGGAAAGCTGGCTGCAGAACCTTGCATAGCAGCCGCCAGGATCTGGCCCCTGGCTCGATGGCCTTCCCTTGGTTGTATCTGGTCTGCTCCTCTGAACCAAGCAGAACACGCCCCCCTCACTCACCCCCCAAGGTGTTTCTGTGGGAACAGTGGCAAAGGTCAGGCAGGTGGCAGCTGGAGGCTCTTGTGGGGCAAGGACTGAGGGCTCCCTCAGGAGGGCAGGAGTGATGTGTGGCATCTGGAAAGCATGTGTTGCCTTCTGTCACTTATACCATAAAGGATATTCTTAGTGTGTCTCGAGGAGAGGCGCCCTGGTCAAGTTTTCCTCTTTCCATTCAGACCCAGACTTTCCTTCCTTTGCATTTGCTGCTTTGCTCTTCCTCTGACGAGGTGGCATCTCCAAGGCCCTTGAAGGTTTCATAAACAACATGCCACGTTAGGAGAATTGGTGCCTGATACGACTTCTCTTGCCTGCTTGATATCAACTGTCTGGTAGGCTGGCAGATTGAAAAACCAGGTAACAATCTTGGCTGGTCCGCAGGTTGCAAAGCCCCCATGTGTAAAAGATGATCTCTCTGTGTCAGGAGGAGCTGTTTTCTCACTGTGATTTGCTCAGGGGGAGCTACTAGTCCTGGGGGCTGCATGTCATCTCCGCTCTCAGTGTCTGCTTGCCTCTGAATGCCTGCTGATGCAAGAGGGCAGAGGACTCTTTGTTTTGCTCCTTTTCGCCTGTAGGATTCCCAGGACGGGCAGCTGGCTGGCCGTGGCCAGATGACAATGCCAGGCCAGATGGGCCCCCTTTGGCCTGATCCACCTGTTGCTTCAGAGCTCTGCTCACATCCTTACTGTTTGGTTGATATTTTGAGAGGTTTCGGTGCTTTGTTGCTCGTTTCCTTGGCGACAACTCCCCTGGATTATGGAATTCATTACAGGAATTTTAGGACTCAGCCAGTACTTGTCACATGTGAGCAAACTCTTGTTTATCGATAATAATAATAATAATAATAATTTATTATTTTTATCCCGCCCATCTGGCTGGGTTTCCCCAGCCACTCTGGCTGGCTTCCAACAAAAATTTAAAATTCATTAAAATGTCACACATTAAAAACTTCCCTGAACAGTTACAGGTAGGTAGCCGTGTTGGTCTGACGTAGTTGAAACAAAATTTAAAAATTCCTTCCAGCAGCACCTTAGAGACCAGCTAAGGGACCCAGGTGGCGCTGTGGTTAAACCACTGAGCCTAGGGCTTGCTGATCAGAAGGTCGGCGGTTCGAATCCCTGTGACGGGGTGAGCTCCCGTTGCTTGGTCCCAGCTCCTGCCAACCTAGCAGTTCGAAAGCACGTCAAAATGCAAGTAGATAAATAGGAACCGCTACAGCGGGAAGGTAAACGGCGTTTCCATGTGCTGCTCTGGTTCTCCAGAAGCAGCTTTGTCATGCTGGCCACATGACCTGGAAGCTATATGCCGGCTCCCTCGGCCAATAATGCGAGATGAGCGCGCAACCCCAGAGTCGGTCACGACTGGACCTAATGGTCAGGGGTCCCTTTACCTTTACCTTTAAGTTTGTATTGGTATGAGCTTTCATGTATCTGAAGAAGTGTGCATGCACACAAAAGCTCATACCAATGACAAACTTAGTTGTTCTCTAAGGTGCTGCTGGAAGGAATTTTTTTATTTTGTTTCCCTGAACAGGGCTGCCTTCATCCGACCTTGATAGTGTTTGGCACCTCCGACACAGGAGGTGGTTCACTCTTCTTCCCATCGTAAGAGAGAGCCTCTGCGGTTGCCAGAAAATGCAGGAGCGGAGAGGACTCCTGTGCCCAAATCCTGCTTGTGGGCTTCGCTTTGTGGAATCTGGTTGCCCACTGTGAGGCGAGGGGGGGTGGGCCATTGGCCTGATCCAACAGGCTCTTCTTTGGTGGGGTGTCTGCACATTTCAGTGTCATGGACCCAGGTTCCCAAGACCCACTCCTAGCTCTTCATCCCCTGAACCACACCAGATCTCAGCCCATCACGCTCCGGAAGGCTGTATGTGTGCCATGGTCAGTGAGGAACGCTCCATTAGGCACTGCCCCGCTGACCTTAGCCAGCCCTCACCAGCCTGCCCTCTTCCTTACAACCAGCCAGCAAGGGCCCACCAGCTTCCTCCTTAATTCCAGGGTTGCCCTTGTGCAACTTAGCAGGGAAGAGGACAATAGGGGCAAAACTAGAATTAGTTGCCTCTGGGTGGCAGGACTGCAGGGCAGTTTCGAGCAGGTCGGGCACCCTGGCGCTGAGGCGCGGAGATTGCTCCAGCGCCCGCGCAGCAGTGCAGCACCCAGCCTGCCAGCCCGGCGCCCTGACGCCCCGCGCCACCGGGACTATACCTAGAGCCGGCCCTGCAGGGCTGGCCATAGGAGCCAACTCCCAGGGGGCCACGGGTTCTTGGGCACCCAGAAAAATAGAATTGTGGGAGCTGGGCAGCCACAAAGTCAATGAAAAAAGCTGGCAGGCAGCAGCAGTACAGCTCTGCCCTCCACAGCGGGGTGGGGGGTGGGCTCAGACACAGAGCCAGAGTGTCTCTTTGCTCTGAGTCTGAGCCTCTCCCCACAGAAAAGGGTTCCTCGCTGGCTGCCCCAACGCACCTCAGGCAGCAGAATCCACAGGGGCAGAAATCTGGATGTAGATATTTACTCCCCCCTGGTTCCTGATGTAGATTTTCACTCACCCCTTAGGCATCACATACTCATGCTAATTCACTTCAATGGGCCTACTCTGTGTCAAACTTATTTGAATGCCACCCTCTGGCTCCCCCTGCTGTTGGCCTCCCTCCCTCCCTCCCTCCTTCCACCCTCCCAATGGGCACCAGCTGGCACATCGTCCACCACCCCCTCTCAAAAGTTCCGGTTTGCTCTCCCTCCTAGCAGCTCAGTTGTTTCAATCCTGCGGCACAGTTTTTGACTGTCCCCTGGAAACTTCCCCTGATGGCCCCTCCCAGCCCCTCCCCTGTGCTTTTTGGGGGGATTCAAAACTGCTGGGGGTGGGGGTGGTCTGCTCTGCGGTGTATTGGGAAGCTGTCATACCCAGTGAGATGGGCAGGGTACAAAAATAGTAAATTTTTTGTTTTTATTATTATTATCTTCCTCCCACCCCCAGTGATTGCAGGACTCTGCTGCACCAGGGCATAAATAGGACGTGCCACACCAGGCTATTTTCATTCCCTGAATGCAACAGACATTCACATGTGAGGGAGTGTTAAAAATAACCCCTTGGAGATCTGTTGCCACCCCTCCCCTCCCAAGGCCACCATTGCCCACAGCCCTGGGGCTGGAGAGAGCTTCCTGGGGGCTCCTCCTCTTGAAGCTGACCCCTCCTGGTGCTCACTCCCATGTGCCCGCTTACACATTTGCCCCCACCCCTCCCAGTCGAGGCTGCTGGGGGAGCCCTGTGGGGAGTGGATCAGGCCACCTCCTGGGTAGCAGAGGGCCTTCTTGGTAGTGGCGCCCTCCCTGTGGAACGCCTTCCCATCTGATGGCAAGGAAATGAACAACTATCTGACTTTTAGAAGACATCTGAAGGCAGCCCTGTTTAGGGAGGTTTTTAATGTTTGATGTTTTATCGTGTTTTTAATATTCTGTTGGGAGCTGCCCAGAGTGGCTGGGGATTGCCATTATCCTTATCATTATAGAATCATAGAATCATAGAGTTGGAAGAGACCACAAGGGCCATCCAGTCCAACCCCCTGCCAAGCAGGAAACACCATCAAAGCATTCCTGACATATGGCTGTCAAGCCTCTGCTTAAAGACCTCCAAAGAAGGAGACTCCACCACACTCCTTGGCAGCAAATTCCACTGCCGAACAGCTCTTACTGTCAGGAAGTTCTTCCTAATGTTTAGGTGGAATTTTTTTTCTTGTAGTTTGAATCCGTTGCTCCGTGTCCGCTTCTCTGGAGCAGCAGAAAACAACCTTTCTCCCTCCTTTATATGACATCCTTTTATATATTTGAACATGGTTATCATATCACCCCTTAACCTTCTCTTCTCCAGGCTAAACATACCCAGCTCCCTAAGCCGTTCCTCATAAGGCATCGTTTCCAGGCCTTTGACCATTTTGGTTGCCCTCTTCTGGACACGTTCCAGCTTATCAGTATCCTTCTTGAACTGTGGTGCCCAGAACTGGACACAATACTCCAGGTGAGGTCTGACCAGAGCAGAATACAGTGGTACTATTACTTCCCTTGATCTAGATGCTATACTCCTACTGATGCAGCCCAGAATTGCATTGGCTTTTTTAGCTGCTGCATCACACTGCTGACTCATGTCAAGTTTGTGGTCAACCAAAACTCCTAGATCCTTTTCACATGTACTGCTCTCAAGCCAGGTGTCTCCCATCCTGTATTTGTGCCTTTCATTTTTTTTGCCCAAGTGTAGTACTTTACATTTCTCCTTGTTAAAATTCATCTTGTTTGCTTTGGCCGTTATCTAATCTGTTAAGGTCATTCTGAAGTGTGATCCTGTCCTCTGGGGTGTTAGCCACCCCTCCCAATTTGGTGTCATCTGCAAACTTGCTCAGGATTCCCTCAAGCCCATCATCCAAGTCATTGATAAAGATGTTGAACAAGACTGGGCCCAAGACAGAACCCTGTGGCACCCCACTAGTCACTACTCTCCAGGATGAGGAGGAGCCATTGATGAGCACCCTTTGGGTTCGGTCAGTAAGCCAGCTACAAATCCACTGAATGGTAGCATTGTCTAGCCCACATTTTACCAGCTTCTTTACAAGAATACCATGGGGCACTTTGTCAAAGGCCTTGCTGAAATCAAGATAGGCTACATCCACAGCGTTCCCTTCATCTACCAGGCTTGTAATTCTGTCAAAAAATGAGATCAGATTAGTCTGACATGACTTATTTTTCAGGAACCCATGCTGACTTTTAGTGATCACAGAGTTTCTTTCTAGGTGCTCACAGACTGTTTGCTTAATGATCTGCTCTAGAATCTTTCCTGGTATTGATGTCAGGCTGACTGGGCGGTAATTGTTTGGGTCCTCTCTTTTCCCCTTTTTGAAAATAGGGACAACATTTGCCCTCCTCCAGTCTGCTGGAACTTCGCCTGTTCTCCAGGAATTTTCAAAGATTATTGCCAGTGGTTCTGAAATCACCTCTGCCAGTTCTTTTAATACTCTTGGATGTAGTTCATCTGGCCCTGGAGACTTGAATACATCTAAACTAGCCAAGTATTCTTGTACTACCTCCTTACTTATTCTGGGCTGTGTTTCCCCTGCTGAATCATCTGCTCCATATTCTTCAGGTCGGGCGTTGTTTTCTTTCTTGGAGAAGACTGAGGCAAAGAAGGCATTGAGGAGTTCTGCCCTTTCTCTGTCCCCTGTTTGCATTTCACCATCTTCTCCTCTGAGTGACCCCACTGTTTCCTTGTTTTTCCTTTTGCTACGGACATACCCATAAAAGCCCTTTTTGTTGCTTTTAACCTCTCTGGCGAGCCTGTGTTCATTCTGTGCTTTAGCTTTTCTGACTTTGTCTCTACACGTGCTGGCTATATGTTTGAATTCCTCTCTGGAGATTTCCCCCCTTTTCCATTTTTTGTACATATCCCTTTTAAATCTTAACTCAGTCAAAAGTTCTTTAGATAGCCAGCCTGGCTTCTTTAGGCACCTTCCATGTTTCCGTCTCATTGGTATTGCCTGAAGTTGTGCTTTTAATATCTCCCTTTTAACAAACTCCCAACCATCATGAACTCCCTTCCCTTTTAGTATTACTGTCCATGGGATTTCACCCAGCGTTTCCCTAAGTTTTCTGCTATTAATTATTATTAATAGCAAATGGCCTTGCTTGGTCCTTTCTAGTGGGGCCCTCCTCTCGCGGTTCTTTATGCACCATCTATAAACATCAGGCCAGTCCTGCAGCTGGATTATTATTATTATTATTATTATTATTATTATTATTATTATATTTGTACCCCGCCCATCCGGCTGGGTCTCCCCAGCCACTCTGGGTGGCTTCCAGCAAAGATTAAAATACAATAAAATGCATTGCAGGGGGGTTAGACTGGATGACCCTTGGGGTCCCTTCCAGCTGGGCAGTCTATGATCTTTTTTGCTCAAATCCCCTTTTGGCCTCATCCAGGAGGCTTTTCTTCGCTTCTCGTTCCCTTGTGCCCAAATCCTGCTTGCTGGTTGCCCCCTACGAGGTGAGGATGCCAGGCTAGGGGGGTCCTTGGTCTGACCCGACTGGCGCTTCTTGGCTTCTGGTGGAACCACCAGCTCCAGGAGCAGTCTATCGAGATGCCTAGGGTCGGGATATTTGGCCCCTTTGACAGCAGGAGGCTGCGCTGGAGGGGCCTCATCCGGCAGACACTAAGTTCTGACACTAAGTTCTGCCTGATGGGACGCGCGACGGCTGGGGTGCGGTGGGGGCCCTCCTCCCCGCGGCCCCCCAGGTGCCCCAAAGGGAATCTTCTCCCGCGCTGGCAGCAGCCACTTCTCGCTTTCCCAGGCGACGGCGCGCGCCCGGCAGGGCAGGAGCCAGGAGCGCGCCTCGCCCCGTTGAGCAGGCGGTGGGGGCGGGTGGCGACTCCTCGCCCGGGCTGTGCACCCCCCCCCCCTGCCCTCCGGCTGCCGCCCCGTCTCGTCCCGTGGGGCCTGCGCGGTGCCCCGCGCGCGAGGATCTGAGCCGCGGACCGCGGTCCCGAGCGCGACGTCACGGGCGCGGAAGGCGGAGCGGGCATTGCGCAGCGCCGCCGCATTGCCAGGGATGCAGCGCGGAGCCCGGCGGCGGCGGCGGCGGCGATAGCAGCACCACGGACGACGCCCGCCTTCTACCCACCCAGGAGCGGGGCCCCAGGTGAGCCGGGCAGCGCGGGGAGTCCCCGGGGGGCGCAGGTGGCCCGTGCCACGTCCTCACTCGGCCCGCGGGGCCACCGGAGCCGGCCTGGGCCGCTCTCCCTCCTCCGGGCACCAGGCTTGCCTTACACACAGACTCTCCCCCACCCCCGGACCCAGGCGTCCTGCCGCTTGGCCGCCCGGAGCCCCGGGGGTCGTGGCGACGGGCATCCTCGTCTTTGTGCGCCGCCGCCCCTCGGGGTGTGGCTGCTGCTGCTGCTGCTGCTGCAATCGGCGGGGGGAGGGGGGTTATTTCGTGAGCGGGGGGGGGGGCTTTTTTTGCTTTGGAGGGCTCGAGCCTGGCGGTTTTGCCCTCCCTGCTCCGGGCCAGGCTCACCTGCAAAGGGAGCGGCGCTGCCGCCAGACAAAGCGAGCGAGTGATGCTGCCTGGAATGGGGGGGGGGGGGCGCGGAGACAATGGAGGCAAAGAAGGATGCAGGCTAGGGATGGAGGGCGAGGATGGAGGGACCACCGCCGCCTCCTCCTGGAGCCTCTACCTGCTGCAGCCCCCCGACCCCGACCCCGTGCCTGGAGTTTTGACAGCTGCTTCGCAGCGCAGCCTGAGAGATCCCCTCCTCCACCCACCTCGGGGCAGCTGGAGATCCACCCGTCCCCAGGGACCGCGCCAGGCGGCCGGGATCTGGCGGCGGGCGGGTGTCCTGCTGCTTCTTCAGCAGGTGCATTGCAGCTCCTCCTCGGCCTCCCCGAGGCATCCTCGCCAGCCAGGAGGCGGCCCGCCTTGCAGGCACCATTTTCTTCTCGCAAATTCCGGGAGCGCGGCCTGGGAAGAGCGGGGGGGGGGGGCTGACAGTGGGGGCGCGCAGGCTGGAGCTGGACGCGGGAGGAGAGGGGAGGGGGCGCTTTGGCCAAGGGGTCTCTCTCTCCGGTGCGTCTTTTTTTTTTCTTCTCGAGAGTGGGGCGCGCGCATCATGATGGAGGGGGAAGGAAATATGGGGCTGGGGAGAGGGAGGGAGGCCTGGGAGCCGCAGCCAGCCGTGGGGAGGGAGAGCCTCATCCCAGGGTGCCTGCCCGGGTTGTAGCGAGGGGGTCCAGGGATGCGCTCCTTCCGGTGGCTGTTCTCTCCTCCTCCCGGCAGGGGATGGTCTCGATGGGCAGGAGGAGAGGGGGAACAGGGGCAGGCTGGCCTAGGGGAGGGGGGGGATTTCAGGCCCCGGCAGGTTACTCCGTAGCCGGGAAGGGCTCCTACCCCTCCCACGGGGGCGAGCGTGGAGCCGGGCTCTGTTAGCATCTTACTTTCCAAAAATGTGCATCTCTGTAAAAGTTAGTGATGATTTGCTTCTTTCCCGATGGGGTTTCATGATGTGTTTGTTCTTTCCCACCCTGAGATTTTATGCTAAGGCGCCGGTAGAGAAACGTTTTTGTGAATAAAAAGAACGTCCTTGACCCTGGAAAGAGGGTGGCAAAGAGCAGTGGCCTTGGCCTGGAAGGAAGCCCCCTTGCAGCAAGAACTCCGAGGGGGTGTGTGTCTCTGTCTGAGAAATGGACATAATAGAGAGGCCTATTATTCAGGACCCCTGAGGGTTTGCCTGGCACTTGGGCAAGTCGAAAAGCCTCTGTTTGTTATTGATGAAGGCTTCTCCTTCAGTTTCCTTCTCAGCCCAGGTCACTTTTTGCAGAAGCAACAGTCTCCTTTTAGGACTCGCATTTTGCAGATGTTCACAGTTGTTTGATGCCAGAGAGCTGAGCTCAGCCATTTCCATAGCAAGGAGCTGATTTCCTTCATCGTCGTCATCATTTTATTATTTGTACCCCGCCCATCTGACTGAGTGGTTGCCCCAGCCACTCTGGGCAGCTTCCAACATATATAAAAACTTAAGAAAACATTAAATATTTAAAAGCCCTACGCAGGGCTGCCTTCAGATGTCTTCTAAAGGTTGCATAGTTACCGGTACTTATCTCCTTGCTATCGGATGGGAGGGTATTTTACGGGGCAGGCGCCACCACCCAGAAGGCCCTCTGCCTGGTTCTTTTATATCCCCCTTTTTTTTCTCCCAGGCACCTGTGGTTCTCTCCCTCCTCATTTACTCCCCACAACAGCCCTGCGAGGGAGCTTAGGCTGAGAGGCAGTGACAGCCCCCAGTGGGGATGTGAACCCTCTGGCAGGACCTACTGGGGATGATGTCTTGACCGCTCCCCCTAGCACCCAGCACCACTCCGGGATTCCAGCAATCCTGCTCTCGCCATGTAAGAACGGAAGACGAGCCTGCAGCTGCATCAGGCCAGTGGTAGCCCATCGAGTCCAGGATCCTGTTCTCACAGTGGCCAACCAAATGCCCCAATGGGAAACCTGCAAGCAAGCAGGATCCAACCACCAGAGCTCTCTCCCCTCCTGCAGTTTCCAGCAACGGGGGTTCAGAAGCACCTCTGCCTCCAACTCTGGGCAGCAGAGTCACCAATAGCCCTCTCTTCCTCCATCCAAGTGGGTGGCCATCGCTGCCTCCTGTGGGAGGGAGTTCCGCAGTTTAACTGTGCTCCGTGGAGAAGTCCAGCTTCACTGGATGCTGCCAGCCTTCTCCTTGCACTCATGGACAGGCTTACCTGGCAGCTGCTTGACTCCAGGTGAACCTGCTTGTGTGTAGCAAGGCTGGCAGCTGTGCTGGCACAGTCATTGGCAGGAGGCAGATGTTGTCTACACTGACTGGCAGCAGCTCTCTTGAGCTGGGGGGTTGAACCTGGGGATATTGGCATGCAGAGCAGGTGAGCTACCGCTGACCCAGGGCCTACTCCCTTGGATTCGGTTGAGGAACAGAGTTTGCCTTTTTTGTGGCTGAGGTGCCAAGTTCCTTTCTGCTTTCTCTCACAGAGACACTGCCAGTCAGAGCCAGCAGCACTAGGCTAGCTGGGCCAGTGGTCTCAGCAGCAGCTGGACTGCATGTCTAGAGGCTGCCATTCTCCAGGGCAGTGGTTCCCAACAGGTGGTCCGGAGACCCCCAGGGGTCCGCGAGCTATGCCAGAGGGGTCCGCAAGATGCTATTAGAATAAAAAATATATTAAATATATTTCGTATGATAACAGATTTTTGTTTTGGCCGCTTCCTGCATGAGCAGAGTCTAGCGCAAAACTAGAATTAGATAGAGGCAGTAGTTCTGCTGTATGCCGTTAGGTGGCGCTTTACAAACACTACTGTTTTGCAAAGAGGCAGCGCACGCATTCTACTAACGCTCACCTCCCCAAGATGCTTTGCGCGCGTCGGCTTCATTTGTGCGCTACTGCGCAGGTACCCTGTCTTCTCCATTCCCCTCCCTCCTCCCTGGCGCGCGCTGCCTCTTTGCAAAACAGTCATGTTTGTAAACAAAGCAAGCATTTTCTTCCATGTGTTTCATGAAAAACAAATATAGGAATCGGCTCGACATGCGGTCAGATTTCAGAGTGAAAGTTTCAAGTTTGAAACCTAATATTTCAGAAATAATGGACTCAAAGGACAGATTTAACTTATCTCAATAAGGACTGAAAAGCAAAACTAACTGTATACTGATGGAGTACTCTGTTGTAACTGTAAAAATATATAAATATAAAATATAAAAAGACTCTTAATTTGGCTCTCACTTTTTAATTTTAGGATTAGGAATTAATGGGGGTCCTTGTCACAATAGTGGCTCGATGAGGGATCCTCGAGAAAATTTTGTTGGGAACCCCTGCTCCAGGGGAAATGTGGTGTGCTGGATTGGGCACAGCTGCCCTAGGGCAGGTAGTGGCATCTCCTGGTCTCATACCTCTTCACAACAGCCCTGCGAGGCTGTTTCACAGAGGGGGAGACAGCAGCTTGGGGAATCTGTGATTCAGGCCAGGTGCCCTCTGCTCCCAGTTCCCATGTTATATGAGGAGCAGGCCTGCTTAGGGTGGGGGGTGCCAGGCAGGTGTGGCATTTTGGGTGCCAGCTGGAGACTTTCTCTGTTAATGGGTCAGTGTGTCTGGCTCTTAACCAGAAGGCTGGTGGTTTGAGTCCATCCAGGGATGGCTTTTGGCAGACAGAGCTGTAGGTACAGGGCGGGGGGGGGGGAGCTGGCTGGGTTTTTTTGCCCCAGGTGAAGCCTCCAGAGAGGCCCCATTGAGGCTGCCAGCCTGTGTGTGTATGCAAATGTGTGGGGGTTGTTGGTTTGTCTTTTGCCAAACTGGGTCTTTGACCTGTGTGAAATAAAGCCCCGTTTCGCCCTTGCAGCAGAATTCCTAAATGTAGACTCTTCCAACTCTACAATCCTAGGATTCCTCTTTCCTCTCAGGTGTGTTTGGTGTTTTTAGGTGCTCCTGGTAGGTTTTACTGCTTTTGGGGTTTTTTGAATGATTTAATTTACATGTGTTACATTAGTTTTGGTGTGTTTTGAAATTCTGCACCTTAGGAGGACAGAGGCTGGAGCCTGTCCAAGGATGTGTTCCATCCTTCCTCCCATAGAAATGCAAAGCCTTCTGCCCCTGGGGTAAGTTTCGGGGTCCCCCTGGCACCCTGATCCTTGACTTGAGATTTGCTGGGGCTCCAAGGCCAACCATTTCTCCCCAAATCCCCGGCTGGCCTCCTTGAGGTTCCTGCAGCCTGAGGCCTGGCCTTTTCCTTGCTGCAAACAGGTCGCCCATGTGCCTCCGGCTCTTATGAATATCTTTGCTGCATTTCTGTTCCCTCCTCATTTCATCCCAATGACAACAGCCCTGTGAGGCAGGCTAGGCTGAGAGGCAGTGGGCTGAGCTCAAGACCACCCTCGTGAGTTTCATGGCCAAGGAGGGATTTGAACCCTGGTCCCCCAGGTCCTAGTCTGACACTTTTAACAGCTGCACCGCGCTGACTCGTCTTGCATGACCCTGTGATCTTTTTAAATGAGGGCATTTTGCATGGGCTGTTCCCCCTCCCCTCTTGCTGCCATTGCTCCCCATACCAGAAGCAGGAACCCCCTCCGGAGGCGGCACCCCTCTTCCGAAGCCCCTGAATACCCTTCCCCCCCTCCCTGCTTCTGAGCATACAGCCCCCCTGCCGCCACTCTGGGATTGGCAGAGCCTCTGGCGCCGAGGACGAGAGCTTTTTGCAGCGACCGTCAAGGGCGATGGTGGCTGCTCTGGGAACGGCCGCTTGGAGAGGCACCGCTGTCAAGGCAAGGAAGCTGCTGGAAGGGAGCGTGCCAGCAGCCCACAGAGGGACACTCTTCTGTGCCATCCATGCGCACATGCATCCATCCATGCGCAGTTGGAGGCTGGGCTTCCCTCCAGCAGCCGTCGGGGGAGGTTTGGATCAGCCTCGCCTGAGCGGCAGCCGCAACCTTAACAGCTCGGTGCTGCTGCTGCTGCAGCATCTGTGGCCTGCTGATCCTTCCTCCCCCCCCCCCCTTCTCCTGGTCCCAGTGTGCAGAGCACACAGGCGAGACATGCGCAAAGTGCATTCCCCAGCCTGCCTGCCTGCTCTCTTCACTGAACCCAGCCTTCAACGGTTGCTCGGCCTTCTGAAGGCCCCAGTGGCATTTAAATACATGCATTCAGTCGCAGGGCTGGGGGATTTCTTGCTTCACCCAATCGCTGGCTTCTCTGCTAAATCACCCTCTCCTGGTGGGGGTGGGATTCTGAGCCAAACGTCCCACCAAAGTGCTCCTGGAGGAGTACTGTTTTTGGAGGGGAGCGGGGGAGTGAATGATACCTGCTCAGAATTGTGTAACACTGTTAAAGGCAAAGGTAAAGGTAAAGGGACCCCTGACCATTAGGTCCAGTCGCGGACGACTCTGGGGTTGCAGCACTCATTTCACTTTAGTGGCCAAGTAGTACAGCTTCCGGGTCATGTGGCCAGAGCAGCGCATGGAAATGCTGTTTACCTTCCCACCGGAGCAGTACCTATTTATCTACTTGCACTTTGATGTGCCTTCGAACTGCTAGGTTGGCAGGAGCAGGGACCGAACAACGGGAGCTCACCCCATCGCGGGGATTCAAACCGCCGGCCTTCTGATCGGCAAGCCCTAGGCTCAGTGGTTTAACCCACAGCGCCACCCACGTCCCTGTGTAACACTGTTAACTGTCCCTTAATCATAAAATCATAGATTGGGAGGGAATCTCAAAGGCCCTCTAGTTCACCCCCTGCAATGCAGGAATCTCCGCTGAGGAATCCATGATGGATGGCCACCCAACCTCTGCTTAAAAACCTCCAAGGAAGGAGAGGCCACCACCTCCCAGTCCGTTCCACTATCAAACAGCTCTTACTGTCAGAAAGGTCTTCCTGATGTTGAGTCGGAATCTCTTTAACTTCTGCACAGTGACAGGTGCTGAGCATTGCTAAAAATGAAAATTTCACTTGCTCAACCTTTTTTTCCCTAGTGGGGCAACTAGCAGATAGCTTTCAGGCCTGTGCTTCTGAGTTTTGTATTGGCAAAAAAAATTGTGTGTGTGTGTGTGTGTGTGTGTGTGTGTGAGAGAGAGAGAGAGAGAGAGAGAGAGAGAGAGAGAGAGAGAGAGAGGTGTATTGTTCAGTTTGATTGTGTACTTTTTGATGTTTTATTGGTTTGTGACTGCTTTTGTTACCTTTGTAATTATCCAATATTTTTCTGTGTTGTAAGCCACCTTGAGCATGGTTTTAACTAGGGAAAGGTGGCATGCAAACAAAATGATCTATGTATGCAGGGCTTTTTTCCAGCCAGAACTCACCAGAACTCCATTCTGGCCCCCCTCAGGTGGGCACCATGGCCATTCTAAAAGAACAAAGGAGGAGTTCAGGGTGAGTTCCAGAACCTCTTTTTCTAGCAAAATAGCACTGTCTATCTCCACCAATTATTATTTTTTTAGGCAGCAGTTTAGGGGTGATTTGGTGGAGAGCTCACCACTTCATTCATCTGGTTGGCCCCCAATCCCTGTTTATGGATTCTGATTTGTCACCCTACTGGTTGCAAATTCAGAGCCTGGTGGTTGCTTAGCTGTGGGATAGGGTTGCTCCGAGGGTCTTGAAAGCGGTGCATGATCTTGCAGGTTGGCCAAACCCTCTCCTGCCTGCCCTCTGGCCGCCAAAGTTCATTCCCATTTTCCTTGCTGCCTGTGAGACAACAGATTCTGTTTTTTTATGCAGTGCCCTTGGTGTAGTAGCTAGCGCTTCGGAGGCAGTGTGGTGCAGTGGTTAGAGTGTGGACTCAACCTGGGGGCAGCCACATGAAGCCCACTGGGTGACCTTCGGGGGGGGAGCCACCGTCTCTTAGCCTGACCTACCTTGCAAGGCCGTTGTGAGGGAAAGTATATGTGCCACCTTGAACTCCTCGAAGGAAAGTCGGGGTGCAAATTTAATAAATAACTAGCATAAGCAAGGAGGACCCTCTTGTGTGTCGTGATCAGCTGCAGAGGCCAACCTTTGGGCTCCCTTACCTGCGGAGATGGTGATGGGGGGAAGTGGCCATTTTGGGGGTGGGCAGCACATGGCCTAGGTGCCTTCTGCTCACAGGGACAAACGTGGATTACTTTTGGGGTGAAAAGGTGTCCCACACGTTCCACTGCTCTTGGTCTCTAGCTGCATTTTAATTGAATTTTTACCCATTTTGCTTTTTCACCTGCCACGGTGAGTCGCCATTTGGTCCTGCTGCAGCAAAGGCTTCTTGGCTGCGTGCGCATGATTTCGATGCATCGCTAGTCAGGGATAGAGAGGAGGGGGCAGAGTAGTGTCTTTGGGCTAACCTTTGGCTGGACTCCGCCGGTGTCCAATGAGGCAGGGCCAGATCATCATCATCATCATCATCATTTAATTTGTATGCCACCTTTCCATAGTTGAAACAAGGCTCAAGGCGGCTTACAACATAACAAGATTTACATAATTACCAACATAACAAAAGTCATAAACAATAAATAAAACACATCAAAAGGCACACAACCAAATGGGGGGGAAATTCCACATGAATCATAAAATCTAAAACTAAAAAGACAACATTAATATCAATTACAATTTAAAATGACATAAATAAAAAATAAAAACAGTTTTCAAAAGGAGCCCCCTCTGTTGAGCAGCAGAAGCAGTCCTTTCTGGAGCCTGTCCACCACCCCCACCACCCCCCACAGACAATGGCTCTTCTGGGCTTCATGACATCATCCTGCTAGGGGTGAGTCAGCCCTGGGCAGGGCTGTCCCGTCCCCCCGTCCCCCCCGCCGGGCCACCACCCAGCCATGGATGCTTTGGCTGAGATTCCTAAAGCCACAAATCACCATTTTTTCTTCTTTAAATGCCTATCAGAGATGCCCGTGGGGTGTTTGACCCAGGCCAAGGGGTTCCCCACACCTCAGCTGAGAGTTTGATCCATCCCTCCCAAACTGACATGTGGTGAACCACAGACTAGGAGACAGTTCTAAGCACGGGGCTAGAGCCTATGAATTTCCAAGCAGAGGCAGGAATAATTTATCAAATGCTCTTTATTAGGAAAGCAAGGACAAGGCAGCCTGTGGACAGCTGCTGCCTCGGGGTTTCCTTCAAGAGGGGACACAGTTCCTCCCCCATTTCCCAAGGGCACAAGGCTCTCGCTGGTTCCCTTGCGTCACGTGGTCTTGCTAGGTTCCCACGGCATCCCATTAACCTAATTTCTGGTGGGGGCAGGAGGTCATCGCGCAGGTAGGCATCTTCCCTAATGGAGGGGACGCAATTTCAGCTTGTTCCAGGAAGGTCCGTTTGCCAAGGGGTCCGGCTGTGAGACGGGCACTCAGAAATGCTCTGACAAGAGGCCAGGAGTCTGGCGGTTGGCAGGAGTAGCAGGCAAAGAGCCTCCAGGCTGGGCTTCTCCAGGAAAACGCTCTTTGCTTCAGTTGCCTCTGGAGACGGTCCATGCGAGGGAGCAGCTTCTGGTTCTTGGGGGGTCGGAAGCAGATCCGTGGCCTTGACAGGAAAAGGGTGGTTTTGGTGCAGAAGCACACGGGGTGGGGGGGGGGGGGACATCGACTCAGCTGTTGTCATGGGATGCTGCAGGTTCCAGGAAGGCAAAGGGGAAAGACACCCAAAGGCCTTGGGGTGACGTGAGTAGGGACTGGAGAACTGGAGGGGTGGGGGGGGGGCTGTTTTGTGCTCTGTGCATGCAGGGAAAGAAGGTGTGACCAAGTGCAGATACGGCTGAGGTGCAGGTGGGGGGAGGGTGAATGACCCCAAGATCCTCTTCAGGAGCAACAAATTTACTTTCTCTTTTAATTATTTGCTCTAGTTTCTTTTAGTGTAGTGGTTTTCAACCAGTGTGCCGTGGCACCCTGGGGTGCCTTGAATGAAGGTCACGGATGCCACAGAAAACACTAGCCTCCGTCCCTCTTTCCTTGCCTCCCTCTTTGCATGCTCTCTTGCACGGCTGTCGCAGCAGCCCTGGCTACAAGCTCCCCGGGGGAATGGTGCCTCTGGGGTTGGCCAGGGGGTGCTGGGTGCTGAGGCAGCATCAGAGTAAGCAAGCAAGCAGGCGGGCAAGGGAGCCCAGCCAACCAGTCTGCCAGCCCTTGCTGTTGGGAAGGGAGAGAGAAGTGGGAGGCCAGGCAGGCAGACAAGGGCCACAGCTGGCCTTTCTTGGGCTTGCGGTGTGCAAGGCTTGCCTGGGAGCTGAGTGCCCGGTGCTGAAGGGGAGCCTGGCAGCGCCCACTGCTGCCACCCAAGGCAAGGCGTTGGCCTCACCTTCACCTTTGGCCTGTCTCCATTGGACCGCTGAGACTGGGGACATCCTCTTCCCAGGCCCCTGGGGGGGGCAGTGTGAGGAGGCACCTCTCCTTGGGGCAGGGGGCAGCTCAGAGATGAGGGGCAGTAGCAGCGCCTGCCCAGAGGACTCCCAAGGAAAGGGGAGAGGAGGCTGAGGGGGTTCGAAAAGGGGTGGGGGCTGCCAGCTCTGCAGGCAAGGGGGGGACCTCACTGGGCTCCTGGTCAAGGGAAGCATGGACTCAAAAAGGTTGAAAACCCCTGTTTTAGTGTCTATAGGTTTTTAGTACTTTACTGAGGACTGTTCTGAGAAAGACTGATTTACCAGTGATGGTGATGGTCTCTCTGTTGTAGTGCTGAGCCACTTTCCTCCCCTGGGGGCTCACTAAGTCTCTTGCTGAGTCCCAGGGGCTCATCAAGAGTTCTGAGCAGGGGGCACCCGAGGTGGTCCAGGCCAGGAGCCAGCAGGGGGGCCCTCCTTTGTTTCCAGGCTGCTGACTGCTTGCTGTTTGTCTCCCTCCAGGTGCTCCTTGGATGCTTGGATGAGATGCGCTTCTGCAGTCCCTCCTCACCGGAATCCTTCCATGGGTAGCCTGGGGACCGCGGGGGTCCTGGAGAGTGAGGGTGATGGATAGCCCCCCCAAGCTGGCCGGCGAGACGCTGATTGTCCACCACATTCCCCTGGTGCACTGCCAGGTCCCCGACCGGCCGTGCTGCGGCACCACCAGCAAACGGGCCAACCCCTTTGGGCAGGCCGACTCGGGGGCCCTGCGAACCGGCTCCCTCCCAGAGCGGGACCTCTCACAGGCCGACTCCCTGCTCTACAGCACCTTGCTCCAGGCTCCAGAAGCAACCCTGGCCCCAGGGGAGACGCCCGAAGAGAAGGAGGCCCAGCGCAGGGACCTGCCTGCCCCCGGTGCCAACAAGCGACAGAACCCCTTCCTGCTGGGTGGCAGCGAGACCCAGGACCTCTGCGAGGATGAGCTGGGCAAGGCCTCCTTCCACCTCCACGAGCTGGCCCTGCCACCCTTCCGCCTGCATGAGCTGGCCCTGCCACCCTTCCGCCTGCACGACACCAGCCCCGTCGTGAAACCCTGGAGCGGCAGCCCCCGTGCGGACGTGGTGGAGGGGCAGGAGGAGGAGGAGGAGCTCTCCCGCGAAGATGCCCGCAAGAGGAGCCGCCTGGCGCCTGAGCTGATGGAGCTGGATGAGTACGGCTGCCACCGCGCCGAACCCTCCAGCTTCTCCTTCGAGCAGGAGTGGGCCAGCGACGGTGAGGAGCTGGCGCACAGCCGGGACGCTCCCCGCAGCCGGACGTGCAGCTGCTCCAGCGCAGAGCTGCAGCGCTGCTGCTGCTACAGCCTCTCCAGCCAGTCAGAGGCCCCAGACCAGCCAATGGGATACGTCAGCGACTCCTCCTGCAACAGCTCCGACGGCGTCCTGGTCAATTTCAGCGCCCTCTACAACAAGATGAACGGGCACACGCACCCCAACCTCAACTCGGGGGCCCACTCCTGCGACGACTCCTCCTCCGGAAGCCACTCGGACTCGGGGGCCTTCTACCTGGACTTGCACTCCTCACCCAGCGAGCCAAAGGCCCCCGGTGAGCCGCACCAGGCCTGCGGGTGCCACCACGCCTCCTCCCCGGTCTTGGACGCCAACTGCAACTCCTACCCCGCCCTGTGTGAGCCCTGCGCCTCGGAGGCCTCCGACCTCACGGCCTGCTTCCAGAGCCAGGCCCGGCTGGTGGTGGCCACCCAAAACTACTACAAGCTGGTGACCTGCGACCTGTCCTCCCAGTCCTCGCCCAGCCCGGCCGGCTCGTCCATCACCAGCTGCTCGGAGGAGCACCCGCGGGGCAGCCCCCTGCAGCCCACCGAGTACTACCTGTTCCAGAGGCCCGATGCGGCTGACAGTGACACGGACTGCTCGCGGGCGGAGTCGCAGGGGGAGGCCGAGAAGGGCGCCATCGAGGGGCAGGTGTACATCAATGTCTCGCCGCCCACCCTGGCCGGCCCACGGAGGCAGCGGTCCCGCAGCTATGACCGCAGCCTGGACCGCAGCCCCACCGGGCGCTTGGGCTCCCTGGAGCGCATGATGAGCTGCCCGGTCAAGCTGAGCGACGGCCCTGCGCTGCCCTCCCAGGGCTCCCCGCCCAAGCGAGTCACGTCCTTTGCGGAGCTGGCCAAGGGCCGCAAGAAGACGGGCTCCTCTCCCCCGCTGCGCACCAGCAGGGACTCTTCCCTGGAGTTCTCCCCGATCCCCGAGTACCAGAGGGACGGCCAGGCGGGGCACAGCCAGAGCCTCCCATCCCACGCCCTCAACCGCAGCTGCGAAGGCTACTGTGGCGCCGAGAGGGGGCTGAGCACCCCCAGGAAGGGCATGGGCTCCAGGGAGATGCCTTCCTGCGGGCAGGAGGGGCCTGGGCAGCCCTTCTTCTCCGCTTTGATGGAGCCGGGGTCTGCCAGCGGCCTTGGCCAGAAAGACATTCGTGCCCGAGCTGATGGTAAGCCTCTGCCCTGGGTGACTGGCCTGCTGCTTCTCCCTCGCAGCCGGTGGATTGTGCGTGTTTGTCTGAGGGCCAGAATGTTGGAGGGGCAGTCAGCTCAATGTCTCCTCCTCCTGGAGTTAGGCTAGATGGCCCTTGGGGTCCCTTCCAGCTCAACAATTCTAGGATTCTGCGAGGTTTTTAAAGAGAGGTTGGGTGGCCCCCTGTCAGGGATGCTTAAGTTGTAATTCCTGTGTTGCAGGGACTAGATGGCCCTTGGGGGCCCCTTCCAACTCTAGAATTCTGTGGTTCTGTAAACATGGCTTCCCCCAAAGGGCGATGATGGGCAAGATGACCAGCCCTCGGGGCAAGCAGGGGACATTTCCTCCCAGGCCAGAACATCCTTGGGGGTGAACTGGGGATCCTGATCTGGACTGGAGCCACTTCTTGTCTGATGGGGGGTCTGGGAGGGGCAGCGCGGCACGTTTGTGGCTCCCCAAATGGGTCGGCCGGCCACCCAGGAAGGCTCAATGCTGAGGGGAAGACTTTGCCTGCAGTGGGGCTGGACCATGTGGGGAGCTGTGGGTGCACCCCACTGTCCCTGATGATGCCCTAGAGGTGAGACCAGCCGTGAGGCAGCAGCTGCAGGCATTTGGTCCAAATTAAAGGGCCTTGTATTCTTAGGTACTGAGAGGTTTGTGTGGTGGTTTGGGGAGGGGAGGGGTCCCTGGGGACGATGGCCAGAATGGCGTTTTCATTAGAACAAATGAAGAGCCTGCTGGATCAGGCCTGTAGCCCCTTTAGTTCTCACAGTGGCCGACAAGAGGCAAACAGGATTGAGGACAAGAGAGCTTTCCTCTCTGGCTATTCCAGCATTGCGGCCTCTGACTGGGGAGGCCAAGGGTCGCCCTGGACAGCCCTCTTGCCCATGAAGGTGTGGCTTGGGCACTTGGCAGGCTGTGTGTTGGCCCGGGATGCTGTGGGAGACCCTGCTTGGTCTGGGGCTCAGCGTTGGAACAAGGAGGAGATTCCTAGCAGGGCTTGGCTTTCTTTTGACATCCCCCTGCCCAAAGAAACAACTTCCAGAGGTTTGCAATGAAACCTTTCTCCTGATTTCTGTGGCCTGCTTGATGCCACCGCACGACGTAGTTTGCTGAGGATCTGAAATGTGCCCACAAGGGCCGGGTCCCTGGTTGGTCTTGCAGTCTAACGGCAGGTGAGCAGAGAAGGAAGGGAGGTGGTAGCTCTGGGGGTGCAAAGAGCCTCCTTGGGAGAGGAAGAGAGAGGGGCAGGCTTTGCTCGGAAGCCGCACAGCACCCTCCTGCGGCAGAAACGGGCCCAGATCCCAAAGCCTGCCCAGCATTTGTTTTACGACTCCTCTCAAATCCTTTACTCTCGAGAAGGTGGCTTGTCCAATCCCCCTGCCCCCTGCCAGGGTGATCCATGTTCAGGAACACTTAGACCAGAGTCTCCTCCACCAGCCCTTTCATCCCCAAGGGATGCATGGACATTCCCTAGATCAGGAAGGCTCCCAGCCACAGGCTCTCGAGGCTCCCTGGTCCTTCCTGGCCCCAAGGGCAATTTCACCTTCGCTCTTCTCTGCCCGCACTCCCTTCAGTTTGGGGCCTTGGCACCCCCCCCCCCAAGTCTGCTTGCTTTTTCTTTTTCTTTTAAAAAAGTTTTCATTAGGGTTTATAAAGAAGAATACAAAGATTATTGTCAAATATTATTTTTCCCCCATTTGGCCAAACTAAAACATCTGAAGGCAAAAAAGAGAGAAGAGGAGGAAGGAAGGAGGGAGGGAGGGATAAAGAAAATGGAATAGAAAAAGATTTAGAAGAGAGAGAGAGAGGTTAAGAAGCTAAAGAACTATATATAAACATTATTTTCTTCATTCACTCCAGCATAACACCTAATACCCCCCCCCCCTTAGTCTCCTTTTGGCCGCCACCCAGTTTCCTAGGGGGAGGCTGCTAGTGGGACTCCCCAATTCCCTACCTTCCGGGGGCTCCTGGCATGGACCAGAGACCCTGCTTGGAGGCAGGAGTGGTCCACCTTGGAGAGAGATCTGTCCAAAGCGAAGCAGCTCAGAGTCGCCTCCCAAGTGGGAGCAGCTGGCCTGGAGGAGAAGAGCTGAAAGAGGAGAAGCTGGTCTTGTGCTCAGGGGGAGGGGGCAGCTGCAGGAGGAGGAGACCCTCGTGTTGTGCAGCTGGGCTCCCATTTCAGGGAGGGGCCAAGGCAGTTGCTCTCCTCCTTCCTCTCCCAGGGAAGCAAAAACACCTCCGTCTGCAGCTGCGGTGAGCACCAGCCCAGGACATCCCAAGTTAAATAAAAAGGTCTGGAGGAATTCGGGGGTCTTGTGGGCTGGGGGAGCCCCTTTTGCATGAGGAGGAGGAGGAGGAGGAGGAGGAGGAGGAGGAGGAGGAGGAGGAGGAGGAGGAGGCAAACATGCCTGGCCACCAGAGGGGCAGAGTCCGCCCTTGCAGCCCCCATCGAAGGGTGTGGGGTTCTCTCGCTGGCCCTTGCTAGTTCATATGGACCCTCTTCCAAGAGGGTCCAGGGCAGAGGCTAAAACCCCCATAGCCCCCCCCTACACATAGATGGTTCAAAGGGGGAAGTGGGCTGTGAATCGGGGTGGGTGGGGGAAGGGAGGGCCCTGGTCCTGCCTCCCCCCCCCCCCCAGCTGACTCCTACTCGCCCACCCATGGGACCCTTTTTGAGCCTCCCTGCTCCATCCTTCCAGCTTGACACGGTTTTTCCAATGCCTTGTCCAGCCCAACCTCGGAGAAGCTCTTCTCCCCGTTTCAGATGCTTGTATGAAGGACCTGGTGATGTTAGCAGGATGCGCCTGATTGCTTTGTCCAGGGGCAGAACTGGGCTGACTCCTGGTTTCTCTTCAGGAGGGTTCCCCCTCCCTTTCAACCACAGATTGGTCTCAAAAAGGCCCTCAAATATTCCCATTAGCAGCACTAATGAACTTGCCCAGCACTTTCTGAGAGGTCTGACTGCTTGGCACACATGGCGGCAGCCTTGAAACCTCTACAACGGCCCTGCCAGGTTGGCCTGCCCCATTCTCTGAGGCTGAGCAAGGCTTGTTTGCCCAGGCAGATGCCAAAGTCCTCCCGGGGGCGGCCAGACTTGTGGCTCCCACAGGAGCTGCCGGTTGAGCCCTCATCCTGCTTTGCCTGGGATATTAAGCAGCCTCTGTTGCCTTTTTGGCACCTGCTGAAGCCCTTCCTCTTCCAACGAGCCTTTTAAGCGGAGATCTTTCCTGCTCTCCATCTGCTTTGAAGTTGTTTGTAAGATGCTTTGATTGCTTTCTCACTTCGTAGGCTCATCTGGGAGAAAGGATGGGATGTACATTTATAATAAACTAGCTGGCCCTGCAGGCGTTGCTGTGTGTTAGTCTGTCAAATGGAGGGTAATGGCCCCCCTTCAGATCCCCCTGAGTCTCAGGGTCCCCCTGTTTTACAGGATCTCGTGGCGGAGGCGGGGTTTGTGGGTGTGGGGTAGACTCCATGGGGAGGGAGGAGGAGGTGGAGGAGGAGCTGTGGGAATAACGTCACTTGAGGGCGCTGTTTTAGTTTGTGGAAAAGCAGGTTTTTACCTGCGCAGGTATGAGATGTGAGCAATCCGAGGTTGTGCAAACACCCGGGTAGTGGCATGAACCGTTGTGTCCAAATTCCAGGACAATCGGTCAAGCGGTTTCGGAGAAAAGTGGAGCCCACAGTTGCACCCTTTTTTACATTTATATTGTTGTTGTTGTTTAGTCGTTTAGTCGTGTCCGACTCTTCGTGACCCCATGGACCATAGCACGCCAGGCACTCCTGTCTTCCACTGCCTCCCGCAGTTTGGTCAAACTCATGTTGGTAGCTTCGAGAACACTGTTCAACCATCTTGTCCTCTGACGTCCCCTTCTCCTAGTGCCCTCAATCTTTCCCAACATCAGGGTCTTTTCCAAGGATTCTTCTCTTCTCATGAGGTGGCCAAAGTATTGGAGCCTCAGCTTCACGATCTGTCCTTCCAGGGAGCACTCAGGGCTGATTTCCTTAAGAATGGATAGGTTTGATCTTCTTGCAGTCCATGGGACTCTCAAGAGTCTCCTCCAGCACCATAATTCAAAAGCATCAATTCTTCGGCGATCAGCCTTCTTTATGGTCCAACTCTCACTTCCATACATCACTACTGGGAAAACCATAGCTTTAACTATACGGACCTTTGTCGGCAAGGTGATGTCTCTGCTTTTTAAGATGCTGTCTAGGTTTGTCATTGCTTTTCTCCCAAGAAGCAGGCGTCTTTTAATTTCGTGACTGCTGTCACCATCTGCAGTGATCAAGGAGCCCAAGAAAGTAAAATCTCTCACTGCTCCATTTCTTCCCCTTCTATTTGCCAGGAGGTGATGGGACCAGTGGCCATGATCTTGGTTTTTTTGATGTTGAGCTTCAGACCATATTTTGCGCTCTCCTCTTTCACCCTCATTAAAAGGTTCTTTAATTCCTCCTCGCTTTCTGCCATCAAGGTTGTGTCATCTGCATATCTGAGGTTGTTGATATTTCTTCCGGCAATCTTAATTCCGGCTTGGGATTCATCTAGTCCAGCCTTTCGCATGATGAATTCTGCATATAAGTTAAATAAGCAGGGAGACAATATACAACCTTGTCGTACTCCTTTCCCAATTTTGAACCACTCAGTTGTTCCATATCCAGTTCTAACTGTAGCTTCTTGTCCCACATAGAGATTTCTCAGGAGACAGATGAGGTGATCAGGCACTCCCATTTCTTTAAGAACTTGCCATAGTTTGCTGTGGTCGACACAGTCAAAGGCTTTTGCATAGTCAATGAAGCAGAAGTAGACGTTTTTCTGGAACTCTCTAGCTTTCTCCATAATCCAGCGCATGTTTGCTATTTGGTCTCTGGTTCCTCTGCCCTTTCGAAATCCAGCTTGCACTTCTGGGAGTTCTCGGTCCACATACTGCTTAAGCCTGCCTTGTAGAATTTTAAGCATAACCTTGCTAGCGTGTGAAATGAGCGCAATTGTGCGGTAGTTGGAGCATTCTTTGGCACTGCCCTTCTTTGGAATTGGGATGTAGACTGATCTTCTCCAATCCTCTGGCCATTGCTGAGTTTTCCAAACTTGCTGGCATATTGGGTGTAGCACCTTAACAGCATCATCTTTTAAAATTTTAAATAGTTCAGCTGGAATATCATCACTTCCACTGGCCTTGTTATTACATTTATATATATATATATAGATAAACTGGGAAGGTTCAGCCATGCCTTCAACTGAATGAAAGCCAGCACTGTGTCCCGGTTTGTTGCCCTGCTGGTTTTCATTAATGGGGCAGCTGGGTGATCCCTCCTGGGCTTGGCGCTGGCCTGGCCTGGGGGGTGGGGACTGTTGCTAGGGGCTGTCCCCGTGTAATTCTCGACCTGTGCTGTGCTGCCCTGGGGCAAGGAGCTAGTCCTGGCTGAGGTGCCAGCTCCACGTCAAGGCAGGGCATGCAGTGCCAGGAGGGACCTCTTGCCCACATTGCTGGGGCAGAGCAGGTGTCAGTGGGCCCTGAAGAGGAATAGAGGGGAGGGGGGAGATTTTGCTTGCTCTGCTGAAAGTGTGGGCTTAGCGGAGGGATGATCTTCTTTCCCAGAGTTGGGTGCTGGGGTGCGGCTGCCCCTGAGCCAGAGGACCAGGCAGGGCTCTGCCCCCACATCCCTAGGAGGGCTGGAGGAAATATGGAGGATTTCAAGGCAGGGGCAGGAGAGGTCAACTGAATTGCAGGGGGTTGAACTAGATGACCCATGGGGCCTTCCAGCTCTCCAAGTGAATGTGAAGATCCAAAATGTTCCTGGAATCAAGAGGGAGGTGGGTTGCTTCCTTGTCCAGTTTGAGGTATGAGGTACAGTGGTTCCTTGGTTGTCAAACTTAATCCACTCCAGGAGTCCATTCGACCCCCCTGAATGATTCAAAAACCAAGGTGCAGCTTCCAGTTGGCTGCAGGAACTTCCTGTACTCAGTCGGAAGCCTCGGGAGCCGTGACGGACGTTTGGCTTCCGAAAAACATTCACAAAGGTTCAGCCCGGACACTGAGATCCAGCGCCGAGGGCCTTCTGGCGGTTCCCTCACTGCGAGAAGCAAAGCTACAGGGAACCAGGCAGAGGGCCTTCTCGGTAGTGGCTCCCGCCCTGTGGAACGCCCTCCCATCGGAGGTCAGGGAGATGAACAACTACCTGCCATTTAGAAAACATCTAAAGGCAGCCCTGTTTAGGGAAGTTTTTAATCTGTGATATTTTAATGTATGTTGGCAATTGTTGGAAGCCGCCTAGAGTAGCGGGGAAAACCCAGCCAGGTGGGCGGGGTATAAATACAACAACAACAACAACAACAACAACAACAAACTGGAACACTCACTTCTGGGTTTTTGGTGTTTGAGAGCCAAAATGTTTGAGTCGCAAGGCGTTCGACAACCAAGGTACGGCTGTACAGAAAAGGCGGCATGAGCTGGGCTTTAAGGAACTTCTCAGAGCTGTTAAGGATAATGTTGTGGGTTGGAAGAGGCTTCTCTGGGGTGCCAAGGAGCCTCTTTCCCTGGACCAAGGAAAGGAGAGTCCAGCCTAGCTGAAGGGGCCAGTCGGCCTTGGCAAGAGGACTGGCTTGACCCATCCGGGGGGGAGGCCCCTTTCTTTCTGCCCTGCCCTTCTCCGCTTCCCTTTGGCTCCAAGGGGCACAGTGACCCAGAGGCTTCGAAAGGGGCTGCCTGTGCCAGTCACACAGCAGAGGGTCACACCAACCTCAGGGAGATGCCCAGAGCCAGCACCTGCCAGGCTGCCTCTGACTCGGATTCCCAGATTGATGGAGGCACCTAGATAGCGTCTGTGTTGGGCATCATTTCACAGACATTTATGCCAAAGACGGAGCCTTTCACTGCAAAAAGTAACACAAACACAGGGGCACCAACTTGAATAAAATATGGGGGGGGGGGCTCAGGTAAGCCCTGACCCGCATAATCGATCACATGGCATGGCGCGCACACACCACATGAATGGCAATGCCCAACAACTGGGGGGGGGGCTGGCTCCCTCAAATACTATTGGGGGGTTGAAGAGCCCTTGACCCCATGGAGTTGGCTCCTATGCGCAGTAATGTAAATGAATAGCTTTTTATTTTATTTTTGCTTTTTTGCGATTGTCTTTTTGTATGTATAGATCTTTAGAGTGTGTTGGTTTTTGTTTGTAACAGTGTACATACCGTGTTTCTCCAAAAATAAGACACCGTCCGGGAATCAGCATGTTTTTACATGAGTAGAATGTGTCCTTTTATTTAAAATGCATCTCTGGGTTATTTGTGGGGCATAGGAATTCGTTCATATTTTTTTCCCCAAAATAAAGTCTGGCCCCCCACAAGGTCTGAGGGACAATGGACCGGCTCCCAGCTGAAAAAGTTTGCTGACCCCTGCTCTTAAGGAACTTCCAGCTCCAGAGGCAGTCTATCTGCAGTCCAGTTTTCTATGGGGCATTTGGGCGCTGGGAGAAGAGAAGCCTGGCATGGGTCCCCTGGTTGTCCTTTCACGCTCTCTCTCTCCCTCTGCAGGCGGCGCAGCGGACAGCAAGTCGGTGGTGCGCTACAGCAAGGCCCAGCGCCCGACCACCCTGCCCATCCAGCCCTTTGTGTTCCAGCACCACTTTGCCAAGCAGCCCAAGGCAGCGCGGGCCTTGCACAGCCACTTTGCCGCCAGCCTCTCCCAGCTCTACAGCCGCTCGGCCGCCAGCCAGACTCTCTCCTCCGCCTCCCAGTCCTCGGCCTCCGCCACCTCGGCTGAGATGGTGGTCCAGGCCACGGCCCCGGGGCACGGCCAGCGCTCGGCGGACGGGGCGGCCTCCCGGGGGGACGGCTGTGCCAGGAAGCCCGTGCCAGAGACCACCCGCCCGTCCCCGCTGGGCAGCTACTCCCCCGTACGAAGCAACGTGCCTTTTTTCCAGAGTGCGGACTCCTCCTCTTCCTCCTCCTCCTCCTGCTCGCCGGGCAACGAGAACCATCCGCCCCGGAGCAGGTCTTGCCCAGTCTCCGCCAACCTCCTGCCCACCGGGACTTCCCCTCCCTCAGGAAGCCAGGCTGCCAAGCTCAGCAGCAACGCCAACGGCGGCGCCCTGCTGGCCAAGAAGGAGAGCCCCCCACCCGCGCCCACAAAGGGTCCCGTGCTGCTGCCGGAAGTGGATGCCCCTGCACCCGAGTGCCAGCTCCACCGCAGCACCGCCCTGCCTCCCCTGATGCCCCCCGGGCTGATCCTGGCCAGGCCAGGGGACCATGGGGAGCCCCAGTGGCCCCTCGCCTGCAGCGAGGCTCTGGGCGCAGGATCGCTGGGACCTCGGCCTCTCAATGGTAGGTATCTGGTCCAGAGATGATCATGCAGCAGAGTGTTGGGGTGTTAGGGTGTTGGGGAAAGATCTGGGAGTGTGCATGGTTTTGGGGGGGGCTATGTCATTTTCCTTCATTGCAGGGCCCCCCAAAACACTGGTTGTTGGGGGGAGATATAGGCGGCCGTTAACAGGCTGCCAGCCCCAGCCTGGATGGGTCCTGCTTTTGGGGAACCCATGTCAAGGCACCATCTCTAGGCCAAGGGCCCCACTGCCTGGAAGTGAGGGTACCCCTCTGCCTCCCCACCCCCACCGCGGGAGGGCAGGGGATGGATGTGCCTGGCTCCAATTCTGGGGGTGCACTGACTCCTGTCCTTTCACGCCTCTCAACCCCCCCCCCCCCGGGAAAGCCAGGCTGCGCCGGAACTGAGACACATCCTGCATTGCAGGGGGTGGGCTAGATGACTCTAGGGGACACCTTCCAACTCCACAGTTCTAGGATTCTGCAGAATATGCCTGTGTGCATGTGTGCGAAAGGCCTCTGAAGACTCAGATGGTCAGGGGTCCCTGCAGCCTCCTCTGCCCAGCTGCCTCCTGCCCCACCTGCCCCGCTCAGGTGTATCCTCCAGGTGTGTTTCCCCTGCACCTTGTTTTGGGCTCCACCGCATGACCACCCCAATGCTGCTGCTGCTGCTACTAACTGCCTGTCTCTGTTCCTGCCTCCTCCCCTTTGCTCCCCCTGCTTTTCTGTCCCTCTCCTTCTCCCCCACCTCTCCTTCCGGATGCCCCCTGCCTCGTCCCGGGTGCCCCCCCCCCCCAGCCAACCACCTCTCTCCGCAAGCCCTCAAGTGGCGGGAGTACCGGCGGAAGAACCCCCTGGGCCTGGAGCGCATTTCGGGGCTGGCCGGCAGCCTGGACTGGAAGCAGCCGGAGGGCAGGCTGCCCTGGAAGAACCCCATCTTCGAGCTCCCCTTGAGCACGGGCCGCGCCAGCTGCAGACTCAACGGTGGGCCCCCTCCTCCCGCGAGTGGCTCTCCTCTCCTCTTCCCTCTGGGTGGGGACGGAGGGCTTAAAGGGGGCCTTGGAGGCACAGGACCCCGGGACCCCCTAGAATGGCAGGATGGAAGAGGAGGACTCAGCGGTGGGCCATGGATGCCAACCCCCCCGTCTCTGAGATCATCTATTTATTCCACGTATATCCCACCTTTTTCTCCAGGGATCTCAAGCTGGCAGGCATGGCTCTCCCCACTCCTCATTTAATGCCCCCAACAACCCTGCAAGGTAGGTTAGGCTAGCCCAAGATGACAGCCAGGGAGCTTTGTGGCCGACCCAAAGTGCAAGGGAAGCCAGGGGGCCTTCGGGATGCCCTTGTGTGCCCAGCCCTTTACCTTTGCAGGGGGTTGGACTAGATCAGGCATGTCCAGCCGGTCGAGCGCCAACCTCCGGTCGATCGCAGGGCGTGACCCCCGCCCCCCTTGCTATATCCCCTTGCTGCCGCCAGCGCTTTTGTGATTGCCTTATTTTCCTGCATCTGTAGGATGGTCTCTCCACCTAAAGAAAGCTCAACAGCCATGTGCAATGACAAGGGGTAGATCACGCCCTGCTTTATTATACTAGGAGGAGATCGTGGTCTCTATAGAGTTGGACGTGCCTGGACTAGATGGAGAGACAGGGTGGCAGCCTCAGTTGGAACAGCAACTTATTCTGATTTAAGGCATTCCTAGCTTAGTCTTTACCCAACAGTCGGCTGCGATGAGGACAGAGCCGACGAAATGCCAGTTTGGTCCCACAGGGCAGAGTCAGGAGCTGTGCAGCGCCAGGCGAAATCCACCTGGCCCCTGGTATCGCCTGAGGTTGTTGCTGCAGGGAAATGTCCCTCAATGTTGCTCAGGAGAGACCCCTCCCAGTTTCAGCAGGTCCCCCTCTGTCCCCCTCCCCTTTTCTGTGGGGAAACTGAGGCTGGAGGTGAAGGCTGGCTGACAACAGCCCCCTCCAGCCCCAGATCCAACACTTGTTCCTTCAGCGCAGTGTTAAACTATGGAACTCCCTGCCACAGGAGGCAGGGGTGGCCACCCACTCAGGTGGATTTGAAAGAGAATTTGACAAATTCATGACTCTCTCCCAGTGGCTACTAGCTATAAAGACCGGACTCTGCCGACAGTCAGGATCCCAGTGACTGGAAACCCTAGGAGGGGAGAGTTGCTCTTGGGTCAAATCCTGCTTGCGAGTTTCCCATGGGGGCATCTGGTTAGCCACCGTGGGAACAGGATGCTGGATTAAATGGGCCCCCTTTGGCCTGATCCAGATATAATAATAATAATAATAATAATAATAATAATAATAATAATAATAATATCCTGCCCATCTGGCTGTTTAGGGAAGCTTTTAATGTTTGATTGATTTCTGTATTTTAATATTTTGTTGGAAGCCGCCCAGAGTGGCTGGGGGAACCCAGCCAGATGGGCGGGGTATAAATAATAAATTATTATTATTATTATTAGCCATTTCACGTGTCACAGAATAGCCGGATCTGACCCTGCCCGTCTCTTTCTCCTTCTCCTCCTCTGTCCCTGCAGGACATTCCCTGAAGCAGCCGCAGCTCAACTACTCCGACTTCTTCCCGGACTATTTCTCCTTGGCGGAAAAGCCCCCGGCCGAATTCTGCCTCTCTCCGGACGGCAACACAGAGTCCATCTCCATTGATCTGCTGCAGAAGAAGGGTGAGGTCCTGGCAGCGTCTGTGGGGTGCGAGGCAGGGAAGTGGGGCTCTCTGCTCTTCCCCCCCCCCTGCCCTGCCCTTCAGCCAGACACAGCTGAGCAAAGGGCTTGGGGGCTCTAGGAGGGCATCAGTTTGAGTGGCGATTTACAGACCACACCCCCAAAGTGCCCCCAAAGTGCATGAGGAGCCCAGATAAAGGAAGGAGAGTGTGGGGAGGAGGGTGCTATCAGTTGGGTGTCATATCGGGGGCTGGGGGGCTCCTCCTGCATGCAATTTTTATCTGTGTCCCAGCAACAAGGACATGGAAGAGACCCGGGTTCGAATCCCCTCTCAGCCACATGATGCTCCCTGGGCAACCTTGGGCCAGTTGCTGCCTCTCTCAGCCCAACCTACCTCTCAGGGTTGTTGCTGAGGAGGGGAAGTATTGCCTTGAGCTCCTGGGAGAAAGAGATGAGATAGAGCGGTAGGAAATATACCTGAAGGAGCGTCTTCACCCCCATCGCCAGTGCCGAGGGCCTTCTGGTGGTTCCCTCCCTGCGAGAAGCAAAGCTACAGGGAACCAGGCAGAGGGCCTTCTCGGTGGTGGCCCCCGCCCTGTGGAACGCCCTCCCACCAGATGTCAAAGAGAAAAACATCTGGGAGACTTTTAGAAGACATCTGAAGGCAGCCCTGTTTAGGGAAGCTTTTTTATTATTATTATTATTATTATTATTATTATTATTATTATTATTATTGAATGAGTAACATTACAATCTCTCCCCCCGGCCTCCCACTTCAGCTACCAGCAGTTGTGGGGAGATGGCCTATGTGGGGAGAGTCAGCGCCCCAGCACATGGGCCAGATCCAGTCGCTTCCTCCCCTCCCAGCACAGAAAGAGTCTTTGGAAAATCCGGTCCTGTCTAGTTTATCTGAGTGGCCCAGCTTTGCATGTTCGAGATTGCAGCAGCCTTGAAGCTCTTGAACACGTTTAAGGCTGAGCCAGCCTTGCCCCCAATCTGGGCTCTCTGTCTCTCTCTCTCTCCTAAACCCTCTTCCATTGCAACTGGGCAGGAATTCCTGCTTGCTCCTGGAACCAGGATTCTCCCAGAATTCTCCAAGATAATAGAGGCAGCAAGATTCCACCTGCCAATCTCCAAGTTTCCTGCATTGCAGGGGGTGGGAGACCAGATGGAATTTTATTAGCCAAGAAGGAAACTTCTGGAGATGGATTTCCTAGGATTTTCTCTGCAGCTTGGGGCAGGCAAGGGAAGCATGGCAGGGGCCCTCACCCACCCACCCTCTTTTTCCGCCCCAGGTCTCGTCAAGGCAATCAACATGGCTGTGGACTTGATTGTGGCGCATTTTGGGACCAGCAGGGATCCTGGGGTCAAGGTGAGCAAAGGGCTTCCTTTTCTCCCTCCTGAGTCTTCCAACTCTCATCAGCTTCGTTAATGATCAGGAGAGCAGTGGGCAAGCAGGGAGACCAGGCCAGGTCCCAGGTCAGCTCCCAAAGAGGAGCCCTTTGTGGCTCAGGATCCGGACCCCCACCCTCTCTCTCCCTGAGGAGAAGAAGCCTTTCTTGCAGCAGTCCTAGGAAAACCTGGCAGGAGAGTAGGAGCCCAAGCCTATTGAATCCCAGGCTGTGGGTGCAAGGGGACTCTTCAGAATCTTGAAAAAGAATACTGTAGCTCCCTCAGGGAGCTGGAGATGTTTAGTGTGGGGAAGGGGAGACTGAAGGTGGGTCTACAGACGGGGGGGGGGGAATGCTATAAATTAATCAGAAATTAGATCGTTCAACTAAAGGGGGGGAAAAACCTATGGAAAAACACGTATAATTTTTTTCCTGCTCTCTGGCGCCTTCTGGTGTTGCCTGTTTATAGCGCGTTCAAACCATTGTGTCTTTGCTAATGTAGCTGAGTCCTGTGAGGAGATATCAGGGGCTGTCACAGGGAAGATGGAGCCAGCTTCTCTTCTCCTGCTCTGTATGGTAGCACCAGAACCAAAGTGGTGGCCCCTCCTTCACTGGAGGTTTTTAAAACAGAGCGTGACTGGCCATCTGTCAGAGATGCTTCAGCCGCCATTCCTGCACCGCAGGGGGTTGGATTTGAGGACCAGATAGATCAGTTCAATAGAGCATGAGACTTAATCTCAGGGTCACAGGTTCGAGTTCCCCCTTGGCCCAAAGATTCCTGCGATGCAGAGGTTGGGCTCGATGACCCCTGGGGCCCTTCCAGTTCTGCAATTCTATTATTCTATGACCGGCACCTTCTGCCAGTGGGAAATGTGTCTTGCAGCGGGAGCGTTTTGTTTTCCAGAGACGGGCGTGTTTGACAAGGAGCCTCGCGTGTTCCTGGAAAGGCTGAGACGTCTGCAGCCGCGTGACCCTGCCCTGTTCCTCAAACTCCCTCCCGGCTCCAGCTGCCCCCCCCCCCAGGGTTTATGTTTCCTTATTTATAGTAATCCTGAGGATTTGCGGCCAGGACAGGTCACAGCCTTGAGGCTTCTGCAGTTTGGTCTGGGCCGAGTTCAAGTCTGGTTTCTCCTTAATCTTGCTGCTCTAATCCCGCCTTATCTGGTGGGGGTGGAAACGCTGACCTGGGGGAGCTTGCAAGGAGAAGCAAGGAATCGAGCACCCTGACCAAACCGGCTGGGCGGGAGGCGTTGCTGAGAGTCCCAGCTCCAGATCCCCCTCCACTCATTGCGTGGCCTTGGCCAAGTCACTTCTCAAAGTGTCCGCTTGCCAAAGGGAAAGGATGGTGGCCTCCTCTGCAGGGGTGTTGTGCGCCATCAGCCTGGGGGAAAGTGCTCTGGGGTGCATCGTTAGAGAGCGTCAAACAGGATGAATCTGAGCCTAGGGCAGGAACACTTTGTCTCTCTGACGCTTTCTCACCTTTAAACCAGAGATCAGAGAATCAGAGAATTGGGAGGGACCCTAATTCATTTACGTAATTAAAAATCATTTAATTATAAAATCATTAAAATTAGTTATTGTCCAGCAATAATGTCTTACTTGTAAAGACATTATGGCTGGACAGTAACTAATTTTAATGATTTTATACTTAAATATTTTTTAAATCCTGCTAATGTATTAACCTGTGTACATTGCTTCTGTAGATTTGCAATAAAGTTCTTCCAATCTTCTTTAAATTCATTGTCATCTCTTCCTCTTAATTTCAAAGTCAATTTTGCTATTTCAGCAATGCCATTTATTTCACTTGCCCATCTTCTTTAGCTAGGACACCTTCTTCTTGCCAACATTTCCCAGTAAGCTTTAACCTTACTACAAGACCACCCCATATGGTAAAAAGAACCTTCTTTCTCTGCAGTCCTCTGATTCTCTCCCCTGCTCCTCCTTTCTCAGGCCAAACTGGGGAACAGCTCCGTCAGCCCCAATGTGGGGCACCTCATCCTGAAGTACCTGTGCCCGGCCATCCGGGACGTGCTGAGCGATGGGCTCAAGGGCTACGTGCTGGACGTCATCATCGGCCAGAGGAGGAACATCCCCTGGAGCGTGGTGGAGGCCTCCACCCAGCTGGGTACGCAGCATGGGGGTCCCGGGGGGGGCAGTGGCATAGCAAGGTCAAGTGGTACCCGGTGCAGAAAATTTCTTGTGACCACCCCCCACGTTGAATTTTTTTTTTTTTTTTGGCCTCCAGAAATGGTTTGACTTTATTTCATATTTTCTTACAAATAAACGTGGGTTTGGGGCATCTGATAACAAGGAGGCAACTGTGGACAGATACTTAAATCTACAGGATGGATTGTGTTTTGGCTTGTGTTATTTTATTTATAGCAGGCATGTCCCAAGAGACTGCGATCTACTCCCCCCACTCCCACTGCAATCTACTCCCTGTTGGGTCTCCCCGGGGTGCCAGCTCTTCCCCTGGGTGCTGGGCCGGGTTCCCTTGCAGGCTGGGTGCTCTGCCCGATCCACAGCTGACTGTATCTTGGGGATGTTGTGTTGTGATTCCTGCCTTGCAGGGGGTTGGACGAGATGACCCATGGGGTCCCCTCCAGTGCTACACTTCTGTGATTCTCCCCTTCTTCCACAGGCCCCTCCACCAAGGTCCTGCACGGCCTCTGCAGCAAAGTCAGCCAATACCCGGAGCTCACCAGCCACTCCATGCGCTTCAACGCCTTCATCCTTGGCCTCCTCAAGTAAGCGCTGCTTCTGCCTTCTCACGCCAGCCCTTGGGGGGGGCAATGGGGGGCGGGGGGGGAATGTGAAGGAAAGGAGCAAATCTCCAGGGCGCCACCTCCCACAATAAACCTAAACACTACCAAAGTTTATTGTTTACCTGTGGTTTCTGCATTGCAGAGGTTGGGCCAGGTGACCCCTGGGAGTCCCTTGCAACTCCACAATTCTGTGATTCCAAGGGAGGAAGGCGAGGGGTTCCATGGAGCCCCCGCCCACCCCTCCACCCCTTGGCCGGTGCCTCATAGGAGACTTTTGTGCTTTAAAGCCAAGCCTGGAGACTTGGGGGAATCCGGAACTTGGGTCTGATTCTAACATAACTTTCTGGCCAGCCAAAACTCACATGGGGGCCTTTCCCCACAGCTCTGGTCCCCACACAGCAGCGGGACTTTCCTTGGGGGCTCCTGTGATGCCAGAAACTCCTGGCGCCAGCCTGCCTCGCTTCTGAGTTTGGAAGTTGGGGTGTAGTTGGTGACGCAGCCCTTCCTCCCAGGCTCACACTCGCGGGTCCTGGACACGAGACTGACTGACTCTGAGCCTCTCTCCCTGTGCTTTCTCCTCCAACAGCATCCGGTCCCTGGAGTTCTGGTTTAACCACCTCTACAACCACGAAGGTAAGAAGAGGCGGCTGGGAGGTGGGGGGGGCAGGTGACCTGCATCCGAATGTAGTGGTTGGTATCTTGGCCACTGGTCAGATTCTGTAGAGCTGCCCACATCGAGTTGAGCACCTTGCCGGGGGAAGGGGGAGAACGTCCCGGCCAGGTCCGAGACATGGGGCAAGATGGGCCACGGAGAATCAGCCTCATTCTGGCCTTGTGAAGGGTGCTTTGAGCATTTTGGGGGGGAGGGAGCCAGGCCCTCGTTCTCCGCATCTCTCCCAGAAGGTAGGGATGGCCACCAACTTGGATGCGTTTCAAAGAGGATCCGACCTGTTAGTGGAGGCAGTGGTGTAGCATGGGTTGCCAGGGACCGGGGCCGGGAAGCCACCGATGCTGCAGGAGTGCCCCCCGCAGAGCCAAGCACCCACCTGCCTGTGCCGTGCCCCCCCCCCTTTCTCTCTTGGAATGTCTGATGCCATAATAGCTAAGAGAAAGGCTTCAGGTTTTTTGATAAACGTTAATTTGAAAATCTTTTTTAATTCATGGTATATTGGTTCCCAAAAGCTCTTTATTTATTTTTTGCAACTCCACCACATGTGGATTGAATGACCCGATGAAAACCCGGAGTTCTCCCTTTCGTCTCCCTCTCCCTGCAGACATTGTCCAAGTGCACTACCAGCCGGTGGGCTTCCTCTCGCTGTCGCACAGCGTGTGCCAGGGCCTCTTTGAAGAGCTGCTCCTCCTCCTCCAGCCCCTGTCGCTGCTCCCCTTCAGCCTGGACCTCCTCTTTGAGCACCACCTCCTGCAGATGGGCAAGGAGCAGCAGCAGCAGAAGGAGATGCTCCGCGTCCAGCAGGGCCTGGTCCTCTCGGCCCACTCCACCCTCCAGCTAATGAGGAGCCGGGGGCCAGGAGCAGTCATGGGGGCCGGAGCCACCGGCAGCAGCAGCAGCAGCCTGGAGAGGAGCGTCGGCAGCTGGGGCGTGACGGAGCAGGACCGCGGCCGGGAGAGCCATGGGGGACCCCCGGCAAAGGCAGCAGAAGAAAGAGTCAAAGGCGTGGGGGCCCCATCGGTGCGCCCAGAGAGGGAAGCAGAGTCTGGGCGCTGGAAGGAGCCCCCGGAGCCCAAGAAAGACAAGCAGGCCAGCTGGTGGTACCAGCTAATGCAGAGCTCCCAGGTCTACATCGAAGGGTCGGCGGAAGGGGCTCGCTTTGCCCGCTATGAGCGCAGGAAGAAGGGTGGGGCGGGGGTGACACCCCGGCCGGTCGAGCCCAAGAAGGGGCCTCCTCTGCGAGAGGGGGTGGTGGAAGGGGCCGAGGCCTGCCCCATCGCAGAGGTGCCCCTCCCAGACAGAGCCCCGGCGGACGTGGCGGCGGCAGGGACTGAGCCTCGGTGGAAGGCGGAGACCCCCTCCGCCCGGGAGGCAGCGAAGGAGAAGACCCTCCGGCCGTTCTGGATGGGCAGCCCCCCGGACTCGGTGCTGACTGAGCTGAAGCAGTCCAGTGAGAAGGAGGCGGTGCCAGCCCCAAAGCAGGGGGGTCCCCAGGAGGACCATGGCACCCCCAAGTGGGGGCACCTCTTTGGTTCCCGAAAGGCGCCCAAGGAGCCCAAGCAGGCCAACAGGTAGGCGGGTGGGGTGGGTGGGAGGCAGCAACCGGGGGGTGCAGGAGGAGGGTGTAGGCATAGGCAACCTTGGCTCTCCAGGTGTTTTGGAACTACAACTCCCATGATCCCTAGCTAACAGGGCCAGTGGTCAGAGATCATGGGAGTTGTAATTCCAAAACATCTGCAGAGCCAAGGTTGCCTATGCCTGCCTTAGAGTGTCCAGGGATGGGCAGAAGCCCCAAAGACTGGGAGGAGGAGGGGGGGTCTTGGTGGCACTTTGACCTCAAGCTTTTTGCCACCAGAGGTCTTTGAGTTGACAGTACAGTAGTACCTTGGTTCTCAAACTTAATCCATTCCGGAAGTCCCTTCCAAAACCAAAGGGTTCCAAAACCAAAGCGCGCTTTCCCATAGAAAGTAATGCAAAATGGATTAATCCGTTCCAGACTTTTAAAAACCCCATGACCCTAAAACAGCAATTTAACATGAATTTTACTATCTAATGAGACCATTGATCCATAAAATGAAAGCAATATTCAATGTACCCGTACTATAAAATAAATAAGACAGTATTGTAGATGATAAAAATCAAAATTAATTTTTTCCCCCTTACCTGCACTGATAAGTAATTGTTTGGATGGGGGGCTTTTATCCATTTCCGCAGTCACACAATCAATCAATCAATAAATCAGTAGCTGGACTGGGTTTCACACAGACAAAAACAAATTAACCTAAAAATCCTCAAAAACAAAAACACAAAATAAATAGCAAAAACAAAAGCACCAAACTCAATTCGTTCCGGAAGTCCATTTTACTTCTGAAATGTTTGAAAACCAAGGCGCAGCTTCTGATTGGTGCAGGTGCCCCGGAAACAATAGCCAACAGCCGCGTTAGACATTCGGCTTCCCAAAAATGTTTGGGTACTTCTGGGTTTTGGGCGTTTGGGTACCAAGGCGTTTGAGAACCAAGGTACCACTGTACAGCAACTGTGACCATTAATGTTGAAAATCCAGTACTGGGGAATTTCTGTGGTGCCCCCCTTCCTTTGATGCCCCAACCACAAGCTTATTTTGCTGAATGGTTAACCCAGCCCTGCTGTCAAGGCCGAACCCACAGGGTATGGGGTGCTGAACCCCAATCTTTCCCCAACAGCTGCCTCTCCCCCCTTTTTCTGTCGCTCTCGTTCTCTGATCCGCCCACTGGTCTTGACTTCCTTCTCCCCTTCCAGGCTGCCCTCTGGCTGGCTGAGCCTGGACCGCTCTGTGCTGCAGCTGATGGCACAGACAGTGGGGGCCACGGTGTGGAGAGAGGCTTCCTCGGAGCCTGAGCGGCTGGCGCTAGACCCTCCGCCCGCACATCCCAAGCAGCCACTGCCGGACAGGAGAGGCTCCCCTGAGACACCCTGGTGAGGGACACTGCGGGGCAACAGGGGGGCGCAGATGGGGGGCCAGGGTCTGTCTCAAGGATGCGCAAGCTGGAAGGCTTTTCGGGGGCGGGGGTTCCCAGAGGCCCAGGACCTCCCTCTTCTGGGACTCCTCAGGCTTGTGTCCTAGCAACCAGTCGAAGGGGGTCTCATGGAAAGGCCTGCAGGGGTGAGAACTGAGCCCCTGCCTGGATCCCCGGGGGGGGGGCGGAGTGAGAGAGGGCTGGGGGGGATCAGAGCAGGGCTGGGCTCAAAGGCAATGGAAGAGCATCTGTGGCCCTCAGGGTGCTGATAGTCTCCCCCCCCCCTCCATGAAGCCAGGAGTGTGGTGAGAGACATGGGAGGAGGCACTTGAGGTTGCTCAAGCCCATTGCTGTAAGAAAAAAACTGGTCCTTTTCCCATCATGGGGTACCCAAGAAGAAGAAGAGTTTGGATTTGATATCCCGCTTTTTCACTACCCGAAGGAGTCTCAAAGCGGCTAACATTCTCCTTTCCCTTCCTCCCCCACAACAAACACTCTGTGAGGTGAGTGGGGCTGAGAGACTTTAAAGAAGTGTGACTAGCCCAAGGTCACCCAGCAGCTGCATATGGAGGAGCGGGGAAGTGAACCCGGTTCCCCAGATTACGAGTCCACCGCTCTTAACCACTACACCACACTGGCTCGTATAGAGTCCTTAAGTAGGTTCTCTATCGGTAGAAGAAAATAACAGAGGCCAATCCTAGAATATTGAGAAGCAAAGCGGCTAGTAAGCCTGATCTTTATTAAACTGTTGCAACAGGGTCCCCCGCTCACCCCACACAGGGAGGGAGGAGAGGAACCCAGAACATTGGTGTGCAAGTTCTTATATAGACTTTTGAAATTGCCCACCCTGTAGCTCAAGACCACCCCTCAAAACATCATCCATACATCACAGAAAGAGGTGGTCCCCAGCAGAAATGTGAGAGTGTTGCTTCTCTCCCGTCTGCTTCTCTCCTATCATTATCAGGATACCTGATAAGGCCTTATCTGATTGCCTTTTCTGGGTATCCTGGCCATTCCTTGGAGATGGTCAGTACTTAGTTCCTGAATCTCTTACGCATATTGATAGTGTGCTCAGCTGAACTTGGGCAGACTGCATTTACAGGGAGGTGTGAGCCCCTACAGGCCAAAGACCACTGGAAAGCTTTTCCCATTTCCTTCCTCCTTGCAGAGAAATAGTTGAGGTCCATTTGGGAGAGTCAAAATAGCTTCAGGATTGCTCTCCTGTACTATTTCAGACATGTGGGTTATAGACTTATGTATGTGTTTGCCTTGTGCATTTATGAATATATATATATATATATATATATATATATATATATATATATATGACCTTAGAATTCCTATAACACCATCATAGTTCTTCTCTCTCTGACAAGCTTCCTTTATAGTTTGCCCCCAGAACCTGGTGGCCAGTGGAAATGGCCCCAAGAGGCAGCTGGTGGCCACTGTGCCCTGTGGGAGAGTAGGACCCCCTTGCAGCCCCATCCTGGGACTTGAAGGAATGTCTGTGGAGAAGACCCTCCCTCATGCTGCCCCTCCTCCAGCAGCCTGTGGTGACCATGCAATCCTGGACTGCTGCAGTTGGAAGGGAGCCCCGGGGAACATCTAGTCCAGCCCCCTGCCATGCAGAAATCACAGCTTAAAGAATAATAGAGCCACCCAACCTCTCCTGAGAGGCTTCCACTGAAGGAGAGAGTCTTTGGGGGGGGAGCAGCTGCCCTTTCTCCTCCCCCATAGCACCCCAGATCTCCTGCCTGCCAGGGTCTTTGAGGTGGACTCTCCTTCACTGGCAGCGTCAGCAGAGATTGGGTGGCCGTCTTTGTCTGTGATTCCTGCCATGGCAGGGGGTGGGATTAGATGGCCCTTGGGAAGCCCTTCCATCTACGGTTATAGGATTCTAGGATTCATTGGAGGTTTCCCAAAAGCGGTTGGGTGTCTTTCCCTCAGGGATCCTTGAGCTGGGATTCCTACGTTTCATGGGGTTGGACTAGAGGACCCTGGGGTGTCCCGCCCATCCCACCTGCAGCGCTGTGATTCTACAAATGACTTGTCTGGGCAGGGAGGGGCTCCCCCGGTGCCCTCAGGAGGGCTCTGAACCCCTACCTGCCTTGTTTAGGGAAGTTTATAATGTTTTAAGCTTTATTGTATTTTTTTATTTTTTTGAATGCAATTATACTAATTTTCTAATTACAAAAGCATCACAAAAATTCAAACCATAATTCTTAGCTCACCTATTTGTACAAATCCGCCATCCCTTGGGATTTCAAAAATCTCTTGAATTCCCTCCACTCCCCCCCCCCCACTCCCCAGGTCCATTACTTTTTCCTTATTCATGCACGTCTATGGCACCTTATACTCTTAACAATCCAATTTTCAAACCTTATTCATCTTACTACAAGTGACCTTTAAAAGTTCTACTAATGTAGAAATCTATACACAAAGGTTTTTGTTGAAAAAAGCCTTAACATTTCCCTTATGGATTTCAAATCATGCAAATTGTCCTACAGAATTCACTGCATTATTTTGCCAATCTTCTCTCCCTTCTTTGGCAGTGGCTTCTTCCTTCTGCGTATTTTTCATAGTATTTTGTTGGGAGCTGCCCAGAGCGGCTGGGGTAAAACCCAGCCAGATGGGTGGGGTATAAATAATCGACTCTTGTTGTTGTTCTTCCTCCTCCCTGACGACTCCCTCCTTCCTTCCCTCCGCAGCAGCAGCGAGGTCAAGGCCCTCTGCCACCACATTGCCACGGAGGCTGGGCAGCTGAGCTTCAAGAAGGGCGACGTCCTGCGTGTGGTGGGCAAGGTGGACGCTGACTGGCTGCGCTGCCGGCGAGGAGCAGAGAGCGGCCTGGTGCCCATCATGTACGTCACCCACATGGAGGACGAGGACTACTGATGGGGGCCGGGGGCGGCCGGGGAAGCCCAGAGAAGCACAGACCCACGGAGCCCGGCTGTGCCCCCCCCCCCAGCAAGACAGTGTCGGGTGCAGAGGCGCCTCCTCCTCCTCCTGATCCCGTCTCCTGATCTCCTCGCTGTGACGGAAACTCAGAAATCACCGCTGCTCTCCGCCTTTGCCCCCCCCTCCTGCTTGGGGGCTGCCCCATCTCTCTTGCCAGGGGTCTCCTGTTGCCAAGTGTCATTGCTGTGCATGCTCCTCTCTTCTCTCACCCCCTTCCTCCCCCACCAAGGAACTCTCGTCCTGCCATTCGCCTGCTTCGACTCCAGGGCTCGTCTGGCGTAGACCTTCGGCCCCCAGGACTGCCGCTTAAGTGTTGCAGGGGGTGGGCTGGATGGCCCTTGGGGTCCCCTTCCTAGATAGGGCAGCGCAGCCTGTGCCCAACCGACCCCCAGCATGCATTGCTGTGTCTCCATCTTCGGGGGGGGGGGCTCTCCTGCAAGCTGCTCCCGGTGGCCGCAGGTGGAATTGCAGGCGACCCTGCCCTAGACCCCCCCCCTCCCCTCTCTAGAACTGTGTGCTAACATATATTAACACCCCATTGCGTCTAGTGGCCCCCGCCACACCGCAGGGGCAGCCGGTGGGAACCAACCTGTGCCCCGGGGAGGGGGCATCTAGCTTCAGAGGGAGGGTGGGAGGGAGGGGGAGGGGGTTCCCCCCCCCAAGGGAAAGTATTCCTGTCTGTGTGTCTGTGTAGTGGTTTGGTAGGGGTCCACGGCCGTTCTGTGTTAGAAGTAGGCTCGACGGTGGGCAATGCCCACAAAGGGGGATCAAGGTTGGGGGGCAGAGGGCAGCCCTTCCAGCCACAAGGGCCTGCCCCCCCCACAGGGTCCAGGGTCCTGACCCAGCAGCAGAAGGCCACTGCTGGGGTCCCCAGAGGACATCAAGGTGAAAGTCCAAGACAGTTGGTGAAACTCTCTGCCTGCGTCTGTAACAGGGGGGGGCGGGAGAAGGGTTTTCTCTGGGGTTAGGAACTCCCCGCCATTCTCCCTATCCGTTGGGGGACGGGGCGGGATGGGGGTCCTGGTCTCCCGTGTGTCATTCCCCCCCCCCCGCCCACGTAGCCGGAGGGCAGTGTTATTGCCAAGACCAGCTAGTTGGTCAGTCAGTATTGAGGGGCTGGGCTGGGGGGGGGGTCCCCCGCCTTGCCCTCCCTCCAAGGGGTGGCTGCTGTTGCAAAGTCAGAGGCTCCTGCGGAAAAGGCGCCATGTTTAATTTGTACTTCCGGCGTTAGAACAGGGTGTCTCGCCTTTATTTATTTCTTTATTTATGACGCATATTAATAAAAAAAGGTGCTGATTAAAGAGCTCCTCTCCGCTGCAGAGATGGTTGAGTCCACACCCCCACTTCCTGCCCAGGGACCTCAGGATTAGGACCCCCAGCCCCCCCTCCCCACCCCGATGGATGCTGAAGCCAGGAGTGGAGGAAATCTGTGGGGTGGCTCCTCCGCCTTGCATAGCCTGCAGGGAAGTTCTGGATTTTGCCGGCCTTGACGCAACTCCTTGAGGTGGTAGAATAAAAGATTAATTGGAGATCTATTGGAGGATAGAGAAAAAGAAGGTTGAAGAAAAAGGCAGGAACAAAGTGGGCTGGGGTGGTGGGTGCAGCTGCCCTTTGCCCAGCACCCAAGTGATGCCCTTGGCATAGAATCGTAGAGTTGGAGGGAATATCAAAGGTCCTCTAGCCCAACCCCCTGCAAGGCAGGAATCTCAACTCAAGCATCCATGATGACGCAACCTCTGCTTAAAAACCTCCAAGGAAGGAGAGTCCCCCACCTTCCGAAAGAGACTCTTCCACTGTCAAACAGAAAGTAAGAAGTCTTCCTCCCTTTTGGGGGGCAAAACCAACGCTTCTTGCCCCCGTCCCGAATTGTGGAAGAAGCAACTCTTGACAAGTGCTTAAAAAGCAGACTTCTATAATAGTAACAACAACAACAACAACAACAAATAAATAAATAAATTTTTATTTATACCCCGCCCTCCCCAGCCAAGGCCAGGCTCAGAGCGGCTAACACTAGATATAAAACAACTGATTAAACTACAACTTAAGAACAAGACTAAATACATTAAAATTAAAATTTCTATAAGGCAAGGAGAATCGGAGAGACTTTTGCTGTGATTTCTGTGTTGCAGGAGGCTTGGGCTACATAACCCTTCCATCTTTCGGATCCCATGGTTCTGTGATTCTCCCGTCCCCTTCCCCTCTCCCTCCGGAGAAGGCCTCGGGGCTTGAACCCGGGGTTTCTTTCCCATGACAGGCAGGGTCTTCACTGAGCTCTGGCTTCCCTTCAAATGGCTGCGGTACAGTTTTTGCCCCTGGCTGCAGAAGGTGGCGCTACTGCCTACTGCATCCCAAAGTTACAGAAGACTCTGCTAAAGAGAAGGAAGGGCAGGTGGGTGCAGGTAGGAGAGAACTGATCTCAGGTGGGCCCTCATCATCTCATGGGGCCATGATTCCCCACCCCACCCCACTTGGCACTGGCATTCCCCCATCTACTTAATTTCAGTCATCTGGGGTCGTATCCCAGCAGTAGCTGCGACTTTCTCTTACCTATCTTTCAAATGGAGCTACCTGGAAGCCCAGAGGTGAAAAGTGGGGTGAATTTGGGATGTTTTCTGCAGAGGCTGATTTCAAAGTAGTTCTGCTCATTCCTAGCAAGTGGCAACTAAATCCTGACCATGGCTGGAAAATGTGTAGCTAAAATTAGAGACGTTTTGTGCATTTCCCGGCCCAAAAAAATAGCCCACCAGTATCCTGAATTATATGCCTGTTGTCTTTGTCCATGGAGTTTCCTTGGCAGGGATACTGGAGTGGCTTGCCAGTTCCTTCTCCAGGTGGATCCCGTTTAGTCAAAACTCTCCACTATGACCTGTCCATCTTGGGTGGCCCTGCATGGCATAGCTCATAGCTTCTCTGAGTTATTCAAGCCCCTTCGCCACGACAAGGCATTGATCCATGGGGTCACAAAGAGTCGGACATGACTAAACAACAATCCTGAATTAAGGGATTTTCTTGTCACTTTTAAGTCCCTCCTGTTTTGCGGGAGGTTTGACATGTGCAGCTCCCACATCCCAAAGTGAAGCAAAAAGCGGAGACAGTTTCCTCTTGTTTTCAGGTTAAACATGCCCTGGTTGATATTCTTTAAATGTTGTGGGTCCCTACAGGCCTCTGGCCCCACATGCCACATTCCCCTCTCCCAAACTGTGCAGGAGGGACCCTCTTCTCAAGATCCGACCTGCTGCCTTGCACCCACTCATTTCAGGCTGCCTGCCCCAAGGGTGGTCCTCTCCCGGCCTCCAGCTGAGCCTCCAGCAAGAGGAAGGCTGACGGGGCGGGGAAAAGGCTTCTTCTCCTGCTGCCCTTCTCCAAAGGGTGCCTCTGGGCTTCCCAGAACATGGCTGAACCCTCTGGGACCTTCCCCGCCCTGAAAGAGCCACCCTCCTGAGAAACAGACCCCATAGATTCAAAGAGCTGGGGGAACTAGAAGGCTATCCGGTCCACCCCCAAAGTCCAGAACAGGGAGCTGCCCATCCTCCAGCACCCTTTCATCCCCCCCACCCACCCAAAAAAGGTCCTTTGTTTGAGAAAGAGGGGCAGTTGAAGGGCGTCCTCTTCCTTTCTGGCTGCTGGTTTTCCTTCCTTACACCACACACACAACAAGGGGGCAGACGTGGCTCCTGGGGGAGGGGGGCATCATGGCTCCCTATCCAGCACCTGCTTCTCCAGGGTGCTCTGGCCCAGGGCGTCAAAGGTGAGCTGGCCATAGGTGTGGCCAAACTGGAACTTGTAACCTGCAAGGAGACACACAAAGGCCTGAATGGAGATAGGGGGCGCCTTCACTGGGCTAGATGAGCTTTGGGGGTCCCTTCCAACTCTGCAACCCAACTCTGCCATGCCCGCTGCTGCCGCCGCCTCTTCCAGACCAGGGCAGTGGCATTTGAGGAAGAGCTGCAAGGGCTTTCAGGAAGGCAGAGCAGCAGGGGAGCCCCCCCCCCCCGAGCCTCCAATATTTCTCCAATGAAAATAGGGACGTCCCATTCCATAATGATAATTTGGCTATATATACCCCACCCATCTGGCTGGGTTGTCCCAGCCACTCTGGGCAGCTTCCAGCATATATAAAAACATAACAAAACATTAAACATTTTCCAAAACCTGCCCTATACAGGATTGCCTTCAGATGGCTCGGGGGTTGGAGAACTCCATACGCCCCAAACATTTCTCCAATGAAAATGGGGACGTCCCAAGGAAAAGCGGGACATTCCAGGATCAAATCGGAAACCGGGACAGCTTCTCTAAATGAGGGATGTCCCTGGAAAATAGGGACACTTGGAGGGTCTGGAGCCCTCTTTCTAGCTGGCTCTAGGGGACCCCCAATGGGAGAGATTGGTTTCCTTCGCTCCAGAAGCTAAAGGATTTCTATGGCTGCCCAGTTGTCCTTCCTGGCAAGCAGAAAGCCCAGGTGGGGGTGGCAGGAGTAGCTGATGATCTGCCAGGGCTTGAAAGGAGAGGTGCAATCGTGCAATCCCTTCGTGCAAATATACCTGCACAATTCTCTGCGTCAGTTGCTCTTCCAGAAAGAGTGCAATGCCTGAGAAATGTGGTCTGGTCTTGGAAGACTCTGATCTGGGTGCTGAGGCCACAGCCCAGCCATGCCAGGGCCCACGTCTAGCCTGGGGCTCCATGGCGAAGGTGGTGGCCCCACCCAAACATTGTCATACAGCCGTGGGACAGCCAGCTGGCCTAGAATCTGATCAACCCCCCATTTCGGGCACCTCATCACAACTTTGAAAGGTCTATAAAGTTTACCTCTCCCTGCAATGAGCATATTTTGAAGAAGATTCCACACACACACACCCCAAAAAAATCCCAGCAGATGTGAGGTGTCATAAGAACATAAGGAGAGCCTGCAGGATCCGGCCAACAGCCCATCCAATCCAGCCTCCTGTTCTCACAGGGGCCAACCAGATGCCGCTTATGGGAAACCCACAAGCAGGATTCGAGCCCAAGAGCAGCTCTCTTCTGCTCGGTGGAGGCAAGAGCCTAGTCCTCATGGCTAGCAGCCCTGGAAGAACTTTTCCTCCCTGGACTGGTCCAAGCCACTTTTAAAGCCTTTGTGGCAGCTCCTCTTCCGCAGGTGTCTCCACGGTCGAGCCAGGTCTCCGTGGGTTGCAGCACCCAGAGAGGAGAAGAGCGCAAACAGGTGGGGCAGCCCCCCAACTCACCTGGAACGTAGCCCCTGTAGTGGGGCAGGAGGCCCGTGTCTGTGGGGTAGGTCTTTGTCAGTGGAGGGAGGGCATCACCACCTTTCTGGGCATCACGGCCGCTCCCAGAAGGCCCTTGCCTCTGCCTCCATTGCATCCGGTCAAACTCTGCCAGAGCCCGGCGGGTGATGACTGGGTAGCTTGCCCCAATCAGATACTGGGCACGAGGGATGAAGCCAGTGAAGCCTATGTTGCAGGAGTAGAGAGAGTTAGACCAGGGGTCAGCAAACTTTTTCAGCAGGGGGCCGGTCCACTGTCCCTCAAACCTTGTGGGGGGCCGGACTATATTTTGAAAAAATATATAAACGAATTTCTCTGCCCCACAAATAACCCAGAGATGCATTTTAAATAAAAGGACACATTCTACTCATGTAAAATAAAAAAATTCCTTCAGTAGCACCTTAAAGACCAACTAAGTTTTTATTTTGGTATGAGCTTTCGTGTGCATGCACACTTCTTCAGATACAGTGAAATGGGAGTCCCCAGGCACTTGTGATCCCCCCTCCCCATCCCCACCCCTCCCCACCCCTTCTCTACATAAGTGCCTGGGGACTCCCATTTCACTGTATCTGAAGAAGTGTGCATGCACACGAAAGCTCATACCAAAATAAAAACTTAGTTGGTCTTTAAGGTGCTACTGAAGGAATTTTTTTATTTTACTTCGACCCAGACCAACACGGCTACCTACCTGTACTCATGTAAAAACATGCTGATTCCCAGACCGTCCGCGGGCCGGATTTAGAAGGCGATTGGGCCGCATCCGGCCCCCGGGACTTAGTTTGGGGAGCCCTGAGTTAGACCCACCACAGAAGCTCTCCCCCCCAAGCTGGTGCGGTGCATCATCATCATCATTCATCATAAAAACACAAAATACGTAACTTAATACCAAAAAGACTACACCTCTCCAGTCCTGTTTAAAAGGCCATGGATTGTTTAATCAGCCCAAGGCCTTGCTCTAGAGAGGGGAGTTTTCACCTGGTATCTAAAGATCTGTAAGGAAGGCACCTGGGGAGAGCATCCCACAAACGGAGCCCAATGTGATCTCAGGTGTGCAACCTCCTGGTTGCCAAGGATCAACTGAGGGGCTTGAAGGCTCCTTGGCAAGGAGAGAGCCTTTCAAATTGGGCACCAGATGCCCGCCCCATGGGGTTTGCTTCCACTTGAGAGCTGCCAGTCAGAGGTCCCAAGAGGAGCCAATCCCTGCCCAGGGCAGCAGGGTTTTTGTTTGTTTGTTCTTTGCCACTCAGTCCGTCTTCTCTCCCTCCAACCTCCTTCGTGAAAAGGAGGCAGAACGGTCATCAATAACAGGCAGCAGCTGCAAAATGCTCCCTTTGCGCTCAGGAGAGAACACTTGCAACTCCTCCTTGTGGTTCGCGCAGCCAATCACTTTCGAGTACACTTCTCTCGTTACAAACTATAGAAATGTTCCCTGAAAGTAGAGTCTTAAGGCATCGGGTTTTGAACTCCGAACCTTTGGGAAGTGCCCTTCCTTTGCAGCCCAGCCCAGCCATCCAGCTGGAGGTTTGCAGGCCAAGAGAGATTCTGATCCAAGGGCTAAACATGACCCTAAAGGCATTGTTCCATTTCCTGTACAGGGGCATGTGCTGTTTTTTGAAGGATACAAATAGCAAAGAGGTGGGGGGTGGAGGAGAATGAGCAAGGTATGGTACACCTGGAGGGGGAAGGTAGCCCCAACTCGCCCCGCCCTCCACATCTGCCAGGGGTGCTCCTTGCATTGGGAGAAGGTCCCTCAGCCTGGATGGGGGGCGGGGCAGGTGAGCCTCACCTGAGATGAAGTGCCTCTGTGGGTTGCTGTCCTCCAGAGAGTAGGGAGACCCCTGGGGCCGGAAGGCGTAGCGAGACACGTATGGAGCGGCAGCTTTTGACACGGCGGCCAGGGGGGTCTTGCACTTGGGGGTGAGGCTCTGTGGGCACCAGGAGGGTCAGAGTCAGGCCCTTTGCAGCCACCTTCCATTTCAAAGAAACACCAAGGAATTGGAGACAGGGAAGGGGGGACTTTAAGGCCCCTCCCCATATATTTAGAATGATAGATTAGATATAGATAGATAGATAGATAGATAGATAGATAGATAGATAGATAGATAGATAGATAGATAATTCAAGAGGGGCCTGGGGGGCCCAGACCCTGCTACCCACTTATTTATTCACTTACTAATTTTTTAAAAAAACATTATATACTGCTTGATCGTAAAGAAGAAACCCTCAAAGCAGTTTATGAACAGACAAGCCAAGAAAATGGGGAGGGGGGAATGCAACAATACTTTTTAAAAAGTTAAAATGCTAAAAACAGATTAACATTCACACCAACTTTCTAAGCATCTGGATAGGCTTGTCTAAACAAGAATGTGCTCAGCGGATGCCTAACAGGAGCCAGCCAAGGCGCCTGCTTGGTATCGAGGCAGGGAGTTCCAAAGTGCAGGTGTCAAGTTCTTACAAATATGGAACGGGCATTATTTGGCACCTGCGGTGGTGCCCGTTCCGCCAATCAAAGGGGCCGAGTCTATACCCTCCAGCATTTCTCCAATGAAAATAGGGACATCCTAAGAAAAAGAGGGACATTACGGGAACAAATCAGAAACTGGGATGGCTTCTCTAAATGAGGGACGTCCCTGTGAAAGAGGGACACTTGGGGGGGTGTCTGTGATTGATTGATTGATTGATTGATTGATTGATTGAATTTATATATCGCACTATATCTGGTGGTCTCAGTGTGGTTCACAGAAAAGATCACATTATATAAAATCAAAATAAGAACAATAACCCAGTAAGACACCCCCCCAAAAAAGAGCCACATTTTATCGTGCACGTGGGGGGGAGGCAACCTCATAGGTAAACTGGTCCCCAGTTGCTAATGAGATCCACATTCTGGATACCAGCCAGCAGCCCCCTGACTCAGCCAAGGCCCCGTCCCTAAGTAGGACTGGAAATGCCCCCCATCCCCGTTGGAGACCCTGGAGAGGTGATGCCAGTCAGTCTAGGCCAGAGGGTGCCCACCTGGTGCCCTCAAGATGTGTGGGGCTGGTGGGGTTCAAAACATCAGTGATGGTGGCTTATTTCTAAATTTGTACCTGCATAAAAGAATTGGCACATGCAAAGCTTGCGCAGGTTTTTGGGTGACCTGTAAATGGCCCCCCTGGCTGCCACACTGGCCCACGATAGGTGCTTGACCCTCAGGCCTGCCACGTACGTGAGACTCCGGCTCCGTGTCCTTCGGAGACTCCCCTCCGGCCGTCTTCCAGGCCTGCCGCTGTCTGGTTCCCCTCAGCAGCTGCCGGGCAAA